>NW_017732499.1:351206-386547 GCF_001890085.2 Hipposideros armiger | reverse complement strand
AGAGATCTCAGGTGTATCCTTTTCCATAGGCCTCCCCTCTCCTGGGACCCTTACCTTGCAGGGATTCCTTGCCCCCAGGGCTGCCCATCTGACGAACTTTCCACCTGCCTGCTGGATTTGGCAATGCCCACACCGTCCCACAGCCGATGTTTAAGCCAGGGGTTCCCCTACTGCCCACCACAGCCAATGCACAAGTCACTCCCACCTGCTTGGAGTCCGCTTCCTCACAGAGGTGGCTATTACTGTCTCCCCTGAGATCGTCCAGGGTCCTGGAAAAGTGCAGCAGGGATGATGGGACCCTGCATAGTGGAGCACCCTCCTATTGGGAAGACCAGCTGAGGCCCTACCCAAGCTTCATCAGGACAGTCAAGGCATTGTAAAGTGCCAGGACTTCTAGGAGAAGTAATATCTCCAGCAAATGAGGATTGCGGATTCTGCCTTGGGGTCTGGCACTTTTTCTGGTAGAGGTTATCTTGTTCTGCTGGGGGTGGGGAGGCGACAGAGGTTATGAGACCCTCCCCCCCTCCTGCCTCCATTGTATCAACTAGCAGGAAGAGCATGTATAAGAAGAATCCCATTCGATTTAGCAAGAGTGAGGGCTTGTAGAGTTCAGAGAGAAAGAAACAAAGATGGGGAGAGAGTGGAGCATTTTCCCAACTGGAGGACAGTATTTTAGCTGCCGTACTTCCCACAACTTGGGTAAGGAATGGAAGGTCGCTGCCTATTCAGAAAAGTGGGCAATCTACACCCAAAACACATCCCTCATCATCCCGTTGCTTTTTGACCACCATTATAAACCTAGACCTCTCCCAGGATGGACAGGGACTATGACATTCCTTTCCATGTCCCAATAACCCAGCACCAGTCCTGACACCCAATAGCAAATTCATCTTAATTGAAAGCTGCAAGATCCAACATCCAGAGCCTTCCTACCCCTGCCTTCCACCTCCAGCTCTAAACTTTCCATTTTTCCCCATCTGTTTTCCTTTATTTTTCTTCCTCGTTTATACCTGCTTTCCTGAATAATATCATCCCTCAGTTTCTCTATCTCTAGCCTCTAAGTCTATAAGGTCATGTTTCTTTTCCAGCTTCTCTTTTTCTAAAGCCTCCCCTACTCTGCATTCTCTCTTTGCTATCCTATTTTCAAGTTTAGTCTCAATTGAATGCTTTTGCTGCTTTTTTAAAAGCTGTTAAATATTTTGATCAAAATTTTTACCAATCAAAAATCCTACATTGCTCAGTGTGTGTGTGTGTGTGTGTGTGTGTGTGTGTGTGTGTGTGTGTGTGCGCCTCCAAGACAATGTGCCTTTTCATGCAAGGTGATCATAAATATTACTAGAATCATATCTTCATCCTTTTATTGAACTCACATTTACTGTGCACCTACTATGTACTAGGCATTGTGTTAGACACTGGGTTTATAGAGATGAATAAGGCAAAGTCACCTCCATGAAGAATACCAAAGGGTGCTTTTTTTATTGTCCCTTGGAGCTGCACCATGGTGGTTGGCAAGAATAAGCACCGTACAAAAGGCAGCAAGAAGGGAGCCAAGAAAAAATGGTTGACCCATTTTCTAAGGAAGATTGGTATGATGTCAAAGCACCAGCTATGTTCAATATAAGATATAGTGGGAAAACACTAGTCACGAGAACTTAAGGAACCAAAATTGCATCTGATGGTCTCAAGGGTCGTGTTTTTGAAGTGAGCCTAGCTGATCTGCAGAATGATGAAGTTGCATTTAGAAAACTCAAGTTAATAACCGAGGATGTTCAGGGCAAAAACTGCCTGACTAGTTTCCATGGCATGGATCTCACCCGTAACAAAATGTGCTCCATAGTCAAAAAACAGCAGACCACGATTAAAGCTCATGTGGATGTCAAGACTACCGATGGTTATTTGCTTCGTCTATTCTGTGTTGGTTTCACTAAAAAATGCAACAATCAGATTCAGAAGACCTCTTATGCTCAGCATCAACAGGTCCGCCAAATCCAGAAGAAGATGATGGAAATCATGACCCGAGAGGTGCAGACAAATGACTTGAAAGAAGTGGTCAATAAATTGATTCCGGTAGCATTGGAAAAGTCATAGAAAAGGCTTGCCAATCTACTTTTCCGCTCCATGATGTCTTCGTTAGAAAAGCCAAAATGCTGAAGAAGCCCAAGTTTGAACTGGGAAAACTCATGGAGCTTCATGGTGAAGGTAGCAGTTCTGGAGAAGCTACTGGGGATGAGACAGGCGCTAAAGTTGAACAAACTGATGGATATGAACCCCCAGTCCAAAAATCTGTTTGAAATTCAGACTTTTCACAGTGACAAATAAAACCTGTTGGTGATGTCTAAAAAAAAAAAACCAAAGGGTGGAGGAAGGGGAAGAGCAGACAATAAACAAAATCATGCAACAAGGCTGCTGCAGGGAAGTGTACAAGGTGATGTGGGAATGAGAAGGGAGCTCACAGCCCTCCATGGAGGAGGTGGAGATGGTCATGGAACGTTTTACCATAAAATAATTGAGTCTTGAAAAGGACAGAGTTTCCAGGAAAATAATAATGGGAGAAATCCTCAGAACATGAATAATTTACTTTAGATTCTTAATTTGTGTCTCTTTTCTCTTGTGATGGCATCCTCTTTAGGCAGATAGTATCTAAGATAGCTCTAGAGTTGAGAGTTCTTCCTTATAACTCCAGCAAAGCTCCAGGGATAAGCTCCACTTGGATCATGGGTCTGTCCATCCCTGAAACAATCACTGTGGCCAAGTAGATAACATATTCTGATTGGCCATCTTGGGTCATGTGCCCATCCCTGTTTTTGTGTGTGTGGGTGTGGGTGGGGATGGGATTATTAGATTGATAGCCTTACCTGATGAGGAAGGCACACTTCCTAAAAGAAAAGATGCTAGGGAAGACGTGGACAAAAGTAACATGTCAACTATATGTGTGCAAGCATTTCCCTGAAAAGTCTCTCATTTTGCAAAATAACATACTAAAATTAACAAGGCTTGTAGAAAAAAATAGAGTTAGAGGCAGATCACTCAAAACTTATGCAACTATATTAGCAGAGCTTTAGCACAATATCTTAAGCGATAACTTGGACAGTTCTGACACACAGCTGTGTGGCTGTCTCAGGGAATACTAAAAAAGCAAGAAACCAACGGAGAGGAAATTCTGGCTTGATAGAGCTGAGACGATGCAGATGGAAATGAAGCTCTAAGACAGTGAGGCTACCATTAATGTGGGCAGAGAAGGAAGTACAATCTTTTGGGAGCAAAAACCATGCAAGTGTACCTCCCTTGGAGAGAAAGCCCTGGGTGCAGACCCTCATGTTTTGTTTTGTTTTTTAAAGATTTTATTGGGGAATTGGGGAAGGGAACAGCCAAGTTGTTGTCCTTCAATCTTAGTTGTGCAGGGCGCAGCTAGCTCAGCTCCAAGTCAAGTTGCCATCTGGCTGTCCATCGGCAGCTCATGGCCGCTCAGCTCAAGGTGCAGTGTTCAATCTTAGTTGCGGGTGGGTGTAGCCCACCATTCCATGCAGAAGTCGAGCTGAAAACCTTGTTGCTAAGAGCACATGCTCTAACCACTGAGCCATCGGCAGCTCAGGGCACCTCAGCTCAAGGTGCCGTGTTCAATGTTAGTTGCAGGTGGGCATAGCCCACCATCCCAGGTGGGAGTCCAACAGGCAACCTTGTTGTTAGAAGCACGTGCTCTTATCAGCTGAGCCATCCTGCCACCTGTTGGCAGCTCAGCTCAGGTGCAGCTCACTGGCCCATGTGGGAGTCGAACCAGTGACCCTGTTCCTCAGAGCTCACACTCTTAGCCAACTGAGCCACTCGGCTGACCCCAGACCCTCACTTTTAATTTTCTGAAAACAAAGCTAAAAAAGCTGCTGACTCTGCAGCATTCAAATTGAGTCCTTTTTCCTCTCATGCTGAAGGTTATAATTATACCCCAACACAGCTTCCACATTATGTTGACATTTTTCCCTATTAGCATATAAGCTAATTTTTTAGAAAATGTGTTCTTACAGAAGAGATAGTGTATATTTATTTATTATCTATCAAATACCTATCAAGCACCTGTGATCTAATCCAGTCTTACATTTTTAAATTCCAGTGATTTGCTAATGACTCTCAAATTTATTTCTCTAGTCTGAATATTTCCTCTGAATTCCAGACACTTATCTAGCAACATGCTTAACATCCTCACTTGGATGTCTCATCTGAAACTTACCTTGTACAAAACCCAACTCTTGATATTTCCCTCAGATCTTCTCCTTCTAAGGTCTTCCCCATCTTGTTAAATGTCAACTTTATTCCTATTGATGCACAAACAAAAAATCCTTAGATCACTTTTTTCTTCTCTCTTTCTCTTACACTCCACATTCAATCTATTAGCAAATGCTGTCTATTCTACCTTCAAAACACATCTAGAATCTGACCACTTCTCACATCTACCATCCAAGTCCAGCCACCACCATCTCTGTTGTGTTATTACAAACAGCCCAACTTGGTCTCCTTGCTTCTGCCCTTTGCCCCTTGTAGCCCTTTCTCCCACAGTGGCTGAAATGACCCTTTAAAATACAATTCCAAACACATTATTTAGCTGTTCGAAACATCCCATTGTCTGTCTGTCTGTCTCCCTCAGAGTAAAAAACTGATTCTTACAGTGGTCACTAAGTCCCTGCATAGTCTAATCACTGCCATCTTTCTAAATCTATCCTCTTCCACTGTCTCCCTAGTTTACTCCACTGTATTCATACTGGCCTCCCTGCTATTTCTCCAACACACAGGGCTGGTGAACTGACTGTTCCCTCTGCCTAGAACTCTCTTCTGCCAGGTACAATCAGGGCTCATTCAACAACTTTAGGTTTCTCTTCAAAAGTCATTTATACCTTGGATCTTGAGGCCATTATGCTGGGTTAAATAAGTCAGACAGAGAAAAAATCCATATTATCTCACTTATATGTGGAATATAAAGAAAAAAATAAACAAAACAGAAACAAACTCATAGATACAGAGAACATTTTGATGGTTTCCAGATGGGAGGGGGCTTGGGGGCTGGGTGAAAAAGGTGAAGGGATTAAGAAGTGCAAATTGGTAGTTACAAAGTAGTCATGGGGATGTAACTTACAACATAAGGAATGTAGCCAATAATGTGGAATAACTATTCATAGTGCCTGGTGGGTACTAGACTGGGATCACTTCTTAAATTATATGAATGTCTAACCACTGTGCAATACACCTGAAATTAATATAAAATAATATTGAATGTGAAAATAAAGCATAAAAACCTAAATTGGCAATTACAAAATAGTCACAGGATGTAAAGTACAGCATAGGGAATGGAGTCAATAATGTCGCAACAACTGTATATACTGACAGGCAGGTACTAGACTAATTAGGGGGATCACTGCAAAAAATTGTATAAATGTCTGACCACTATGCTGTACACCTGAAACTAATATAAAATAATATTCAATGTCAACTGTAATTGAATAATAAACAAATAAAAAAGTCATCTATCCCTAAGGTCTTCCTTGACTACCCAATTTAAAATACTGACTCTCCCAACTAACCCCAGCATTCCTTATTCCCCATTCCTGCTTTATTTCCCCAATAGTTCTTCTCCCATCAGACATACTAAGTATTGTATTCATTTATATCTTTCTTTTTTTCTGTCTCCCATTTGTACAATATAAAATCCATGAAAACATAGATTTCTGTTTTATTCAATGTGGTATCCCTACTGCCTGGAACACTATCTGACATGTAGTAAGCATTCAAGAAATATTTGAGTACATATTTGCCTACTACATGCTGGTAACTCTTCTAGGCATTGGGAATATGGCAGTAAATAAAAGAGATAAAGCCTCTGCATCATGTGTGTATGTATGTGTGTGTGTGTGCACATGTATTTTCAAAACCTTAAATACTAGCTTCTAGAAAGCAAGACCTATTTCAATATATTTCAGTCTATTGTGTATTAACAAGCGAAGCTGTTATGCTTAAAAGAACAAATAATTTTTAGGTAATAAGGATTCCCCTACATACTTACCAATACTTGTATATAAAGTCTGTTAGATGTGTTGCTTGATTTTTTTAAATTTGAAAAGCCCAATTAATTATTAAGTCTGAACCCCTTTTTTCAGTGGTAGATAGTTCTGTAACATCTTGACATTAAACTATCACAAGCTGACTGTAAATCTGTAAATCTGTTATGTCATGGAAATATTCCATTGTAACAGTACCCAACATAAAAGAAAAGGTCTGAAAAGTAAAATTACAATAAAGCCGCAAGGCACTGAAATGTGATCATAATTACGGAGTAGCGGGCCAGTGTCATGGAGCAACACATAATTAATTGGCAAATGAAATGGGGAGACAGAATGTGTTGTAAGCTCAGAGGTGGGGTGATAACTGATGGGTGGAGTGTCGGGGTCTACGGGTTGGGCATTTTTGCATTTCCAGTCCACTAAATGTAGCCCCCTTGTGGATGGGAGGTATCATTAAGATAACTGGTAGAATTTGCTCTTTCTGTGCCTTCTTTCACTTTTTGGTTCATCTCTAAGCCTTGACCCACCAAGGATGGCCAGGAGGCCAAGAACAGCTGGGTTGCTTAAGATGCTTCCAGGTTCTCCCTCTACATATCAGGGAATGGTTTCTTACTAAACCAAACACTTGAGCACAATCAAGTGAAGAAGTAATGATTTTGTCCACTTGAGTTTCATTATTCCTCTTGAGGGTCTTTCAGTCTGCCAGTTGCTCTCACCACCACTGTGGTCTGCTGTTCTCTTGTTAAAACTCTGGCATGGGGTAAAACAGTTGAGACAATGTGGAATTTTATTTTTATTTTTTTATTATTATTTTTTAAAAGATTTTATTGGGGAATTGGGGGAGGGGAACAGTGCTGGGGAATCAGGGGAAGGGGAACAGACAAGTTGCTGTTGTTTTTTTGTTTTGTTTTGTTTTGTTTTGACAGGTGAGGCTGTGAGGAGGTCCTGCTTTTTTTTTTTTAAGGATTTTTATTGGGGAATTGGGGAAGGGAAACAGACAAGTTGCTGTCATTTTGTTCTTCAGTCTAGTTGTGGAGGATGTTGCTTCACTGGCCCAAGTTGGCACCATCATTGCGCTCTTCCCAGGCGAGGCAGATCAGTCGCCGGCTTCTGGACGGCCGCTCACGGCGGCTGCTGGCCACTCACGCTGGCTGCTGGCTACACATGGTAGCCCATGGCAACCCACTGCCACAGGGGCTGCAGCCTATGCCGTCGCCGGTGACTCACGGCAGCCCAGCTCCAGGTTGAGCTGCTGTTCAGCATCTTAGCTGTGGAGGGCAGTGTCACTGGCCCTCAAACGTGGGATCCGAACCAGGGCCCTCTGGTGTCCCAAGCCAGTTCTTAACCATCGCCCACTCGGCTGGCCCAAGTTGTTGTTGTTTTGTTCTTCAGTCTAGTTGTGGAGGATGTTGCTTTACTGGCCCAAGCTGGCACCATCATTGTGCTCTTCCCGGGTGAGGCAGATCAGTCTCCTGCCTCTGGGTGGCCGCTCACGGCAGCTGCTGGTCGCTCACGCTGGCTTCTGGCTACACACAGTAGCTTATGGCAGCTCACTGCAGCAGGGCACTGCAGCCTACGCTATCGCTGGCGACCCACGGCAGCCCAGCTCCAGGTCGAGCTGCCATTCACCATCTTAGCTGCAGAGGGCAGTTTGACTGGCCCTCATATGTGGGATCTGAACTGGGGCCCTCTGGTGTCCCAAGCCAGTTCTTAACCAACGTGCCACTCGGCCAGCCCGACAATGTGGAATTTTAAATCAGAACCCTATAACGTACCAAGGAAGAAAAATATAAATATTTTAGAGAGAATCGATTGTCTTCAGTAATAAAGAAAAAGCATCCATCTATTATATATTTATGAAGATCATTACATGTATCTTTGATATTCCTCTTGGCAGCCTTAAAAGATAAGATAGGTATAATCATGCCCACTTTACTAATTAGGAAACTGAGTCTCAGAAAGTTTAAGTGCTTTGTCCTTGGGCACATATCCAGTCAGTGAAAGAGCCAGAATTCAACCTAAGGTCTATTCTATATGTCTGGTGCTTATATCAATTAGCTATAGCCACAAAATACTGCTCCAAAAGTCAGTGGCTTAAAACCAGAATCATTTACTCTCATGTATTTGCAGGTTAGATGAGAGTCAGTTGATTTAGGCTGAGCTTCGTTGAAGGTGACTCTGTTCCATTGAGTCTGTTAGTATCTGGGACAAGAAGGCTAGTGCAGGCATGCTCTTCCTATGGTAGCTGTAGAAGGGCAAAACACAAGAGGGTACATGCAAAGCCTCTTGGTAGGCTCAGAACAGGCACAGCATCATTTCCACCTCATTCCACTAGCCGAATGAAATCCTCTGGCTGAACTCAAATTTAAGGGACAGGGAAGAGCCTCCCACCCATGGAAGGCACTGCAAAATTACATGACAAAGGGCATCTGTATAGCAAGGAAAAAGGAATTGGAGCCATTGATTTATTTTACCACAGTGTTCTTCCCCATCATACCAGGCAACTTCTCCATACAGACTTTTCATCTATTTTTTAGCTCCATGGCTGATACAATGGAAGTCTATTCTGTCCTCAAACTAGAATCTGTTAAAGAGAAAACCACAGGCCCAAGATGGCGTCACTCATACTAAAAGCCCACGATACCAAACCTAGATTTAATACCTGATCTAATTGCTGTTTCAACCTGTCCCAGAAACATAATCTTAATCAACCAGTCTGGAATTCTCTGGTCAAGCACCAAAAAGGTAATCTGTCACATGGACTCTCTCGGTCCCCCATAGGCAATCTGCATGAGAAAACACCTTCCAGTCCTCTTCCCCCTAAAAAAGATGTCTTGACCCAAATGTGACCCTTTATTTTCTTTTGTCAGTAGCCCCCTTTCTCCACCCTTTTTCCTATAAAAACTTTCCATTTTGTACAGCCCCTGGGAGAGCCATTCTAGTTGCTAGATTGGGATGCTGTCTGGTTCATGAATCACTTAAGGCCAATTAGATCTTCAAATTTACTTGATTAAATTTTGTTTTTAAACATATACACACTTACATTTGCATAACTTATTTGCATCTTAACAAGCATTTTAACCCCAAGTGTGATCCATTTTGTCATGTCTGGCCCTGACAGGATAAGGAAACCTTTCTCAGCAGGAATGCTTTTCTGTAGTCTGTACACCACACCACCTAACTTGTCACTGGTAGTAAGTATTAAACAAAAATAAATACATAAATAAATCTTAACTTTCACAGTGGAAAGTCTTTTTAAAAGAAAGGGTTTATTAGGTCACTGCTAGTAAAAAAAGATCGGTCATGTGGTGTGGAGTTTAAACCACCAGCAGCATGGCTATGAAGAAAAGACAACATGTACATGTCCTTCAGCCAGAGTTTTGCAAGTGTTCTTTTACATCAAGTGGAGGTGAGCGCAGATATAAGCCTTTCTCAAAGAATTTACATTAGCTATAGACAAAGGGGATGGGAGAAGGTGAAGTGGAGCTAGTTCTGGGATAGGCAGAGTCAATAAAGGTCATGTGTAAACAAGAAGCAGACGCTCCTGGGGTTCCATCCTCATGGTGCCTGGCTAGTCTCTCTTTTGGACAGTTACAGAAATAGCCACAGGGAAATGAATCCTAAATTCCAACAGATACAGGAATGTGAGCTGTCTTTTGCCAGAGGTGGTCCATAGCCATTAACACGTTAACTGTTCTTCTCACTCTCAAGCCATTGTAATTTTAATTCAGAATATTTCAGAATTTTTTTCTTGTCATATGTTCCTAGAATGTAACCTCTCTACCCAGGGAAGGGATGCTAAGGAAACCGTGCCTGGATGGTGAAGGTCAGTTGATCTTCCCAGAAGGTGATTTTGTGGATACTTAGCACTCTTGAATGAATCAAAACACAAGTATCTTTACCTGCTAAGTGCTGAGTCCTGAAAGAATGTAGGTTCTGGGATGAGACTGTCCAGGTTTGAATCCACACTCCACCATTTCTTAGCCATGTTACCTCTCTGGCTTCTAGTTCCTCATCTGTAAAAACGGAGACAATCAAGAATAATTGTTGAGTTATTGTGAAGTTTAAGTGAGATAACCTATATGAGCACAGAGCTTGACATATTATATACAGTGAATGAACGCTTAGTTGTTATGTTATCCTAAAACCACAGCTGGGTAAAGGAAGGATACAAAATAAACTCAAGAAATTATTCCTGTCTCTAAGAAACTAATAACCCATTTCAGAAAAGAAGGCATGTATTAAACATCAAGAAAAAAATCACAAGATAATTATATTAGTTAAGGTTCTTATATTTGCAAGCAACAGAAATTAACTTTGCCTTATTTAAGGAAAAATATTGAGGGGCTGGCCGAGTGGCTCAGTTGGTTAAGAGCGCAAGCTCTGAGTAACAGGGTCGCCGGTTTGACTCCCACATGGGCCAGTGAGCTGCGCCCAAGCTGAGCTGCTGCTGAGCTGGTGAGAGCGTGTGCTCTTAGCAGCAAGGTTGCCGGTTAGACTCCCACATGGGATGGTGGACTACGCCCACCCACAACTAAGATTGAAAGCCACAACTGGACTTGGAGCTGAGCTGCACCCTCCACAACTAAGATTGAAGGACAACAACTTGACTTGGAGCTGATGGATCCTGGAACAACACAATGTTCCCCTTCCCCAATTCCCCAAAAAAATCGAAAGAAAGAAAGAAAGAAAGAAAGAAAGAAAGAAAGAAAGAAAGAAAGAAAGAAAGAAAGAAAGAAAGAGAGAGAGAGAAAGAAGATTGAGTGTTAGAACAAATTTATAGTAATGACTCAGGGGTATTCCACAGCCTTAAAATCAAGTTCAGCTCCTAAGCCTTGACACAGACAAGAAGGAAGCCAGCTCCAGAAATTCAACAATTACACCTGGGTATGGATCCTGGGTGTCTTGAGTTCAGCCAGTAAATTCACTTCAGCTCCAACACCTCCCAATCTCTGGGCCTCTGTGTCCAAAGTTTCAAATTTCAAGGAAAAAGAAAAGGATTGGCCTAGCTCATGTCAGTTTTCTACCTCTGGATCAATTCACTAGCATACCAGACATAGCAAGCCATGGGGTTTGCCACCTCCTTGTATTGGAAGTCTCTTCCCAGATGTTAATAGGGAACTCCTGCATAATTTGGCCTCCTGTTATCTCTCTGCCCTTACCTTCTACAGTGCTCCAGACACCCTGACCTTGCTTTTCATCAAAAAAGCCGGACACACTGTGCTTCAGAAACTTTCTACTTGTTATTATTCCCTTTGCAAGGCATGTGCTTCTCTGAAATAACCACATGAATCACTCACTTCCTTGTCTCCTTCAAATGTTGAGTCAAATGTTATCTGCTCAAGGAAGCCTTCCCTGACAAAGTTACTTAAAAGTACAACTCACTCCACTTCCCCCACCATACACATATATACTTCTACTCCCTCCTTCTCTGCTCTATTTCTCTCTGGAGTATGTATAACCTTCAGTTCCAGTTAGCAACTTCTGCATAACAAAACACTGCAAATTTAGTGGCTTAAAACAACAACTATTTTATTTAGCTCATGATACTATGGATTGGCTGGGCAGTTTTTCTGGCCTGGACTGACTCAGCTGATCTCTCATAGATTTGCTCATGCGTCTGTGGTCAGCTGGTCAGCTGATGGCTGAAAGATCCAGAATGGCCTCATGCACATCTCTAGTGTTTGGCAGGCTAAGGGACTTCTGTTCTCTTCCACGTAACTTTCTCATCTTCCAGCAATCATCCTTGGAGTTGTTCACATAGTGGTCTCAGGGTTCCAAGAGTAGTAAAGGAGTAAGCTCCAATGAGCTACACTTTTCTTTTCTTTTCTTTTTAAGATTTTTATTGGGGAATTGGTGGGGGGGAACAGTGTTGGGGAATCGGGAGACATGGAACAGACAAGTTGCTGTCCTTTTTGTTCTTCATTCTAGTTGTGGAGGACTTCGCTTCACTGGCCCATGTTGGTATTATCATTGCGCTCTTCCCGGGTGAGGCAGATCGGTCGCCGGCCTCTGGACGGCCGCTCACGGTGGCTCTTGGCAGCTCATGCCGGCTGCCAGCCATTCACGGTAGCTTACAGCAGCCCACTGCAGGAGGGGCTGAAGCCTACGCTGTCGCCAGCGACTCATGGCAGCCCAGCTCCAGGTCGAGCTGTTGTTCACCATCTTAGCTGTAGAGGGTGCAGCGTCACTGGATCTCATATGTGGGATCCGAATCAGGGCCCTCTGGCGTCCCAAGCCAGCTCTTAACCAACGCGCCACTGGGCCGGCCCTGAGCTACAGTTTTCTAACCTTGCTTGTGTTTGTGTCTTATTTGCTAATGTTCTATTGGCCAAAGCAAGTCACTCGGCCAGCCTAGACTTAAGGGGTTGAGAAATAGACTCCAGTTCTTAGTAAAGAGTGCTGCAAAGTCACACTGCAAAATAACATGGTAAAAGGGTATACAGGATGGGAAGAATTTGTAGTCATACTTGTCATCTATGATACCTTCTGACATATCATATGATTTACTTATTTATTTTGCTTATTGTAAAAAGGAATTTCCACCCATTCATAAATCCCTGCTACGAGAATACCACTGGGTGGAGGAGGTTTGTGTGGAGCAATTAGTTTCAGTTTCTTTGCCCCACTGAAGAAAGGGTGTCCATTTCTTTCCAGTTGTGGCTCATCAGTTGCCACATTTGTGTGTTACCACTTCTGTGCAGTCTTTTAACTGTTTTAACAGCACAATGTATTAACTACTCTAGTAATTGCACAGGCAAAATCAACGTCCCACATGAACATTTAAAGGAATGCAAATCAAGCTAATGGCCTCTCCTAGAGAGATGATTACTATGCAATGAACATTTGCTCTAACTGATATTATATATGCAAATGAGATTTTAATTTTGATATTCTTTCACACGGACATATTTTCAGTTCAATACAAATCTACTTATAGTCTATTCTTAAAGCTAAATCAGTCTATTTTCTAGTGTGTGTATGTGTGTGCTTAATATTGATATAGGCAATGAGGTTTAATTTTCAGAATACCAGGTGTTCTATTCTGCTCACCACTTCCCCACCCCAGATGCCAGCATTATTATGGAGAACTTTATTTTAAGGATGGGGACATGATGTCTTCCCTCCTACATTTTTATTCTTTTCTCTTCTCCAACCATCCTCCACCCTCCCACTTTCCCTATTGTTGCCCTAGACTTTATAGTTTGTTAACATAATTATGAGGGCACAATGGTGGCATTACTCTTTATCAACACAACTGACCTCTCAAAGAAGAGAAAAAAGGAGGAAGGAAATGAAAGAGGAAAGGAAGGGAAAGGAAAGTCAAGGCAAGCAAAACAAGCTATAATTAGTTGAACACTTGCTCTGTGCCAAGCATCAAAACCCCAGACTAGTCCTGTGAGGTAGATAATATTGTCCCTATTTTACAGCTAAGGAAACAAAGGCACAAAGAGTTCAAGTAATGTACTAAAGGTCATAAAATTACTCAGTAGTATATCTGGCATTGAACTTGGTCTGTGAGAACAAAAATTTTCTGAAACCTTAGCAAAGGTGGCTTGAAGCTTTTGGAGGATATTATTAACAACTTCTCCTGGAAAGTATTCATATTTCTGATGAAAATGTTTCAGCAGTTTTCTGATAAATGTTGATGAGATTTACAGCCCTCTCTGGGAAGTTAAATTTATACTCACAATGCATTAACCACACAGCCAACCATCTTTCCTGTCTGTATGCTAGAAGCAGACCTTGTTTCAATTACCTAGTTTAACATCAGTATCTAACCACACTCTCACCCAATTAAAAAAATCTCTTCCACTGGCACTCTCATACATTACTGGGCAAAGTGTAAATATGTATAGCCATTTTGGAAAACTGTTTGGCAATCTCCAAAAGCTATACTTATGGCAACCCTATGACACAGAAATTTCACTCCTGGGTATGTACTGAAGAGAAATTAGTTACATTTCACCAAAATACTTGTATAAGAAAGGTCATGACTGCATTATTTCTAATAGCCAAGCACTGGAAGCAACTCTACTGTCCAATAAAAGAAAAATAGATAAGTATATTGTGGCATATTCACACAATAGAATACTACACATCAGTAAAAAGAAATGAATTACCACTACACACAAAAACATAAATGGTGCTCATGGGCATTTTTTGTAGAGCAAAAGAAGGCTGGGCACAAAAGAAGACATATGGTATGATCTCATTTATATGGAATTCAGGAATAGGAAGAACTAATCAATGCTTACCTGAGTGAAATAAGGTAGTGTTGATTGGAAAGAGGCATGAGGGAGCTTTCTGGAGTGGTGGAGATGTTCTATACCATGATCTGGATTGTGGTTACACAAGCACAAAAATTCATCCATCTTAAGATTGATGTATTTAACCCTATGTATGTTGTACTTCAAAAAACCTTTTTTTTTCTTCTTTTTTTTTTAGCTGAGCCATCCTGCCACCTGTTGGCAGCTCAACGGCTGCTCAGTTCGGGCCAGGACTCGAACTGCTGCTGCTCAGAGCTCAAACTCTTGAGCGAGCTCTTAACCAACTGAGCCACTCAGCCGCCCCCCCAAAAAACTTTTAAAGAATCCTATTCTAGAAAGGTTCACCTTCACTTTGCTACAAGCTTGAATAAAATCTTTGACACATACTGGCAATAAATTTGTTTGAGAAATTGCTTTAACACGTGACTGGCTCAAATGTCACATGCTTTATATTCAGTGGATAAAATGATGCCCTTTTGCTATTATTTATTTAGCCAGACCGCAACCTATTTTTTACTGTTCTACTTAAACTCTCCCTTCATCCATGGTATGTCTGTGGCTTGATTTACATTTAGCTCTCAGATTAGTAGTTGATGTCCATCCATTCACACACTGTTAACTGTTTAGACAATAATTCCTCTGTCTCACATGTATTTGTTTCTCCACATTTCTTGCCTCAGTGCAATGCTGATTAAGGGGCCGAAGTATAGTTGCTGTATTAAACCACAGCATAAGTTTCTTTATATTGGGTTGTCGTAAAAGTCATGATGTATTTTTTCTATGTTTTTTGTTGCAAAAATGCGTCATGACTTTCCTGACAACCCAATATATTTCACCCATATCTTATTTCTCCAAAGAGATGAACAATTTGGGATATGTTTAGCATGCATGCTTTTCTCCCTAAGCATTCCTTGCTCTGAGATTTCCTTTTCCCTACACCTATCAGATGCCCCAAAAAAGCAAGGTGATGCTGAAAGACAGTTGCAAAGCATTGCCAAGAGGCCCATGAATGGTAAAGAGAACCATGTCATTCTTTTTTTTTTCTTTTCAAAGATTTTATTGGGGAATCGGGGAAGGGGAACAGACAAGTTGCTATCCTTTCGTTCTTCAGTCTAGTTGCTTCACTGGCTTATGTTGGTATTATCATTGCACTCTTCCTGGGTGAGGCAGATCGGTCGCTGGCCACTGGACGGCCACTCACAGCAGCTCTTGGCAGCTCACACCGGCTGCCGGCCACTCACGCTGGCTGCCAGCCACTCACGGTAGCACACAGCAGCCCAGCTCCAAGTCGAGCTGTTGTTCACTATGTTAGCTGTAGAGGGCGCAGCATCACTGGCCCTCATGTGGGATCCGAACCGTGGTCCTGCTGCTCAGAGCTGGCATCCCAAGCCAGCTCTTAACCAACACACCACTTGGCTGGCCCCATGTCATTCTTTTTTTATAGGTAAATCTGAGATAGTAAAATATATAGAAAGTTTTTTGGATTATATATATACACACATATGTATATATGTACATATGCATATATATCAGATATAATATGTATATATCAGATATAATCTACATACCATGAAATTTATCCATTTAAAGTGTACGATTCAGTGGTATTTATTATATTCTCAGAGTTGTGCAACCATCACCATACTCAATTTTTGAACATTTTCATCATTCCAAAAAGAAACCCCATAAACACTAGCAGGCACTCCCCATTTCCCCCAATTCTTCACACCTAGGCAAACAATAATGTACTTCCTGTCTCTGCAGAATTGCCTGTTTTGGATGTTTCATATGGAAGCGTATGATGTGTGGATTTTTGTGACCAGCTTCTTTCACTTAGCATAATATTTTCAAAGTTCATACATGTTGCAGCATGTGTCGGTACTTCATTTATTTTACTTAATAATATTCCATTGTATGGACATACTACATTTTATTTATCCGTTTATTATTTGATAGACTTTTTGGGTTCTTTCTACTTTTTGGTTATTATTAATAATGCTCCTAAGAACATTTATGTCCATGTTTTTTCATGGACATATGTTTTCATTTTTCTTGGGTGTATGCTTAGAAGTGGAATTGCTGAGTCATATGTGTGGACGAAAAAGCGGCCACATACTAAACCTGACAAGCTCAGGGGAGGCCCACATGGCAGGCCTTACAAACTCAGAGACCAAAATTATCCACATAGGATGGTCTGAACATAAAAATTCCTAACTAAAAGCGGGTCATAGTGGATAGTCACATCCTTGGCCTATAGCTTCCTTGACAAAGGTCCATGTTTACCTTAAGGGAGCCTGTCTATTGTCTTTTTGCATCTAAGATAACATACCCTTAGAATGTTGGAGTAATTCCCTTTCCCAGACCACTCAGGGCACAACTCACTGCACCAGAGCACAGACCACAGAACCCTTCATTGCTATCTTGTTCCCCAAATACCATCTCTATGTGCTGTAATGTTATTTATTAACTATCTTGTACCCACCAATGTAACAGAAGTACCTGTCTCTCCATTTTGCTTTTCATCCAATCCCAGAGATTTCCCCACTCTGCTTTCTCCCACCCCCTCAATCTACCACCAACGGATTTCATGTAACCCTCCTTACATCCCCTCCTTTGATTCTAATGTATAAAATAAGCTGCAAAGCTGCCATTTTCCAGAGCATTTTCTCAATCCGTTGAGATTTTGCTTCCTGGTAATTGTTGTCATTTTGGCACAAATAAACTCATTAAACTTCTCTACAGGTTTGGACGTTTCTTACCTCAACATATGTTTAACTCTATGTTTTACTTTATGTTAACCTATGAGGGTTCCAATTTCTCCACACCCTCATCAACATTTCTTATTATCTATTTTTTAGTTATGCCATTCTAGTGGGTGTGAAGTGGTGTCTCGTGGTTTAGATTTAGATTTCCCTAATCATTAGTGATGTTGAACATCTTTGCATGTGCTTATCGGTCATTTGCATATCTTCTTTGTAGAAATGTTTGTAGAGATCCTTTGACTATTTTTAACTGGAGCATGTTTTGATGATTCTTACATCGAGCAAAATAAAAATGCAAAACTTAAGAGGGTATGTGATTCCCACTTAATTTTCTCTCACAGTAGCAAAGCTAATATACAAATAGGTTTGGGGATATCAGGCATAAATATAACATAATAATGATAAAGTTACATGGAAAAAATCTAAATGAAGTATAATTGATATATTTTTATCTATTTGGAAAACAAGTTAAATCCAGTCCTGCAAGATTGCACACTTACCTCAAGCATTAGCAGCACTCCATTTATCCAATTTTCTCTCAGCTAAAAACCAAGGAAATGTTAAATTGCCTATAGGTGTTCATTTTGTCAGAATTGAGATTAAAGCACCCAAGAGAAATTAAAGCAATTGTTTTCCACTGGATGGGCTATTGTTAGGCAAATTGCACTTTAATTTTCAACATTTCTGATAAAGACTTTTTATACGATCATCCCCAAACAGAAGCCTACCCAAAATCCAGGAGTTATTTGGCTTCATATGACCTTACTATGACAACATGAAAACCTGTGTATCATCTTAAAATATCTCTAGAATTAACAATCTCTGTAGTAGAAGAATCAATTTGCTTTTTTCAAAAAGATTTTTGTTGGGGATTTGGGGAGGGGAACATTGTGTTTTTCCAGGACCAATCTGCTCCAAGTCAAGTTGTCCTTCAGGCTTAGTTGTGGAGGGTGCAGCTCAGCTCCAAGTCCAGTCGCCGCTCTCAATCTAGTTGTGGGGGAAGGGGGAGCGGGACGGCATAGTCCACCATCCCATGTGGAAATTGAACCAGTAACCTTGTTGCTAAGAGCACATGCTCTCACCAGTTCAGCAGCAGCTCAGCTCGGGGGCAGCTCACTGGCCCATGTGGGAATCAAACCAGCAACATTGTTGCTCAGAGCTCGTGCACTAACCAACTGAGCCACTTGGCCGGCCCTCAATTTGCTTTTTTAGTATAAGAAAATTACGGAATTGTCTCCACTGGATAGCTCAATAGACTGGCACCAATTCCCAAACCTGAAAGAGGCCTGGCCACACCGTAACCCAAGGGATTTTTATGATAAGGAAGTATAATTTGACTAAATAATCTATAACAATCCAAATGCTGCAACCTGAAGTCCCACAGGGCCTGATGGGTATCTCAGCACTCCACAGGGAGTATTGTCTAGTCACTCACAGTTCCTATGACTAACTCTGCAGAAGCAGCACCGTTACTAGCAGTAGTAAGCAGGGCTAGGGTTAATTCAGTATCCTCTGCTAGCCTCATGTCTTTCCTTTAACATCTAGAACATCTAACTTGCCCTTGCTCCAGCACTGATAAAGGAATCAGCAAGTGTCCTCTTGTGTCCTGCTCATTACCCTAGTTCTTTAACTGGAACCCAAAATCCTTGTAATAAAGTGTCTGATTAGAGATTTTCACTTCCCAAGGCCCTCTCTTTATGGTATAATTACTTCCGAAAACTAAAGAAATTCACTCTGGGATAAGGTCTGGGTGGACCTTTCTGTTTTCTTTCTAAAACCTTGGAATGAAAGGGGTTTGAGTGACAACTTAAAGGGTCAGATCTGACTGCAAACCACAGGTCTTCCTTTTACTGGCTGTAATGCTTCAAGCGGGTTAATTTGACAAGTTCTAGGTTACAGAATTCAGAATCTATTTTAAGCAGGAAGAGAATTATAAATGAATGTAAAAAGCTCACAGAATGAGTTTTGGAAGGGTTGGAAGAATAGTCTCTATGTTGAGCTTCCAGCACCACTCCCAGGGTACATGGCAGAGCTGTCCTCTTCTGCCACCTAGGCTGGTGAGACAGCTGCCCCACACCCTGCCTTTCTATCTTCTGTCTTGACATTTACAGCAGAGAAGTGTTTATTATTGTGCAGTACAGTCTGAGTTCCAACATACAACTATTTAACAACATAAAAAAATACTAACAGAGAGCCTGCCACATCTCTCATCTTGAACAGCTTGTGAAGATGGACATGTGGAATTGATTGGGGCACAGTGAAAAAATATTAGATGAGACACCCAGAAACCCAAACTTCACATCCCAATCTGCTAACTTCCTCACTGTGTGAGCTTGGGCAAGGCACTGGACCTCTATGATGGCAATAACCTCAACCAGGAAATGAAGGAATCGGCCTAATTAGTTACTAAGGCCAGATTTTAAATCCTGTAATCCTAGGAGATTCAATTAATGCTCTGAAAATTATAAAAACAGATCTCTTATTCATGGTTCATTTTAATGGAATTAGATCTCATATTCACATTTAATTTTTTTTAAGATTTTGTTGAGGAATTGGGGAAGGGAACCGTGTTGGGGAATTGGGGAAGGGAAACACTGTGTTTTTCCAGGACCCACTGGCTCCAAGTCAATTTGCTGCCCTTCAATCTTAGTTGTGGAGGGCGCAGCTCAGCTCCAAGTCCAGTCTTGCTTTCAATCTAGTTGTGGAGGGGCATAGCCCACCTCCCATGCGGGACTCTAACTGGCAACCTTGTTGTTAAGAGTATGCACTCTCACCAGGTAAGCCATCTGGCCGCCCGTTGGCAGCTCAGCAGCAGCTCAACTTGGGCGCAGCTCACTGGCCCATGTGGGAATCGAACCAGCGACCCTGTTGCTCAGAGCTCAAACTCTTAACCGACTGCGCCACCCAGCCAGTTCCCTCACATGTAATTTTTTCATGGAATTAGTTTTCTCATGATTTTTTAAGTTATACATTCTAATTTTTTAAAGCTATAACATGATAAATAAAAAATTAAAACTACTTGTAATTTCCCCTACCTTACATTTTATTTTTCTAGGCTTTTGCCTCAGTAATTTCCCATTCCCTTTCCGATCTATTACAACGTTAATTCACCTTAGATGACCCAAGGTGACATATTATTTTTTTAAATAGCACTTCCAGTATAAAAATCCTGGATTTTGTAATGTCCAATATGAACTGTTGAATCTGAAGAAAAAAAGGTTAAATTATTTATGCTGCCCATTTTCATCTTGATTTGAAACTTCTGTTGCAATTACAGTAAATAGTCCAGTATTTGGCTACAAAGGCATAATTTAAACAGCCCAATGTTAATTTTCTATATACTTACAGAGAGTAATACTCTGAAAAGTCAAATTCTGAGGAAGTTGGTCAGTCTATCACATAAGGCTGAAAACGGGACTTGAGAAGTGAGAAGGGAAATGTAATCATTGTTCAAGTAGACAATTGGTACCATGCTTCACAGCAAAATTAAATCTGAAATGGAAGATTAAATATTGGCATTATACGTCATGTTCAGTTTTGTCCTCAAGTAACAAAGATACTACCTATGTGATATATTTGAAAAATAGCTTCCACTTCCACCTCCCCACCACAATCTGTTTTTGTGTCAAAATTCTATCAGTCCTTTGTGCTTCAGAGCATATTAAATTTTAGTAGTCTACCCCATAAAGTTATGGGGTAGGAAGGAAGAAAGGGGAGGATTTTACCAACTAATAAGTTAGACAATACTATTACAGCAAGGCCCTAAAGAAATAGAAGATTAAACAGCAATCTCCTATATTTCCATTGTACTCTACAAGCAGGTTTCACACTCTCAACTCAAAAAAACAAACAAACTGTGAGATAGGTAGATCAAGTACTGTCACGCCCATTTTACCTATGAGGAAACTGAGGCTCAGAAAAATGAAGTGACTTGTCCCATGGCCTAACAAGTTGGAATCAAGAATTCCAATTCCAGGGCCGGCCGAGTGACACGTTGGTTAAGAACTGGCTTGGGATGCCAGAGGGCCCCTGTTCGGATCCCACATATGAAGGCCAGTGACACTGCCCTCTACAGCTAAGATGCTGAACAACAGCTCAACCTGGAGCTGGGCTGCCATGAATTGCCGGCGATGGCGTAGGCTGCAGCCCCTGTGGCAGTGGGTTGCCATGGGCTACGTATGTAGCCAGCAGCCGCAGTGAGTGGCCGTCCAGAAGCCAGTGACTGATCTGCCTCACCCGGGAAGAGCGCAATGATGGTGCCAACTTGGGCCAGTGAAGCAATGTCCTCCACAACTAGACTGAAGAACAAAACGACAGCAGCTTGTCTGTTCCCCATCCCCCAATTCCCCAGCACTGTTCCATCTCCCCGATTCCCCAATAAAAATCTTAAAAAAAAAAAAGAATTCCAATTCCAAACCACTTGGTTCCTGGTCTGCAGCACTTTTCACAACCTCACCTCTAGAACCAGAAGAGTAAAAGATAAGTCGAAAAAGAAGGGGAAAAGAGGGAGAAATATTAACCCTTTCACTGTGTTAATTTATTTCAAATTTGTTTTCCAAAATGTGTCAAAAATCCACAGAAAAGAATTATAGTATTTATATTTTAAGTAAGTTCAGTTAAGGTGCTACATTTTATTAAAATAAATGATTCCTCTAAAGTATAAAAATCTATTGTTATTCATTCTTGAAAAACACAAAAATATAGAAAAATGTACATCTGCTTTCCTAAACTTCCTTTCTAGAACACTGAGCTTGTGGGATAAAGTTGAACACCGCAGCTAGCAGCATGGAAATATCATTTGACTAGAGACGAATGTCGCAGCGAAAATATTAAGGACTTCGCTCTTTTTTTTTTTGCCTACAGTAAAATGGTATTGTGTTTCCAACTTGACAGAATTCTTTTCCCTTTATCCTCAATTAACATTACCCCTTGCTTAAGGCCCATATTGTAGTAGAGTGACATCCACAACACACACACACACACACACACACACGTACGTCTGATTCTAAAAAGCCTTGTAAAGCCATGTATTTCCTGATGTCTCTTTATGAAGCAGTAGAGAACTATACCACGGAGCAAGACTTTCCCAGAGTCCTCTCTCAGTCATCTGTCTGCTCCTTCATTTATGGCAGCTTCTCTTCTCTCACGTAACCCTCCCCAGTGCTTCTCTCACATAGATCTCCAGTCTTTCCAGACCTTTCTCATCTTCTGGGGATAATGCTATACCCTTTCATATGTAATCAGTTTGGCAATTTCACTTTCTCTAATTCTCTCCACTTAATACCCTAGCATCAGCGCTCCAACAGCCCAGGATTCAAAAGAGGTGAAAAAAGGAAAAAGGCTGAGAATACATATGCATTACTAAAATTGGTTCCTGTCACAGCTAAGAGCAAGATTTCAGAGTGTTTGTGGAAAACTATCAGCTCAGCCCTGTCCTTTCTCATTCCCTTCTTAATTAAGACCCTTTAGGGGAAGAGCAGGCTTATTATTTTTTTAAAAAAATGTATCTTTCTCTCTAAACTAGGACATTCAGTTTGTGCTCTTTGAATACTGAAGAAATTAAGGAACTATAGATCTACTGCTTAGTATTATAAATCTCCTAGTTTAGGCATTCCCAACTTGTGGAGAAAGACAGCACTTGTTTTAAAGATGGGACAGCCAATATGTACTTGTCCTCAATATTTTATTACATGAAAGTTGAGCTGCAATATCTTTCTTTTATTCCACTCTAGACTGCAACCTCCTTGAGGGCATCTTTGTGTTTATTTTAGGGCTTAGTGGCACTTTGCACATAGTAGGTACTCAATTTATATTATTACAAGAATATGTCCAATAATTAAAAAATGAGAAATTAATCATTTAAAAATAATTTTGTGGGCTGGCCGAGTGGCGCGATGGTTGAGAACTGGTTTGGGACTCCAGAGGGCCCTGGTTCGGATCCCACATTTGAGGGCCAGTGACACTGCCCTCCACAGCTAAGATGCTGAGCAACAGCTCAACCTGGAGCTGGGCTGCTGTGAGTCACCGGCGATGGCATAGGCTGCAGGCCCTGTGGCAGTGGGTTGCCATGGGCTAACGTGTGTAGCCAGCGGCCAGCAGCCGCAGTGAGCGGCCGTCCAGAAACCGGCGACTGATCTGCCTCACCCGGGAAGAGCGCAATGATGGTGCCAACTTGGGCCAGTGAAGCAACGTCCTCCACAACTAGACTGAAGAACAAAACGACAGCAACTTGTCTGTTTACCTTCCCCCAATTCCCCAGCACTGTTCCCATCCCCCCAATTCCCCAATAAAAATCTTAAAATAATAATAATAATAATTTTGTAATTCTATATTCCTTCCTTACAGAATCCAAATGTCCAACATTCTAAAGTTTTGTTTATTTGTACAGCCTTTTCCAGCTCTGTTAAATCCATAGAAGCATTAGCCATTCTTATCATCAAACACCAAGAGTTCATCCAAACTCTAAGATAGCTTTTCTGATCTCCTGTGGAAAATGCTGCTAAAAGCAGACACTTACAATTTTTATTTATTTATTTGTTGTGTGAGGAAGAAGTAAAAGTTTAACATCTATCATTCTGAGAACATTTTTACTTTTGGCTTTCTTGTTCTTATAACATGATTTAATATAAATCAAAGATAAAATGTCTGGCTAGAATGCTCATCTAATGTTAAGTCATATATGCATAAGACAAGTCTATGACCATATTATATAGTCCAAACTTCCTTATTACATTTTAATGTAGGGAGAGTGAATGGGTTGCCTGGCTATTTGCTCTGCAAGCAAATATCCAAGATAAACATTGCATCCAGTTACTGGTCATATCTTTTCTTCCCTTAGGAGTCTCTATTGAGCACTAAGTTGTAGAGGTTGGTATATCAGTTGAAAAGAATATTCAGACTTAAAACTTTAAAACAAGACGTGTGCTTTATAGGAACTGCATTGAAGAAGGAAGGAGCACCTAGATAACTTCACATTCCAGTTCCTTGGCAAATCAAAAGTACAGACTTTCTTTTATATCTGAGTATATTTGGTGTTTTAATTTGGATTTCCCTGAAAGTGGAGCCAAGTATAGAGTTCTCTGTGGGTGGCTTCCACATTTCAAAGCCCCCAATCACCTAGGCAAATTTTAGGTTTTAGGTATATTCTTAAATCCTACATCATTGTTCTTCCTCTTAGTGATTCCTTATAGTTTCTGGAGGTACAAAAGGGCTCACTTTGTTATTTTCCAGTACATTTATAAATTGATTTATATTTTAACATATTTTTTGCATTTCCTAAGAACTAGACACAAGACAGGCAGAAAGCTTGTTTTATGTTCTTAGTCCGCTAACATAATTTGAAATTGCTAATTTTCCCTAATCCTGTGACGGTGGACTAGACAAGTACTAAAATCTCTATTATGAGTTTATTACCATCTTTGCTAATGAACTACTTGCAAAGTGGATCTCAGTCCTAGAAACCTATTCAGAGCTTACTCTTCTACATGAGAGTTTTTATTGCCCCCCAATATGCGTTCTTTTCTTCTTCTTTGAGATAGAATCCCTAAATTATACATGGGCATGGGCCACACAGCTAGAGACTACATGTCCTAACCTCCCTTACAGCTAGATGTGGCCATGTGAGTAAATTCTGGCCAAAGAGAGGGGAAGCAATGATGTGTTATAAATGTTTAACTACCAGCTCTCTAGGAAGGGGGTGGAGGAGCCCTGATTTGTGGCATTTACTGATTTCTATGGCATAAATACTCCCACCATGTCTGATTTCAAGATACAATGTCACTGAATGCAGATTTGGGAAGAGATTTGCAAGTAGCAAATTGTGCAGTAGCAACATTATATAGTAATCCCATCATATTGGTAACATAGATGCAAATAACAATAATATAGATAATGTAGTAAATACATATGTGAAAATGGAGTAAAATAACTAAAGACAAGCTTTGAATTTACCTTTTTAACACAATTTGTTTCATGGCAAATTTATATCATTTAGTCTTTAATAATGGCTGTGTTTAACAATTAGCTCACAGAATCTTGAAAATTTAACAGATGCTTTTTGTGAGCTGGTGCAAGCTAGCTCTGGTCCACCATTGAATGCAAGTACCGTCTGAAATCTCTGTCACATTCTTAAAAGGAAGCATCTTGCCTTCTACTTCCCTCTTTCCTGTTTCTGTAGTCCAGAGCCTGGATAAATGGTGGTGAGCCACTTTTAACCAGACATGAAGACAACATCCTCAGGGATGGTACAGCAAAAAAAAGAAGAGAAAGCTGGGTCCCTGGATGACTTTTTACAGCAGAGTTTCCCTATCCCTCATTTTGCCTCCCAGTCAGACTTTTCTGTGAGACAGAAATAAATTGTCTGTCTTTTAAAAAGTCATTGTTATCTGATCTCTGTTAAAGCAGCCAAACAAACAGTGACTTTGCTACCAGAAGCAGGGCTGACATAACAAACGGAATCGGAAATATGTGCTACTTGCTTTTAGCATTTGGGGCAGCAGACAGTGAGGAAAAAGATAATGCAGGCTGGGTAGATGGTGACCTTTGTTATGTCATAGCAAACATTTGCTAAACCTATTGTCAGTGCATTTGAAGGAATGCTGTTTGCCTTCTGAGCTTGAAGCTCACAAGGAAGTACTTATACAAGTCACATTATCAGTATATCTTGGCTTCTTTAGCAAAGTACAACAATCAAGAACTAAACTAGGCAAGGGTTAGCCAGTTTGCAAACAAAGATGAAAGAGAACACAGTTCTATTAAGGGATGCTTTCAGCCTGTAGCCTACAATCTAAATTGACAGAGAGTCTAATAATGTAAGATTGTGCACATTTGGAAAAACCAACTGCTTCCTTACTCCCAACACCACAGAGATAAGACTGTGGCTCTTAGCCATTCTTTTTTTTTAAATTTTATTGGGGAACAGCCATGGTCATTGGTTACACATTGCTTTCATGCTACAATGGCACAATTGACTCTTTTAAGGACGCAGCTCACAGTGGTCCATGCAGTGAACTGAGCTAACCGTTCACTCACTCTTAGACTTTCTCAAGAGCATCTCACATAATTGTTCTTTGCCAGGCCATAGAAACCAGACCAGCAGGAAAGTCCAGATTAAGGGTTTTTTAATCTCTCCCAAGCTCACTGTTTCATGTGCCTTCAAGTTAGCCACAACTATACTGAGGAAGAAGAAAAATAATTGAAGAGGAGGACAAGAGTTGAGCACAGAGGTTAGTAAATCAAGGAACACTTTGGCAAACTTAAGAACTACTGTCCCTGGTTACTTTTACATAGAATTGATTGGAAACAAATAAACTAGTAGTTTCTAAAATTTTTTTGGTGGAATAATATACCCAAACCTGCTTAAACCCTAAAACAACCCCTAGTCTCTCAAATCTGTATCAGTAGAAATCGGGCTATACAATACTGTGCAACCCTCAGGAAGGGTATACTTTCCAGTACCCATTTCTAAAGCTGCCCTTCAGAATGAGAGACAAGGGAGTCACCCCCAGAGTAGAACTGGTGACACTCCACTGCTAGGGCAGGAACTTTTCACAATTTTTGTGCAGCAAAATTTGTTAACTGCAATGGACAATGAGCGTCATGTGTCTCCCATTCTTCCCTTTTACAGAATGGGAGCTGTAAGTGTACTTATCCTATCCCTCTTCACCATTTGTCTCCAAGTTTATAGGTTGCCATACCATGAGAATTCACCTCCAAACCTGATAGTCAGAACTATGCATTACCCAGGGATGCCAGGAAGTTTCAGTTAGATAAAGTAACTGCATGGCTCTTTGATTTGTTTCCTTGGTGAAAGTGGTATTCATGGGTACTTGGGGGGCCAGAGAGTCTACTGTGGACTGGACTGCTAAGTGTCCCAATATTTACACTTTATTTTTATTTTTAATACTAAAAACCTCCACTTTTTAAACTGGGTAGCCACCCAGCTAAAGTCTACATTTCCCCAGAACCCTTTGCAGCTAGCTGTGGCTATTATGTTCTGGCGTGCAACGCCTGGGTCATATCCTTAATGCCTGGCCTCTACTTCATTTTCCCTGTTTTCCCCATGAGTTAAAACAGATGTGATGATGATGAGCCTCCTTTAACTCTGAGGATGAGGAGGATCCCAGGGGTTGGCACAGTGACAAGAAGAAAGGAATGTGAGTCTTTTGATAACTTTGTTGACCAGTGAGTCTTCTTTTTTTTAAAGATTTTTACTGGGGGGATTGGGGGGGAACAGTGTTGGGGAATTGGGGAGGGGAACAGACAAGTTGCTGTCCTTTTGTTCTTCAGTCTAGTTGTGGAGGACATTGCTTCACTGGCCCATGTTGGTATTGTGATCATTGCACTCTTCCTGGCTGAGGCAGATTGGTTGCCGGCCCTTGGACGGCTGCTCATGGCGGCTCACGGCAGTTCACGCCGGCTGCTGGCCACTCACGGCAGCCCAGCTCCAGGTCGAGCTGTTGTTCACCATCTTAGCTGTAGAGGGCGCAGCGTCACTGGCCCTCATGTGGGATCTGAACTGGGGCCTTGCTGCTCAGAGCTTGTGCTCCCAAGCCAACTCTTAACTAACAAGCCACTCAGCTGGCCCGACCAGTGCTTCTTTATCCTTCTGTTCTATTAGCTTGGCCTTTCATATGGAAGAGAAATAAACCTTCCTTCTTATTAGAATCATTGTTATTTAGTCCCTGCTAAAACAGCTGAACCAATATACACAGGCTGCTCCCTTCATAATTCCAGTTGTAATGATTATAAGTAATCAAGTTATTGAGACATTTTATTAACCAATAGTTTTTCTATTGAAAGACATGGTTCCTACGCAATCTCATATTTCTTTTCAAAATATGTTTTAATAGTTTGGTACATGTAATTATGGTAAAAATTATTTTATATGTTGCTGAAGGTTTTCAGGCAGTATGCTATCCCTGCATTTCAGTTTGAGGAGTTTATGCTGACTTATCATTCAGCTCACTGAGTCTTTCCTTGGCCGTGTTCAGTCTATTGATAAGCCCATCAAAGGAATTTTTTAATTTCTGTTAGTGTTTTTTATTTCTAGCTTTTATTTTTTTACTCTTTCTTACACTTTCCACCTCACTAGTTAAGTTACTCATTTGCTCTTGCATGTTGTCTATTTTATCTATTAGAGCCCTTAGTGTATTATTTATAGTTATTTTAAATCCACTGTCTGATAGTTCAAAAATCTGTGTCGGAACCAAGTGTGGTTCTGATGTTTGTTTTGGTCTCTCCAGACTGTGGTAGTTATTGTCTTTCAACATAGCTTGGCTTTTTTGTTGAAAAGATATTACATAACAGATAATAGGCACTGTGGCACATAGGTCTTTATTGTGAAGTTTCATGTTAGTCTGTCTAGGAGCTGGGCTCTGTTTAATGTTTGCTGTAGCTGTAGGTGCCAGAGGCCTCAAATTCCTGTAGTGTCCTTGCTTTTGCCTCCCCTGTTGCCTGTGGGTTTCCCTAAGTATTCCTTCTCAGAAAGTCTGCATCTTGCTGCTCTTTCAACTGAAATCTGTTATTATATTGGAGTCCTGTTGGTATGGTAGTAAAGTGTTGGGGAGGGTAAGCATTTTATAATCTTAGGATGAAATCTCAGTCTTTTAATGGACTTGTGTCCCTGGGCTGTGACTTTTGCAAGCATCCCTTAGCTTTATTTTCCCCCTCTTAAGAAAAGAGGGCTAGAGAGGAATAGAGTAGGAGAAACACCCTTCCTCAAAGTGGAGTAAGAGCGGTGAAGTTGTTCAACCCTGGAGAGTAGACTTTGTCATTGACAATACTCTGGGCACATCTCACAATGGTCACGCTTCCCCTCCCACTGACAGAGCGACCAGGGGATCTTTTGCCATTCTTCACCATGAGAACCTGATGGGGATTTTGGAGGTAAATCTCAAGAAAATATGGGCCTCCACAAGACTGCATTACCCAGGAGTTTCTCGCTCTCATCCCAGCAAATCCTCAAAATTACCATTTAAGTATTCCTACCAGTTTATGGTTCTAGCCACTTCTGCCACACGTAAACAGATCTTGGCTGTGACTCTGGATTCACCTGTTTCTCCAGATTTTGGGGTGGTGGTTTGCCCTGCAACCTCAGTGTTCTGATGAGTCCAAGAAAAATTCACTGATATTCCAGTTTAGCTTTTTTTGTCATAAGGATGAGAGTGATGACTATCGAACTCTTTACATGTTGAAGCTGAAACCAGGAGTCCGACAGTACACTATCTCAACTTTTAATATTGTGTTTGGGTGCCATATAGAATTTGAATAGTAATTGCAAATGAGTTTTTATTTCAAACCTAGATCTGGCCAAAATGATTCTTTACTTCAACAGTAGGAACTTAGGATCTTCTGGCAAGCTGTTCATATAAATATCTGGGTGGTAGGCAGGGTCTATCATCTCAAAATCATGCTACATAGATGGGAACCCTCTGGGCCAAAGAATAGAGCTGACTCTACTACAACTACCCAACAGGTTCCCAGCCTATTTATGAAGATGTTCAATGAATTTGAACTTTATCTTTGGCTAAGTGAATGAATTTCAGCTTATATCAGTGTGGACTCATGGTTTCTTGGAAATTTAAGTACATTAGGATGGGGAAAAGGGCAGGAAACCAATTGGACATCCAAAGTTTAGAGTGATAAAAATCAGAGGAGTTCAGTAAGGTGTATACTGGAAACCACCCAGACACCAAGAAATGGAGAAGCCAAGACTTCCATGGAATGAGTAATGGTGGCCACGGTGTCATGCCATGGCTACCAGAATGATCTCAGATCCCACAATGTGGACTAAGGTTGTGGACTCAGCAATGTAACCCTGAGTTGGGGAAAATCTCAGTCCCTAAAGGATCCAAGACATTCCAGTTACTTTGGAATAAGCAGCCTCTGTAATTACCTCAATTCACTGTTAACTTGCATGAGTTCACTGTCCTGGACTTATTCGTTCAATATTCCCTTCACAGTCATATGCTGTTAGCACTGGTGAGTTCTCTTTCTGTGTCTAGCAAATGATCCAAATCTCTTTCCACCCACCTGCTCCCTCTTGTACTCTGAGAGTGGGATATTTCCACTAAAGAGAACCTGTCAGTGCTAATTAGGGAGGAAAGCCTATGTGGCAATGTGCAGGTTAAAAAGAAAACTCCCCCACGGAGGTTCTGTGGAACACTTTGGATATATTGACAAGTTAATAAAAGGCTTGATTCGGTGACATTTTTAACACATGGGCATGGAAACTACCACTGGAAATAAAGTGACTTTCAAGGGAAAAATTGTTTCACTGAATTATGTGAAAAGCTATATGATTGCTCTTAAATCTTCTCTGTTTCCTGGCTTCTGAAGCGGTGCATCAAGAAACAACTGGTAAAAGGGCCGGCCGAGTGGCGTGTTGGTTAAGAGTTGGCTTGGGATGCCAGCTCTGAGCAGCAGGGCCCCGGTTCAGTTCCCACATGAGAGCCAGTGACGCCGTGCCCTCTACAGCTAAGATGGTGAACAACAGCTTGACCTGGAGCTGGGCTGCTGTGGGTCGCCGGCAATGGGGTGGGCTGCAGTCCCTGCTGCAGTGGGTTGCCATAAGCTACCGTGAGTGGCCAGCAGCAGGCGTGCGATTTCGTAAGCTGCCATGAGCCTCTGTGAGAGGCCGTCCAATGACTGGCGAGCGACTGCCTCACCTAGGAAATGCGCAATGATAATACAAACATGGGCCAGTGAAGCGACGTCCTCCACAACTAGACTGAAGAACAAAATGACAGCAATTTGTCTGTTCCCCTTCCCCGATTCCCCAATGCTGTTCTCCTCCCCCAATTCCCCAATAAAATCTTAAAACAAAAAAACAACTGGTAAGAGAGCTGAGCACTCACTCAGGTCACACAACCTTACAACAGCTTCTTTGTGGCATTTGCAAGCGTCATTGTTAGAGAAACTCACTCATCCAGAGAAAGCAAGCTGAGTGTTTTGCCTTTACCCTTTCTAAACCTGTCTTCTCATGGAGCAAACTTAGAGAGAGGAAAAGAGGAGAGGGGAAGAGAGGAGGGGAGAGATTGAGCCACACTGAAACAGATGGATGTGTGCATGCTCTGGGGGGGAGCAAACAGAGTCAGGAGAACATTTGGTATTCACAACTCTGAGAACACCAGGCTTAATATTGTTTGTTTCAAATGTGTGAAGGATCACTGGGTTTGTAAAAAAGTTCTCTATTCTCTCTTTCATTAGTCTCATGGAAATAGGAGAAAGCTATCACTGCCTGCTTGAATTTCACCAGTGTTCTAACAAGTTGCTTAACATACCAGGCACGTGACAGCTAAGCAATTTAGTGGTGAGTCTGTACATTATTGCATGGCTTGTGTTATGAGGGTGAAGTTATTAATGAAGTGGCACACAAGCTCAATGTGAATAGTAGCTAGCAGGGTTAGCAATTCAACCTGAAAAACAAAACTATTCAAACTTTTAAAGTGGCCTATATTCATTCATAATTATGACTACCGTTTACTGACATTTCAGATCATCCCGTCTAAATAATCTAAGGGAAGTCATTTACTCAAACTATAAGCACTTATGCTTATTTGCATGAAGAAAATAGATATAGTCAGACTTACCATGGCCATGAATTTCAGCAAATGACTGAAAAAAAACAAAACAGTGTGGTTGATTGATAGCAAAAATGGTTCCAATTTTTCCCTTCCTGTATCTATGCCCTTTTCATGGTGATATTTCAGTTCCCACCAAGAGGTGGAGTCCCTGCCCCCACCTTTTGATTGTGGGCCAAACTTGTGACTTGCTTTGGTCAACACTATGTGGAAGAAGGGATACTATTCCAATTCCTAGCCTAGGTGGCAAGAAACCTTGCACACTCCTGCTTTCTCTCTTGGGCTTCTTTTTTCTGTATGAGAATGAATCTAAGCTAGCCTGATGGAAGATGAAAGGCCATGGGAACAGGGCCTAGTCACCCCAGCTGAGACTATCCTAGACCTACCAGCCACCAGCTGACTTGCCAGCTGAACAGAGGTGTATGAATGAGCCAAGCTGAAATAAACTGAGCCCAGCCCAAATCAGCAAAACCCAGATCATTCAGCCAATCAATGGACTTCCAAACAAGTATAGATGATTATTGTTTTAAGGTATTATGTTAAGCAATAGCTAGTTGACACAGTCAATGCATATTAACTTTCTCTTGGACTTGCTGTCTGGTTTTCTTTGAAGTCATCCTGATTTCTTTCAGGTTTTAAAAATGTGCAGTAGAGCTTGTTTTCATTAGCAAAGTAATATACAGAAAAGGATATTGTTTTCTTTATTAACAACACTAACTTTTTACTTTAGTCAAACACCAGGTCCTTCCATCATTCCGAGAAATGTCCTTATCCATATGAAAGATTCTTTCTGGTCTCATTTTTTTGACTGTCTCAATTTCAAGAACCATCGCCCTCGTGCTTCTTCAACAACAATCTCTCATTGCTTAAATTGCTTCACCCCAGAAATTTTAACCTCCAATATCCCTTAGCCTCTTCTCATTTCCCAACACATCTGATTTTCAAGTTTACTGAAAGTTTCTATCTTTGGTTCCTCCATTTTCTTGCAGTGTGTCAGCTCTCTCTTGATCTCATTTCTGTGGCAGACACTACATTGGCTCAGATAACTTCAATATCAAACCCCTCTACCTGAGTCTCCTTGTACAATAGAGGCTAGAAAATTAAGATCTTGAATTGTCAGTCTCCTTTGCAATAAGAGGTGAAATGGGACACAGCTCTGTTCAAAGATGTTAGGGGAAGTTCCAATGGGAGGCTTCCCTTCCTAAAGAGAACCTCAATAAGTGAAAGCCCTTGACTCCTTCTTCCTCCTCCCTGCCTGAAACTCAAATGTAATGATGCACTTGTTTAGCAGCCATATTGCAACCACAAAGACCAAAGCCATATGACAAGGACGAAGAAGAAGGGTATATTGATGTTACAACGATGATATTGTGGAATTACGACATGACCCTACATCCCTTCTTCAGGATTTTTGTAGTATGAGAAAAATAATCTCTTACTTATGTAAACAATTACATATGGTAGTGTTTTCTATTGCTCATGACTACATCGTATGGTTGTACTGATACAACTTCCTTCTTTATTTGGTCCTTATGTATTTAATATATCTTGCTTTCTATCACACTACCCTGTGCTATTCCAAAGCAGAATCCCTCCCACTGCCCACCTTTTCCTAGACTTGAATTACAAAGCCTATCTAGAGAAATCACACAAGCATGTATTCTTATCACTGTAAACTTATGATCCTCAGCTTTATTTGGTAAAACATCCTGAGCTTTACTCAATACTGGAGTAAGTCTTCCCTCTCTTTACCTAATAGCAACATTTTTTTTCCATACACACTGTGCTTTTTTATGCTTCCATTCTTTTGAGTGTGCTGTTACTTCTACCTGGCAGTTTCGCCTTCTTTAGCATTGTTAATTTCTGTCCTTCTTTTGAGAATCAGCTCAGCTAAAGCATCACTTTGCCTTCTTCCCCTATCCCCCAAAGTCCAGGCTAGTGTTAGAACATAGCCGGTCATGAAAAAACATTTATTGAAATAGTGATTTAAAGTAAAAATAATATGTATTTCATTTCATTACAAAAGTTAAGAAAAAAAATATAGCCTGGCAAAGACATAACACCAAAATCTGTTTTCGACTACCTTAGATGAAAGGTGACACAGAAACAGACTAAGTACTGCTTTTCCTCCTACTCTTCTTCAAGAGAGATTCACAATGTGATATCTGATAGCTTGGAGCAAATGATTCATTTCATTTGGACCTCAAATATAACCTTTAAATGATATGCTTTAAATAGTTGGGTTTTTTTTTTCCCTTACTGAATGACATCCTGTTTTCTGGAGTTGACCTTTTGTATCTGCACTTTCATTTCATACGTAAATGGCCGAATGCTTTTCTTTGGAAGGAAACACATTAAGTCCAACTGTGTTATTGGTATCAAACATGAACATATATTATATAATGCTCTGATAAACAAAATACAATAGAATAAGTATAATTCTATCAAAACATTTTCATGCATGCTTCCCCTTCTTGAGTTTTATTATTTAAGTTTCTTATAAATAATTCAATGGGAAATTTACACATTGGCAGTTCCTGGGTAGCACAGCACAGTATGAATGCCATAAACCTCACAACTCGTCAGGGACATAGACGGTGTTTAGTTAGAAGTAGACAAGCAACTACTGATAAGTATTTCAATAGCACCACTGCTTTGCTGATAAAAATACTACTGTTAGAATAGACTACCACAGGGGACTTCAAAAGGAACAAAATTATTGAAATTGAAGCATAAAACACTCTGGGTTCCATAATACTACCCTGCCTCACCACACACCCCTCTTAGCTCTCATTCATTCATTAAACCCCCCCCCCCAAAAGTATTGAATCAGGCATTGATCTCTGCTCTAGAAATACAATGGGGAGCAGGGTAGAACAGTTCCCTGCCCTCATGGGGTTTATGCTTGAGTGGAGTGAGAGATACAAGACAAATGTGTTGGCAGTTACAATAAACCCTAGAAGGAGTGGGGTAAAAAAAGAGAGAGAGGACATACAGATGGCCAACAGACATATGAAAAAATGCCTAGCCTCACTAATCATTAGAGAAATACAAATAAAAACCACAAAGAGATACCACCTCACTCCGGTCAGAATGGCTATCATCAATAAAGCAACAAACAACAAGTGCTGGCGAGGATGTGGAGAAAAGGGAACCCTTATGCACTGTTGGTGGGACAGCAGATTGGTGCAGCCACTATGGAAATCAGTATGGAGGTATCTCAAAAAACTGGAAATGGAACTACCTTATGACTGAGCAATACGACTGTTAGGTATCTAGGCAGAGAAACCCAAAACACTAATTCAAAAAAATATATGCACCCCTATGTTTATTGCATCACTCTTCACAATAGTCAAGACATGGAAACAACTGAAATGACCATTGGTAGACGACTGGAATAAAAAACTGTAGTAGATTTATACAATGGAGTATTACTTGGCCATAAAGAAGAATGAAATTTTACCATTTGCAATGATATGGATGGACCTAGAGAACATTATGCTAAGTGAAATAAGTCAGTCAGAGAAAGACAAATACCATATGATCCCACTTATATGTGGAATCTAAAGAACTGAATATAAAGGGCCAGCTAAGTGGCTCAGTTGGTTAAGAGCTCGCTCAAGAGTTTGAGCTCTGAGCAACAGCGGTTCGAGTCCAGCCCGAGCTGAGCAGCCGCTGAGCTG
>NW_017732499.1:334573-350151 GCF_001890085.2 Hipposideros armiger | reverse complement strand
AGAGGGTGCAGCGTCACTGGCCCTCATGTGGGATCCGAACCAGGGCCCTGCTGCTCAGAGCTGGCGTCCCAAGCCAGCTTTTAACCAACGTGCCACTCGGCCGGCCCTGTAGATTCAGTTTCTTGGTGAAGTGAGAAGCTATATTCTCCTAGTGACATGAGTATTCTGGAATCGGGGGATTAGAGAGTGGCAGAATGTTTATAATGGCCATGGTGGAGAACCAGAGCTGAGCATACCAGAGAATTATCAGAGGCTTCCCCTGCTGCCCTGAAAACCCAGAGTTACAGAGGCCCCAGTTTGTCCATTAAGGGACTTTACTTCAAGCATGGATTGAAGTAGAGAAAAGGCAGATGAGTTGGATCAATTCAAGTGTTTAGCTGCATTAAATTTTTAGCCAACAAAGAATCAAAGAAAATAATCGTTTTCTTTACTTTGTGATGATTCCTGAAAGAAAAAGCTAAAACCCAAATTCCAAAAGGACTCCAAAAGAGATGCCTCTAATGAAAAGCACCCAGTGAGGGCCTTCTTCACATCTGAACAAATTCCTGCCACACCGACCTGATGCCCTCAGTGTAATGACTGGTAACCTCCAGGCTCTGAGTACCCCAATCCATGTAACATTAACTGAGGGTGCAATATAGATAAGACTCTGTGGGCACAAAGCCCTTTATAAATAGCTGTCATTGTTCTCCACGTCCTTGTCTGTTTCTAGGAAGAGATACTTAAGCCTTGAACATTTGATTCAGTGCTGATTTCTAGTTTTCATACCTTGGAATAAAGGAATAGGAAACATGTTTGATCACATTGCTTTAGCACATTGTTCAACATCTGTACCATTCATGTCTTTATCTAAGGAGGATGGAATATCATGATTGCTACAATGAGAAATCTACCCACAGTACCTCAGTGTTGACTAAAATCCATCTGTATGCGTTCATATTTGATTATGCATTTGAAAACCAGGGTTGCATCATGTGCTGAATAAACATACAATGATTAGTGCTAGCACTTAGCAAATGCTTTCTTATGTGGAAACCGTGACACAAATGTTCATTTTGTTCATATTCAGTGTTATGTTCTGCCCATAAAAAAAGTTGCTGTGTTTCAAAATTAACCACTTTAAAGGTTCTCATCGGGCCTATGAATACATACGTAAAATGTGCTTTGACTGTGAAGAGGGTCATTAGCATATATAAACTTGGACAATGAATAATTTCCTCTGATAAGGCTGCAGATTTTTGATGAGTAAAATAGCTAAACTTAATGAAGCATTTTATACTTGTAAATACCTTACTCCAGTCCTTCAAAATCATCAAGAAATGTCCTCATGAGACATAGTTTAGAAGAATCAGAGAAATTAAGAGCTGGGTGAGACTTAATGGGTCTCCTTGCACCTGTTCTTTCCCTGAATCAGTACAGAACTGATTCATACACTTATTATTTAAGCAGTTTATAGTCCCCTTCAGTGCAATAAAGCACTATAATATTATAGACCCTGAATCAAAAGGTCAGCATTTCTTTCCACTAAAAGATAGACACTAAATTAGAAACAGATTTTTTTCTCTGCGATGGAAAGAAATACAGGCATACCTCAGAGATATTGCAGGTTCAGTTCCAGACTTTTTGCTGGTGGAGGGTCTTGCCTTCAATTTGTAAAAAACGCATCATCTGTGAAGTGCAATAAAGCAAAGATCTGTAAAACGAGGTGTGCCTGTATTCTGAGTCTTGAGATTTGTTTCAAGTTTGTAAATGTGGATGAGATGGGACAGGAATTGCTCATAACATGAGTAGAAGTTTTAGTTAAACAAATAGTTCAAAAACTACAAACTTCACCAGAAATGGCAAGAGCAAGAAGGACCGAAACACACAAAATAAGTGAATCCTTCAAACCTTCACCAAAAATATTCTTATTGTTGTGTAATTGTGTGAGCCAGCAGACCATACCAGAGACATCAATGTAATTTCACCCTTAGCTACATGAACAGGTACAGAGAAAAGAGGGAAGGATATAAGATAGATATCTCATAAGATCTATGAGCCTGGAGGAAACAGATCAACCTATATAGAAAAGTCTTTTCCTTCTCTGGTGCCTGCTTACTTTAGCCAATGTGCTAATCGTGGTACAGTACACAAGGCTTTGTACACAGCTATCTCTTTTTCACTCATACCTCCAGACCACCCTATATACCAAAAAGCCAGGGAAATACATGATGTCGAAATCATAGAATCTGATTAAAAAACAAAACAAAACACTGTCCCCTAGCTGTGACACCAATACAAAGCCTCTTGTACTCCTAGTAATCCACCCCTTCCCTGGCTTCAATGCCCACAGTAGGATACGAAGGAGGCACCGAGTAGAAGAGGATCCTCCTTGCTCCTTAGATCTTGCCCTCAAAAATATTTTATTTTCAATCATCCGACTTTCTGACCCTTACTCTCTTTCTTCCTATCTCACTTCTTCTAAAACCTTCATCACAGAAATTCTCTGATCCCATTTAGATCTCGAATGCAATAACCCTGTTACTTTTTCACTACCTATCTCTACTTACCCAGTTTACCCAGTTTAGGATCCATGATCTATCAGCACAATCCCTCCCCTGAAAATGCCTTTTAATCCCATGATCCTCTTTTTCTCAGCTAAAATCACCTGGGGAAATCCCACCCCCAGTTAATCCTACTCTCCTGCACATGCTTTCAAGAGCTGACCATGGCCTCAATGATTGGTTTCACTTTGAAATTACGACCACAAAGCCCAATTGAGTTGACTGAAGCCTCACCATATTTTCCTAATTAATTCCCTTCTTCACTCTCTGAGAAAACACATTGACCCTTCTCAACTAACTTCCAGTTTCTAATCTAACCTCTAGTCTAACTTCTAAGTTCTCATCTAATTTCTTTACATCGTTCAAAAATGATTGCTTAAATATTTCTTCAGAGCAGCCTTCCCTTGTCACCTCATCTAAAATAGCCTCTTCCCAGTCACACTCGAATCCCTCATATTGCTTAAGTCATCTTTGTAACACGGACAATTAACTGACACCACATACACACATATACATATACATATACAATGCATATATATACAATATTTGTGGATGAGATGGGGCAGTGATTGCTTATAACATGAGTAGAATATATGTGTATATATACATATATATATATATATATATATGCATAGTATATGTATGTGTATACAAATATATATTATTTGCATATTGGCTGCCTTTCGCCACTAGATCATAAATTCCATAGAGACAGGGAATTTTTCCTGTTCACTCTCACCTAACACAATATTGACATTTTGTGCAAAATAATTTTGCTGTGGGGGGTTGTCTTGTGCATTGTAGGATATTTAGCTGCATCTGTGGCCTGTACTCATCATATGCACCCACCCAAGTTGTGGCAATCAAAAATGATTCCAAGGGCCGGCCGAGTGGCTCAGTTGGTTAAGAGCTCGCTCAAGTGTTTGAGCTCTGAGCAACAGCGGTTCAAGTCCAGCCCGAGCTGAGCAGCCGCTGAGCTGCCAACAGGTAGCAGGATGGCTCAGCTAAAAAAAAAAAAAAAAAAAAAATGATTCCAGACATTGCCAAATGTCCCCAGGGGCCAGGAGGAGACAAAACTGCTCCTGATTGAGAACCACTACTCTAACAGAATACCTGGTATATAGTGTGTGCTAGGTAAACATTTGTTGAATGAATGTGTGAATGAATGACCAAACCATAGGCTACAAAAAAACTCAGGAAGCAATATAATTTGTTGCTCTAACTTCCAGCAGAACTGTATTTAAACCTTACCAGAAAAAACTGCATTTACCTTGTTTTGATGACATCCAGAGGGGGGAAAACGGGTTTTGCACCAAGGGTTCTCAACCCTCACTGCATGTTATAATCACGTGGGGAAGTTTTTGAAAAACTACTGATGCCAGGTTCCTCTCCAGAACAACTAAATCAATCTCAGGGGTTAGGTTCCAGGATATGTTTTTTACTGAGGTAATATTGGTTAATAACATTATATATATTTCAGGTGTAAAACATTATAATTCGATATCTGTATACACACATGCAAACCAAACCACAATGAGATAACATAGGTATTTTTAACTGCCCCCCCCCATGATTCTGATTTGCAGCCAGGATTCAAATCCTGTTCTTTTGAATCCTCCAAAGACTAATGCCATAGTACAGCGATCCTCAAAGAGAGGACATTTCTCCCCACGCATTTACATTAACAGTCAGTGCCTTTAAAATGGAAGAGAATATAGCTCAGCACAGTAACTTTCTGATCCATTTATATCTTCCATTCCCTGCCTCATTGTTGATCCACGCTCATCCCAAGTAAGGAAATTTTAAAATTAGCATTTTACTCTTGATCATTAGTTCTGGTAATTAGAAAAATTGTGTCACTTTGCAATTTTCTTTTGTAATAATTGTTTGAGTTATGGAAGCAAACTCATTCTGTCCTTCAGGGACCAGATATTACAAAGGCCTTGAAATAGTAGTGTGAAAGTTTTGAGTTATAGTGGCTTATATACTAGAAAAAAAAAGGGTTATACCAAGCAGATGCCCGAAACAGAATGTATAAGGAAGCAGGGTTAGCATTAAATATTGGAGAGTTCCATCAATATTTACATAACAAATGATGGTCTACTAGTGAGAACATTAGTAACTGTGATTGAAGTATTTTATTCAAATACAGTAGTTCATCCTTATCCATGGGGAATGCATTTCAAGACCCCCAGTGGATGCCTGAAACTAAGAATAGTACATATATATATATATATATATATATATATATATATATATATATATATATATATACATATATATATATAGTATATTTTTTTCTATACATACATACCTATGATAAATTTTAATTTATAAATTAGACACACAGATTAACAATAATTAATAATGAAATATAACAGTTGTAAAAATATATCGTATTAAGTTATGCGAATGTTTTCTCTCTCTCTCTCTCTCTCTCTCTCCCCCCCCCCTTTCTAAACATGTCAATTAGATAAAAATGTGTTCATCATGTTGTTCAGATCTCCTGCATCCTTTCTTTCTTTTTTTTAAATTAAACTTTGTTGGGGTGACAATTGTTAGTAAAGTAACATAGGTTTTAGGTGTACAATTCTATAATACATCATCTATATATCCATGTGTGTTCACCACCCAGAGTCAGTTCTCCTTCCATCACCATATATTTGATCCCTTTTACCCTCATCTACCACCAACCCCTGTACCCTCTGGTAATCATTAAACTATTGTCTCTGTCTATGACTTTTGTTTCTTCATTTGTCTTGTTCCTTTGTTGTTTTCCATTTTATATACCACATATCAGTGAAATCATATGGTTCTCGACTTTTTCTGTCTGATTTATTTTGCTTAGCATTATAATCTCAAACTCCATCCATATTGTCGCAAATGGCATCATTTCATCTTTTCTGATGGCAGAATAGGATTCCATTGTGTATATATACCATAACTTCTTTATCCAATCATCTATTGAAGGACACTTTGTTTCCATGTCTTGGCAACTATAAATAAAGCTGCAATGAACATCGGAGCACATATATCTTTAAGGATAAATATCTTCAGATTTCTGGGGTAGATACCCAGGAGAGGGATTGCTGGGTTACATGGTAATTCTATTCTTACTTTTTGAGGAATCTCCACACTGCCTTTCATAGCAGCTGCACCAATCTGCATTCCCATCAACAGTGTATGAGGGTTCCTTATTCTCCACAGCCTCTCCAACACTTGTTATTATTTGTCTTGTTGATGATAGCCATTATAGCTGGTATGAGGTGATATCTCATTGTGGTTTTTATTTGCATTTCTCTGATGATAAATGATGTTTAGCATATTTTTGTATGTCTATTGGTATGTCCTCTTTGGAGAAATGTCTCTTCAGGTCCTCTGCCCATTTTTTAATTGGATTGTTTGTTTTTTGTTGTTGAGTTGTATGAGTTCCTTATACATTTTGGATATTAACCCCTTATTGGAGGTATTGTTTGCAAATATCTCCTCCCATTTGGTTGGTTGCCTCTTTATTTTGTCGATTGTTTCTCAAATATGTGGAGATTAAACACCATGCTTTTAAAGAATGACTGAGTCAAAGAAGAAATAAGAGGAGAGATAAAAAGATACATAGAAACAAATGAGAATGACAATATATCCTATGAAAATTATTGGGATGCTGAGAAAGCAGTAATAAGAGGGAAATTTATATCATTACAGGCCTGTCTCAAGAAAGAAGTAAAATCCCAGATAAATAGCCTCATGTTAGACCTTAAAGAACTAGAAGAAGAAGAACAAATGAAACTCAAAGTCAGCAGAAGGAAGGAAATAATAAAAATCAGAGCAGAACTAAATGAAATAGAGAGCAAAAAGACAATAGAAAAAAATTAATGCAAAAAAGAGTTGTTTCCTTGTATCTGATATTTTTTATACGTCTCTTACAAACAGCATATAGGTGTGTTATGTTTTGTTCTGTTTTTGGTCTTTTAAATGAAACATGATCTATTTATATTTATCATAATTCTGATATATTTGGGTTCAAATATATCATCTTACTATTTGGTACCTATTTGTACCACCTGTGCTATGTTATATTTTCTTCTCTTTCTTGACTCCTTTTGAGTTTAGTATTTTTATTGTTCTATTTCCCCACTCTGTTAGCTTAGTAATCATACATTTTTAAAAGTTTTCCTTTATTTCTTACCATATACAAAATGCATTCTTGACTTATCAAAATATAACTACATATTTTTTACGCACGTTCTTGACAATGAAAGAACCTTTGAACACCAAATCAATTTATCTTCCTCTCAACTTAAATTGTTATCCTGTATTTTCATTTGACATATATATATATATTAAACTCCATAAGACATTATCATCATTTTATAGAGTTGATAATCATCAAATGTATCCACAAATTTATCCCTTTAATCACTCTTCATTTCCTTCTATTCGTATATTGACCAAATTTCTATCTAGGATTATTTGCCTTTTGCCAAAAGAATAGATTTTTGTATTTCTTTTTTTTTTTTTAAGATTTTATTGGGGAATTGGGGGAGGGGAACAGCGCTGGGGAATCGGGGGAAGGGGAACAGACAAGTTGCTGTTGTTTTGTTCTTCAGTCTAGTTGTGGAGGATGTTGCCTCACTAGCCCAAGCTGGCACCATCATTGCGCTCTTCCCGGGCGAGGCAGATCAGTCGCTGGCCTCTGGACGACCACTCACGGAGGCTGCTGGCCGCTCACACTGGCTGCTGGCTACACACGGTAGCCCATGGCAACCCACTGCCACAGAGGCTGCAGCCTATGCTGTCGCCAGCGACCCACAGCAGCCCAGCTCCAGGTCAAGCTGTTGTTCAGCATCTTAGCTGTAGAGGGCAGTGTCACTGGCCCTCATATGTGGGATCTGAACCGGGGCCCTCTGGCATCCCAAGCCAGGTCTTAATCAATGCGCCACTCAGCCGGCCCAGATTTTTGTATTTCTTAAAGTGCGCTTCTGCTGGTGACTAATTTTCTCAGTTATTTACTTCAAATTTTTGTTATTTCATCTTCATTTTTGAAGGTTATGTTTGTTGGGTATACATTCTGATTTGACAGAATTTTCCTTCAGTATTTCAAAGGTGTGAAAATATATTGTCATTGAAAGCAAATACATTATCATTGGGTTTCCACTGTTTCTGTGTGGAGTCAGATATCAGTCTTCTTGTTTGACTTTTGAAGGTAATTTGCCTTCTTTTGGGGGCAAGCCTACTTTATAATTTTTCGCTTTCCTTTGGTTTTCAGTGTGATGTGACAAAATATGATTTTTATTTTATTCTTTCTGCTTGGGGAATCTTAGGGATTCTTGGATCTCTGGTCTGAGACCTGTGCTAGGTGTCCTCTGCCTCTCCACATCCATGTTCTACCCCATTCTCTGCCTTGGGAAGCTGACCCAAGGATTAGATTACAATAACTCCCATACCCTCTGGTTGCCAGTTAGGTTCAACCAATTAGGAACATCAGTAGATCAGAAGGAGGGAGAAGAGGTCAGGGTAAATATTTTTCTGGTTCCTGAGCCAGCCTAGTAGCTCAGTTGGTTAGAGTGCAAGCTCTGAGCAACAGGGTTGCCATTTTGACTCCTGCATGGGATGGTGGGCTGCACCCCCCGCAACTAGATTGAAAGTGGCGACTGGACTTAGATCTGAGCTTGCACCCTCCACAACTAAGACTGAAGGACAACAACTTGACTTGGAGCTGATGGGTCCTGGAAAAACACAATGTTCCCCCTCCCCAATTCCCCAATAAAATCTTAAAAAAAAATTCCTCTGGTTCCTTTTGTGAAAGGTGCTTTGGGTTTGATGTATCCCTCCACAAATGGCCACTGTTCCTCTCAAAGTGGCCTTCTCCATATGACTCCACATGACTGTTTAAGCCTCTCTTTCCCCTCAAACTTCTGGGCCTAGAAGTGTTGATAGCTCCTGTGTTGCTAATCCCAAATTCTTATAATATCACTTGTCATTCACCTGCCCACACCTTTGTAATTAGTCCTTTTGTAAATGAGCTCCTTCAATTTATGCCAATTTAAGTGTGCCATCTGCTTATCTTGGCAACATGACTGATACAGTACTAGTACCAGAAGTAGCCTGTGATGGTTAATTTTATGCCAACTTGGCTGGGTCGTGGTGCCCCGATATTTGGTCAAGCATTATTTTGAATGTTTCTCTGAGGGTTTTTTTGATGAGATGTATATGTAAATCAGTGGACTTTGAGTAAAGCAGATTGTCCTCCAGAATGTGGGGGGAGGGTAATCTAATCAGTCAAAAGCCTGACTAGAACAAAAGGCTGACCTCCCTCATGCAAAAGGGAATTCTTCAGCAGACAGCCTGCTGACTTCATCTGCAACATGGACTCTTCCTGGTTCCACAGCAGACTGCATTTAGACCTCAACTGAATCTTTCCAGAGTCTTCAGCTTCCTGATCTTCCCCATCAGATTTTGGGCTCACTAAGCCTCCACAATTGTGTGAGCCAATTCCTTAAGATAAATCACGCTCTCTTCCTTTCTCTCTCTCTCTCTCTCTCTCTTTCTCTCTCTATCTATCTAGCTATATATATCCTGTTGGTTCTGTTTCTTTGAAGAACCCTGACTAATACAGGATGTTAGGAATTAAACCCTGAGGAAGTAGATCTTGAAATGTAACTCTGGGACTCCGTTGTTTATATACTCAAGGAGCACATGGATAATCTTCTTGCTGAGAAGCAATGGGGCATGAGTAATTCATGATGTAAAGTGACATCATGATTACTCATATTGTCACCAGAGGATGAAATGCAAGTGGAGGGTGAGGCACTGGAGATCAAGTGGCTGTAGCACTTAGTCTCAATAGCAACAAAAGTGCTAATAAAGATTGTAGAGTCACCTGGTATCTTATAATAACTTTAGAAAGCACAGATATAAAAAATATATGTAATTTAAGAGCTTTGAATATAAGAACATGCATTAAAAAATTAGAAGGCCTCCATGGTGGGTTTGAAGGAATCCCTCAACCCCCAAAATTGTATAATATGACATTGATCCACCATCACATTGGTGATGTTATATTGCCAATCACAGGGCCCATATAAAGGTAACAGATGCTCAGTTTAAAACATGCTCCTTGACATTTAGAGGCAACCCATCAGTGCTGTATCATTCCAATGTAAGAACAAGTTGGTCATATAACTATATACTTGAAATAAAAAAATTAGCCATGATCAGTGTCCTTTATATAAGATGGAGTAAAAGGCAAGAAAGGACCAAGTAACAATAAATAGCCTTAATAGTTCCTGCCTCTGTAGCTGGTCAAGAGGGTGAATGTTGAGGGGCAAAAAATATTTTGTATCATGTTTCTGAACTATTCCTTGTGGATCCCCCATACCCACCTCCCATTTACAATACACATCATTGTAAATAAATCCTTGATGAATTATTACATTTTTAGTGTTCCATCTGCTCCCTGTAGAGACTATGATTAATGAAGTTCTTTTCATCATTTTTTGAAGATCTTCAGCTATTATTTCATCAAATATTGCTTCGCCCATTGTCTCTCATCTCCTTCTGGAACTCCAATTATGTATGTTAGACATTCTCATGGTATTCCTTGTGTCCCTGTGCTTTCTCCCACATTTTACATTCATTTATGCCCCATTATGAATATTTCCTTATTGCCTATTTTCAAAATTTCACCAATTAAATCTTCAGCTTTGCCAAAACTACTATGGAACCCACCCTTTAAGTTTTTTTTATTTTGGTTACAGTAGTTCCCACTTCTAGAAATTCCATTTGGATATTTTTTATAACTACCAATTCTTTCCAGTTCTCAATCTTGTCTCTTTAAATATATTAAGCACAATTATTTTAAAGTCTATTTCTCATAATTCCATCATCTAGATACCTGTTTGGGCTGTTTTCATTATCTGAGGATTATGATAAATGTTTTTTCTTTTTATGCATCTAGTTACATTTTATTGTGCACTTGATGATGTGTGTGAGCAATTATATATCTGCTTTGAGGCCCAGCATGATGTTTGCTTCCTCCAGAAAGAATTTACATTTGCTTCTGGAAGATGGCTAGAGCCATTAGCAATGCTAGATCACCTTAATTCAATTTCAAGGATTGAAGTGGTTTAAAACTGAACTGCAGTCCCAGCAAGATCAAGCTTTGTTGTTTTACACGCTTACCTTGGAGGGTGTGCTCCTTGGAGTCTTAACACGAAGTATGATTCTAACTGGAGACCTCCCCCTTGGCAGGCCATGGAATCTGATTATTTTATCCCTTGGTCCACCAGCAAAAAGCCTTTGAATTTACTCACAGCCAGGTGAAAAGTTGTCAGAAATGCCCTACTCCTACCTCTAGGTTTCTTTCTTCTTAAATTTTCACCTTGAAAAATGGGATGATGGTCACAGAACCAAGACTGGTTGGTAGTTATGGGTTTAAAGGAGGAAATCCTAAAGATCATCTGGAACTTACTATTTTAAAATAAGTGTAACCATTGTTCAGCTAAAACTTTTACTTTATTTTAGAGTATTTTTACCTTTTCTCCCATAAATCAAATCTTTCTTTTCACATAGCCATTGAGGAGGAAGGGTGTAGGAGCATCTACTTTAGGAGTTATATATATATACTGCATCTCATTTGATCCTTATAACCAACCGTGAAATAAGTTTAATTTTAAGTTTTCATATGAGAAAACTGAGGCTGTGGGAGGTTCGTTTTTCCAAGTAACATAGCTAGTAAGTGGACAAATGAAAGCGGATTGTACACCACTACATTAACTACACTTATTTGCTGAATGATGATGAACAAAGATGTGCAAATAACCACAGCAGTGAGCACTCAACCAATAATGTGGAGTTTGACTGACACCAGGTCACCCCATCTAATCTACGCTGGCACAATTCCCAGCTTTTTAACACCCATCCCTTGTTTCCAGAAAGATTGGAGGCAGCGGGGAGAGGCCTCCCACTTCCCAGAACTCTGCCGGTGCTCCCAGAACGGCGGCGCCGCTGCGACACAAAGGCGACTCCTGCGTGGGTACCGCCCCAGGACATAAACAGGGGCGAGTTCTCCCGGGAGGCCAGTGCGCGGCCGCGGAGCTTGACCCGCCCATCGCTCCGCCCCCTGGGAGAGTCGGAGCCACCATGGAGGAGTACCATCGCCACTGTGACGAGGTACCGCCCCTCGGCCGCCTGTGAGCGACCCCCGCCCCCGCCTGCCTCAGCGCGGGGTCTTGGCCACCTGGTCTCCAGGAGACAGGCAGCCCCGACAATTGGGGTGCAGCGTCCTCCGTGCTTGGGTCCTCTCCTCCGGGCCAGGGATCCGCCCCACCCGTCCCCCACCCCAAAGCTCGGAGGGTGGGCTGAGAACCCGGGTGGCAGGGATGGCCGGGAGCGCTTGGGGCTGGCAGTGGGGTCAGGGCCGAGGGGGTGGAAGGCCTGACTTGGGATGCACGGGGTGGAGATGGGGTGGCGGGTGCCGCCCGTCTGCCGGGCAGGCCTTGGAAACCGGTTTTCCCGGCTGCTTCCTCCGTCCCTTGGCGTCCTCAAAGCAGGTGTGGCCGTCCTGTGTGCGAGGCCCTGATGGCTGAGCCGCTTCAGCTCTTCGCCTGGGTTGGCCGAATGGAGGTGCCTTACGGATTACGAGCTCTTGCTTACTGACTCAGGCTTCCCACATCCTCACCAGAACCCCACGATGTCACTTATCTTCCTGTTACTGATGGGGACTCTGACTTTCATGGTGGCTAAGTGACATGCCCCAAATTTAAACTGCCAGGAATGGCAGATGCTCCATTTGAACCCAGGCCTCTCTGACCGAACAACTACAACTCTGGCTTCACATGAACCAGTAGGAGGATGAAGCCTATTGGATCCCAGCGTATCCTGTGACAGGCCTGCAAAGGCAGAATAAACAAAGGCATTTTCTGTCCAGTGGTAGCCACAGGTGAATGGTGCGGTGAAAAAAAGTAGGCACGTGGTGGAGGTACAGCCTAAAATGATATATTATTAGTCACCTTTAAGGAAAGGGTTTCTGGTCCACCATCTTTAGGATGTGGGTTTCTACAGAAGGTAAAACCACATTTAAATCAGTTCTGTGATGCAGGTAGCATACATACTTACAGGTCAGTGGTACAGTATTCTTATTTTAGAAACTGAGCCACAAGCAATTTTCACCCTCAGGCATATCCCCCAGCATGTGCTTGTCTCCTGACTCCTAAGAGGGTTCTGTATGGCAGTACTTCCCAAATAGTATATTTTAAAACAAATAAAATTACATGTGTTACCATGGCCACCCAGTACATCCTGATTATTTGGTGTCCTTCCAAGTCAAAATGAAATGGACATCCTTTCATTTGTAGACCACTTTTGAAAGTAGATGAGAATCTTATTTTAAGGTAAAATGATTGTTTTAATAGGGTCAAAATGTGAGAACTGTTTTCACAATATTCCTAATTATTCAGGGTATTTTTATCCCTTTCTTGTTGGGGAATTCTGTGGTGTAATTGAGTTGAAAATGTTTTACATCGATATTCAAGATGATACTTATTTTAAAAATTTACTTTTTTTGAAACTAATTTTAAGTTGTGTAGTGGAATTTTTAAAAATGAGGTCATAAAGCACCTAAAAATGTCTCTATGGGAACAAATCATGTATTACCTGAAGTATTTGGGTATAGATTTCAATCTTATCATATAGCCTAGTTCTCTACTCTAGGACAGACAGTTGGATGTCATTAATAGTTGCTTTTAACTCAAGAGTCTTATCAAGTCACTCCAAAGGAAAGACTAAGTTGCCAGACCTATTATATAGTATTTGTTTTGTTTTGTTTTTAGCTGAGCCATCCTGCTACCTGTTGGCAGCTCAGCGGCTGCTCAGCTCGGGCTGGACTCGAACCGCTGTTGCTCAGAGCTCAAACTTTTGAGCGACCTCTTAACCAACTGAGCTACTCGGCCGGCCCAGACCTATTATATAGTATTAAAGTGACATTAATTTAGAACGATCAAGTATTTTCATAATCTTTAATTCAGGAAAGCCACATTTTTACCTAGCATCAGTTAAAAACAAAATTGAAGTAATCTATTATATTAAGCATTCTGTTCTTATGGACCACGTCATTCTCACTTCACTGCAGCCATTTTCCTATATACTGATAACACATTTTTTATACCCGTCTTCTGCTGTTTCTTGCGCTTTACAATGCAATGATTCTCAATCTAGGGCATTCATCACAATCACCAAAAGCACTTAAAAAAAAGTAGTTGCACAGGCGCTTCCCCAGACCTAATGAATCAAAATCTCCAGGAAGGTAAGTGGGGAAAACATTTTGTAATTTTAAGTGTTTGAGGTAGGATTAGCAGCCTCAGTAGACTGGATGCCCCTTATCACTATGGTCTCCTGTCACCAATACCTGCCCAGGCTAGCCTAGGGGATTCTCTGTATCATTATGACTACAAATAAAAAGGAAGTCTGTGTTGAAAGCAGCTTTATCTTTTGTTTTTCCCCTTTAGGTTCGCTTCAATGCGGAAGAAGCCCACAATATTGTTAAAGAGGTGAGTTTTATACATCTTGTTCATTTTGAAGCTGCTGTGTTGATTGCAGTTTTAAAAAGCTGAGTTTTTACTTTCAGTACAAAGTTAGAAATCTTAGTAAAAATAGTGAATTCACTATATGGAGGGAAAGGGGGAAGTAGGTGGCAGGTGGTCTGAGGGAACTAAATTTTCATCTCTCTTAGCAGGAGCTCTAGGGATGTTGTCTATAAATCGTAAATCAAGACATAGTGATAAAACACTAGAGATACTTAAGTAACCCTTAGAAGAAAGAAAAACAGTTGTACACTGAAGTGGTTTCCTCTGGGAGTGAGGCTGGGGATGGGAAAGGGCGGGGAGGGGAGTCTTGCTTTTCATTGTAAGCTCTTCTCTTCCATTGGATTTTTAAAACGATGTGCATGTGTTACTTTGATGTTTAATTAAATTAAAAGGGCCATGCTTCTTAAAATGGGATACACATACTTGGTGGTGGCTACATGGGGCTAGGAGCCACTGGGTGCGTTTTGACTTAAATACTTGCAAGAGGGAGCTAAGTAATACAAGTAATTTAACTGAAAATATTTTAAAATAAAAACAAAGTCTGACATATTCTGGAGTCAAAAGCAGGCTTCGCTTGAAATTTTTATATAAAATATGAGACTTAAAAGAAATCTCAGGCTTGCTAGAAGTGACTTTCAGCTCCATGTCTATCCTCTTCCCTCCTCCTATCTTCCCATGAGACAACTCTTTGCCGATGAGGCATCAGAAAGGAGGGAAGAAGGGAGAGAGGGAGAGGGGGAGAAGGGGGGCGGGAGAGAGAGAGATTTCAGCACTTTCTAGATTATTAGAGTTTCAGTAGGTATTTCTGTTTCCTTATCTCTTGCTCATCTTATTTTCTTTCCTTAGATTTCTTGCTTTGAGCCCCTATACTAATATTTCTCCCTCTGAAGTCTTAGAGCTACTCACTTATCAGTGATTTGCATATATTTTATTTATTGTCAGTAATAGAATTTGGCCCCAAAGAAATTCTCAAAGAAAAGTGATACAAATGGAATTAATGTGGAACTTAGTCTAATGTAGATTTGATTTCGGATGCCCAAAGCGTATATCAAAGCCAATATGACTTCAACAACAAACATTTACTGAGTGTCTGCTATGTGCCCATGTCCTAAATTTGGCCCTGGGAATACAGACAGGTTAAGGACCTCATTATCTAGGGGGCCTCCCGGTTAATGATAAAATTAAGAAGGCTAAATATTAATTAATAGTAATTAGCAGGGCTGTTTACAGTGGGATCCACAGCCCCATGTTGTTTTCTGTCCTTTAGATAATCGCAAAGAAAAATGGGTGCTCTTAGTTTCTTTTTTTTTTTTTTTTTTTAAAGATTTTTTTTATTGGTGAATTGGGGGGATGGGAACAGCGCTGGGGAATTGGGGGAAGGGGGACAGACAAGTTGCTGTCGTTTTGTTCTTCAGTCTAGTTGTGGAGGATGTTGCTTCACTGGCCCAAGTTGGCA
>NW_017732499.1:327258-333078 GCF_001890085.2 Hipposideros armiger | reverse complement strand
GGAAGAGCGCAATGATGGTGCCAACTTGGGCCAGTGAAGCAACGTCCTCCACAACTAGACTGAAGAACAAAAGGACAGCAACTTGTCTGTTCACCATCCCCCAATTCCCCAATAAAAATCTTAAAAAAAAAGAGATGAATTTGTTAATTAACCTCATCATGGTAATTATTTCACAATATATATGTGTATTAAATCATCATGTTGTACACCTTAAACATACATGATGTTATACATGACGTTATATGTCAATTATGTCTCAATAGATATAATAAAATAAACAGCAATAATGGTAATGACAAGGATGATAATATCTAATATTATTTATGTACTTACTCTCTGGCAGTCACTGTGTTTGAGCACATGGCATTCATTATGTCATTCCATCTTCACAACAACCTGGATAGATCAGGCTGTTATCCTTACTTTAAGGATTAGGAAAATAGGGGTTTCAAGAGGTTAAGTCACCTGCAAAATACCACAAAGCCAAGTAGGTGGCAGCAGTGCCCTTAAAACCTAAGATTGTGATACTCTTAATCAGGTATCAGAAGTGGATGCGAGTAAGCACTGGGGAAAATTATTTAACATCGCCTTTCCAGAGCACCTGAAAGTATTGTTTGTTGATGATTTACTTTTAGTGTCAGGTGTGCTAGTTTTATAGCTAAGCAATTATATAATATGAAAGAGAATGTAATTATTATACATGAGAATTAAATTTTTAAATTGGTCTCATCCTTTCTTTTTAGCATCTAAAACCTAGTTCAAATCCCACCTGTTTGAAAGCCATTCTTTAACCAATTGATATCACCCTTTTAAAATCTCCACCCCTCATAATCCTTTTATGACATAACTTATCATCCTTGAATAGTCTTCCTTGTGTTAGTTACTTTATTAGCTTCTTGTTAGGTTATGTTCTTTACATAGTTATCTTTATGTGGCCCATAGTATCACGTAGAGTGAGATAATGCATGCGGAAATGCTTTGAAAAAAAATTTTTAATGAAAGTTTATTGGGGTGACAATTGTTATCAAAGTTACATAGATTTCAGGTGTACAATTCTATAATACATCATCTATATACCCATGTGTGTTCACCACCCAGAGTCAGTTCTCCTTCCATCACCATATATTTGATCCCTTTTACCCTCATCTACCACCACCCTCCTTACCCTCTGGTAACCACTAAACTGTTGTCTGTGTCTATGAGTTTTAATTCTTAAACAATTAGAGACAGTGCGTAATAAGTATTTACCAGACGCATATTTTCTAAGACACTTTATTGGGTTACAAATTAATTCTGTGTTTTGAGTAAATTTTTGCTGCAATTCATGCATAATTTGTTTAACCGTCCTCTCCCTTTTAGTGTATAGATGGGGTTTTGGGTGGTGAAGATTATGATCAGGACAACATCAACCAATGGACCGCAAGCATAGTGGAGCAATCCTTAGCACACTTGGTGAAGTTGGGGAAAGCTTATAAGTATATTGGTAAGTACTGGTGTCCTTCCTCACAAGCTTGCTCACCTTTGTCCTTGTGGTTTTCTCTGAATTTAGAGAATATAAATGGATGATAGACACTCAAGTTGGATGCTAATAGGGTATGAAGGACTTCTGAATTATTTATCAAAAGATTATATATGATAATACCTGAAAGATGGAGATCTTTTGCTAACTAAAAGCAGTTTGAGCTCCTACCAACCATGTACTTGTCCTTGGTAGCGTCACCTTTTACACTTGCATCAGTTACCTCTTTCCACTGAAACCGACTGAGCTCTACTTTCTTCCTTTCATTAGCCCCATGCCTCCTTACATGTAGGACTGTGACGTGTTACACAATAATTGTTTGTAAAGTGGAATGTTTTCTTTGTTTTGGTGCCTGAATTATGCCCATGAGGAAGGCACATACTTTGGCCCAGAATTTTCCTGCACTACAATCACCAGTGGTTATGGCACTGAGCAACAAACAGACTGGATCCAGTGGGGACAAAATCATGGTAGTAAATGATCAAGATGAGAGGCGTAGTTTTTTCAATCCATTTCCTGAATGCTTTGTTTTCTGTTATGTTTACACCTTGTAAAGCTTTGAACTCAAACACTTAGATCTTGGATATCTTTTCCTTTGGAAGTGTCCTCACTCTGTGACTTTATTTTTAGTGACCTGCGCTGTGGTCCAGAGGAGTGCATATGGCTTTCACACAGCCAGCTCATGCTTTTGGGATGTCACATCGGATGGTAAGAAACCTTAAGCTGATTCAAACAGAATCCAACTTCTAGCAAAGTCAAACAGTGCACTTATTATCAAGTGCTTATTTATCTCTAATGAAATTCTGAAAAGACTTTATCAACGGAATTGTTTTGTACCTAGTAACTAACAAGTATACCTTCAGACAAATGTGAAATGTGAAGATTTAAAAGATTGCAGGAAATAAGAAATGAAAACCTATAAAAAATACACATACGTTCTCTGGTAATTTCAGTGTTTTGCTGGTATCTCAGTCCTTTTTTGTGTATGTGTTTCAGGAACCTGTACTGTAAGATGGGAGAACCGAACCATGAACTGTATCGTCAATGTTTTTGCCATTGCCATTGTCCTGTGACAGACTAAAAATGTTTTGGCTTTGAATTTCTCAGCGTATCCTTTCTAAAAAGAACGATAGTTACTTATTAATGTGCTAGATGACACATGTGCAATATGCTTCAAAGCTGTCTACAAAAACAATATTATCAGCAAGCGATCTCATTGTAAGTTGGCAGATTATCTCATATTTTATACAGAATCATTTAAATAGGAAAAAGTTAATGTCAACAAGAAACATGCCGAAAAAATGGTGTAACATGAAAATACAATCTTATGTGTATATTTATACCACCTTTTCACTTAACATTATGTACCTAAGGAAATGGGGAAATCCATTCTGATAATAAAATTCCCTTTCAGCATCAGAGAAGTTAACAGGGATAAATATCTGAACAAAAATAGCTGTAAGGATAAATCAGGAGAAAATAATAATTAACTAATACTTCCTAGTTTTTTTTTATTTCTTCTCAGTTGTACATATGACTTACTGAAAAGTAATTGTTCTTTTTTTCCTATCAACTAATGTTACAGTAACAACTACTATTAACTTGTTTACCTTTTCTGAGAACTGTTAAAACAGTTTTTAGAATTTCAAATCGTTGGATTTACATTTGAGGGCAAATTAAATCTGGTAACCTGAATTCTCTAGTTAAACAAAATGAGTTACAGTCTATGATGAAAAGTATATGACTAACAGCTGCCTTACAATTCACGCATTTCACGTGTAACAAACATGTATTGAATGCCTGTTATGAGCATATTTCTCATAGTCATTATAGTTGACTGGTAGTCAATATACTGTTCAAATTGTAAGTTTCTTTTGGCACCTGTTCAGTCAGACAACTAACATTTGTGTTTGGGGAAGGAAAAAAAAAGAGTTGTTTTACAAGAGAGGAAAAAAGTGAATCTGGTTATCCATGTAGAAAGAAGTAAGCAAAATGAAAAGCACATTGCTGACGGAATTATATATGTAATTTTAAGAATTGTTCTTATCAAGTAAAAAAAAATGCATAAAATATGCAACTCTTACTTAAAAGGCATTAGCAGTCTAACTGTATAAGTAGTAAATTTTGTTATTGCTACATCTGTAAGTAATTTTAAATAATTATGTGGGGTTCAAATTAAATGGAATAAAGTATAAATTAAAAGTATACAATCATTAGCAGGTTATTGAAAATCTCAGGGCTTATGAAATGTCATTAAATTTATTAAGAAAGTAAAAGATGAAAAATTAGGGTACACAGCTGGCCACCAAATGTGAAGTCAATCTGCTATGTAATGTTGAAAACAAAATCAAGTTTGCATATTACCACTAACACTAATACATTTAGGGAATGGAACCATGATTCATTGAATTTTTGGGGAAAAGGAAAGCTTAGTATTAATGTTGACAATATTAAGATAGTATTCTTGTAGGAATACTATGTGCATGTTTGATATTTTGTTGTGTAACAATAATTCTTCAATGTTTAAGAATATTAAGAAAATACAAGGGTAGAGTTGAATGTAGTGGTCTACATTTTTGGCACATCGAAAATTCTCATAGTCATTAACTTTATGTAACTTTACGCTGCTGGCTTTCGTGCCCTTGAAGATTATAATAGTGACCAGAATATCTGTGCAGTTAAGACTCATTTTGATTATTGTTATTGAAGCCTGATCTTAAAAGAATAATAATCAAAAATACCTCGTGAACTCGCTATCTGCTCTGTTTCTAGCTAAAATATAATAAAGATTATCTTCCTGTGCTGTACTTTTGCTTCTGGATGATCATTGAATTGTTAAAGAAATGGCATTGTGCTAACTCTAAGAAACTGTAAATAGGAATGAGGAAGAGAAATGCATGTCGGACAACATAGATATATTGTACAGAATAAATACCATGAAAATAGCAACCCAAACTCAGGATTCACCATTACAACATGTTTAATAGCTTCTGTTTTATGCCCTTTATTTTATGATTTTAACACAAACTTTCATTTAAACAAAGTCAGTGTAAAATATATTTTGTAACTATTCATTACCTTTTTTTTTTNCACAGGGACTGCAGCCCACGCCGTCGCCGGCGACTCACAGCAGCCCAGCTCCAGGTTGAGCCGTTGTTCAGCATCTTAGCTGTAGAGGGCAGTGTAACTGGCCCTCATATGTGGGATCCGAACCGGGGCCCTCTGGCATCCCAAGCGAGTTCTTAACCATCGCGCCACTCGGCCGGCCCGGTGCTCTTAGTTTCTCATTAAGTAAAAGCGGTCTGGGGAGAGGAGGTTTACCCAAAGGTCATGAACTTGGGGATGGTAAAGCCAGAACTCAAACCCTGTTGCGCTGACCCTTGGGCCACTGGCCCTCCTAACTCTGTCATGTTATTGAACATTCTAGGAGAATAATTTGAGCGTTGTTCCTTTCTTCAACCCCTCTAAATTTAACTTTTTTTTTACATTTTTATCATTAGTGAAGATTTTATACTATCCAGCTTAACCTCCTGTATTAATTAGTGCCTTTATGAATTTTTACTATCATTGTAGTAAATGAAAGCTGCATAGAGGGAGATTAAGCTGGATTCTATACATAAATGAGTGCTTTATTATCCAGGCTCTATCACTCGAATGTAAAATAATAGCAACAAAATAAGTCGGAGAAAGACAAATAACGTATGCTCTCACTTACACGTGGAATCTAAAAAAGCCAAACTCATAGAAACAGAGAATGGAATGGTCATTGCCAAGAGCTGAGGGGCGGGGGGTGGGAAATGGTGAGATGTTGGTCAAAAGGTACAAACTTTCAGTTATAAGATGAATAAGTTCTGGGGGTATAATGTACAGCATGGTGACTATAGTTAATAATACTGTATTGTATACTTGAAAGTCACTGAGAGGCAATTCTTAAATGTTTTCACCTCACATGCAAAAAAAAATAACTATGTTAAAAGATGGATTTCTTGGGGCGGCTGGTTAGCTCAGGTGGTTAGAGCACAGTGCTCGTAACACCAAGGTTGTCAGTTCAATCCCTGCATGGGCCACGGAGCTGTGCCCTCTACAACTAGATTGAAGACAATTACTTCACTTGGAGCTGATGGATCCTAGAAAAACACACTCTTCCCCAATAAAATCCTATTAAAAAAAAAGAGATGGGGGCCGGTCGAGTGGCGCAGTAGTTAAGAGCTGGCTTGGGACGCCAGAGGGCCCCGGTTTGGATCCCACATATGAGGGCCAGTGACACTGCCCTCTACAGCTAAGATGCTGAACAACAGTTC
>NW_017732499.1:295606-322278 GCF_001890085.2 Hipposideros armiger | reverse complement strand
AGCCCAGCTCCAGATTGAGCTGTTGTTCAGCATCTTAGCTGTAGAGGGCAGTGTCACTGGCCCTCATATGTGGGATCCGAACCAGGGTCCTCTGGTGTCCCAAGCCAGTTCTTAACCATTGTGCCACTTGGCCGGCCCTCATTAGCTTTTAATGACTACTTTTGGCAATGAATTTTATCCTGTTTGTCAACTTGCAATTGAATTGTTGCATTTTTAAAAAAATTAATGACTTCAAGTATGAAAAATTAGGGTACTAACTTGGATTTTTTAAAGCTGTAATTTTATGTTTGTATGGTACCAATATGCTGCCCCAAATGATGGCAACACCTCGTTACATTTTCTCTAGTAGAAAGTACTTTTGTGCTCTTCATTCCAAGTTGGGTGTTACCTAATTATGTATGCGTCTCTGAGAGCATTTTCACCACCTACATTCATCATCCCTCTTTAAAAGTAATCTTACGATGCTGGAGATTATATTTTCAAAGTTTGAGTTAAAAAACTTTGTCTATTGTTGATTACAGCTTTTTAAAAGTGGGAGAAAAATCTGTGACTTTATGGCAAAGAAACAAGGTCTTTCTCATAGTAGCCACCAACGCAAATTGGCTTAAGAGGCTTATAGTTTCAATGTCAAGTAATTCAGTAACATTGACCTTTGCATGTTCATTAAAAGTACCCTATTAAAGGAACTTAAGCATTCAACCCTTCCAAGATTTAGATGACCACCATCCATATATGTTAATTCAGTAGTCCAGGAGACTCTAGCCCACCTTGTCTAATTTTAAACTGTGGATTTCTCACTGTGGTCCAACTTAATGTCATTCGTGTCATCCTTGGATATATACCCAGGCCTAATTAGAAAGAGCCCCTAATTGTTTCATGAAGAGTGTCTTCCCAGAATTGCTTCTAAAGATCTCAGGCACAAAGCTGGAACTTTGTACAGGCACTTGCCGCACCACTGGTATGGTGTTTCTCCTCTTCACAAAATGTGGGCAACTACTCCACTCTGTGATCCTTTAAAGGTGAAGTTTCTTTGCAGCTCTGCCTAACCAGGGAATTTGATGCCTGGGTTTATCCAGCACTATGTATTTGATTTTCTTGACACTCAAATACATACCTTTTTATTTTACTGAACACTTCATCTTTTTAGATATATTTTTATGTATGCCTGCTTCTAACCTGAGATATTTCAATCTGGGTTTCTTGGGGCAGAGTTTTATATGAGGCAGTATTTGTACTTGATGAAAGGGCTATAGATTTATTTTCATCCCCTGTCATGCCTTATGGAGAAAACCTCTGTGAAAATTATTAGACTGTGGCCTGTACTGACCCTTCATTAACCTTTAAAAAAATTGGTAGACTAGGGATTTGGGTTAAACTGCACAAGCAAACATGGGCTTTCACATTCATGCTCATGCAGAACACCACCCAGAATGGTCCCTTTTTCCACCATCTGCAAACCAGGAATCAGGTTCTCACCAGACACCAGATCTGTTAGTGCAGTTAAACTTCTCAGCCTCTGGAAATGTGAGAATAACTTTCTGTTGTTTAAGCCAAAAAATAAAAATAGATTACATTAAAGCAATCTTCTTCTGTTAAAGGGTCAAATAGTAAATATTTGAGACTTTGCAGGACTTCACAACTACCCAAGGATGCTGTCCTAGTGTGAAAGCAGCTGCAGACAATAAATGAGTGGGTGTGACTGTATTCCAATAAAACTTTATTTCCAAAAAACAGGTGGCAGGCTAGCCAGAGTTTACCAACCCCTGCATCAGAGTAAGGGGTTTTTCCTAGCCACTTAAATTATATCTTAAAAATAAATTTAGGGCCGGCCGCGTGGTGCGTTGGTTAAGAACTGGCTTGGGACGCCAGAGGGCCCCGGTTCGGATCCCACATGTGAGGGCCAGTGACACTGCCCTCTATAGCTAAGATTCTGGACAACAGCTCAACCTGGAGCTGGGCTGCCATGAGTCACCAGCGACGGCATAGGCTGTAGTGGGTTGTCATGAGCTACCGTGTGTAGCCAGCAGCCAGCGTGAGCGGTCAGCAGCCACAGTGAGCGGCCGTCCAGAAGCCAGCGACTGACGTGACTCTCCTTGGGAAGAGCGCAATGATGGTGCCAACATGGGCCAGTGAAGCAACATCCTCCACAACTAGACTGAAGAACAAAAGGATAGCAACTTGTCTGTTCCCCGTCCCCCAATTCCCCAATTTAAAAAATAAATAAATTTAAAGTAATAGTAATTTGAGAGGAGAGAAAACAAGACTCTTGAAAACAGCAAGCTTCCCTCCCTTGTACAAATATACAACATATACACACATGGCTACAGAGATCCTGTGCCAGCCCTTAAGATTAGTCATTTTAAAATGGAATTAATTGTGAATCACAACATATTCCCCCAACAAAGCATAAAAATTATACACGCTGGGCCTGCTCTTTTTGTCATGGTCAGGGTACCATACCTGCCCTATTCTTCATAATTATGCGTATTTGTGTGTGTGTGTGTGTGTGTGTGTGTTTGTGTGTGTGTGTGTGTGTGTTGCAAAGAACTTGCAACAGAGTTTCTTCTGGATGACTGTCCTGAACCATAGCAATTACTATGGAAGTAGGAGGAAAATATGTAAATGTAAAAGGTATGATGGAGTTTGAATTCTCGGGAACTCATATCTGGTAGGACTAGGGAGCCAGGCAAAGAACCCTTTGGCAACTAAGGATGCCATAGGGTTTGGTTTCTCATTTGTTGAGCTGAGTGATGTGTGTTAAGGCATTAACTCACAGGGAGCACTATTCCCTGGGATCAGCTTCATCAATGTCCATAGATTTGCCTCTCTGCTCCCAACAATAGCACTTGACTGGGAGTGAAAAGGCGTACATTTTAGTCCTAGCTCTACCTCCAGGTGGGTAGGTAATCTTGAAGGAATCATTTCACTTTTCTAAGCTGTACTTTATTCATCTCTAAAATGGAGGGGACAAATGAGGCTCTTTTTAACTTGAATATCATGGAGTAAAAAAATCCAAACCTATCCATTTAATGGATATTTGATGCCGAATTAGCCCTTTGCATCTGTCCAGGAGTTTCTCTGGCACTTTCCCCCTCCTGATATCAGTTATAGGGATTTACAGAACTAAAATGGGAGAAATAGAAACCCCAGTGCTTAAGACTGGCATCAGGCAAGGAAGCAGATTCAATCAGGAAGCTTGGCCGAAGCTGGCCATGATCCTGAAGCCAGGAAGACAGAACCAGAGTGATCAGTTGCTGCGGCCAGAAGTCTTTGCAACTTTGGGTCATACTTGTCTCCAGGTCAGCACATAGGACATATCTTATGAGAAGGCCAAATTCTACATATGACATTTGCGAATTTCTTGACTCTGCTTTTAGGGATTTGGGGCAGTGTCAGAAAAGGGGGTCAGAACCCTCTTCTTTTATGCTGTTGGCCCATGTTTCCCAAATGTCATGCACAGGCCACTTACAGTGGGGAGACCTGAAGTGCTGGATAAAATGAAAATGCCCAGTTTCCATCCTTTTTTTTTCTTCTTTAAATTGGGGAATTGGGGAAGGGGAACATTGTGTCTTTCAGGACCCATCAGCTCCAAGTCAAGTTGTTGTCCTTCAGTCTTAGTTGTGGAGGACACAGCTCAGCTCTAAGTCCAGTTGCTGCTTTCAGTCTTAGTTGTGTGTGGGGGGTGTAGTCCACCTTCCCATGCGGGAGTTGAACCGCCAACCTTGTTGCACACTGAGCCATCCGGCCTCCTGTCAGCAGCTCAGTGCTGCTCAGCTCAAGGTGCTGTGTTCAATCTTAGTTGCGGGGGTGGGGGTGGGGGTGGGGTGCAGCCCACTATCTCATATGGGTGTCGAACTGGCAACCTTATTGCTAAGAGCACGTGCTCTCACCAGCTCAGCAGCAGCTTAGCTCAGGCGCAGTTCACTGGCACATGTGGGAATCGAACCAGCAACCCTCTTGCTCAGAGCTCACGCTCTTTTTTTATTTATTTATTTTTTAGCTGAGCCATCCTGCCACCTGTTGGCAGCTCAGTGGCAGCTCAGGTTGGGCCGGGAATCGAACCACTGTTGCTCAGAGCTCAAACTCTTGAGTGAGCTCTTAACCAACTGAGCCACTCAGCCGGCCCCCAGGCTCCATCCTTCATGCTCTATATCAGAGTAGGAGGGTGAGGTAGGGAAGATTTGGAATTTTCCATTTTTGACATTCTCTTCTGGTGATTCCTATGCCTGGTAAAGTTAAGGAACCCATTATCTGGGTGTCAGCTGGGATCAGGATACATTTTAGAGATGACATCGTCAGTCACACAAACCCAAGAGTAAGAAATGTATTGTTAGGCAGAAGTTAGAAGCACACGGTGAAGAATCCAGGGGAAGGTGTAGATGCCTCTAGCAAGTGAAGTCTGCGTGAGAAAGTCAGGACTGCCCAGACTCATAGACTAAAAGGGAGCGGAGTAAAACAGGCTCATCCTAAAGTTATATGTAGACTCCTAAGTTGGAGGAGCTGCCTATGCCAACCTCCCAGCCACAAGAGAAATCCTTTCTACAAACACCTTTGGCAGGTGGTTATGAGAGGAATTTGTCTCGGGCCTGGATTAGGGGCTGTGTTTTACATCCAAACCTAACTGTGTCAGGGGAATATCTTCCCGTCCGCTGGGCTCCTTTGATGCTGAAGTTACAGGAGTAAGAAAGCATGGCCAGGTTTCACGGGGGAAAAACACTGGAAGGTCTTTATCCTAAGGAAACACATGCATACACACACACTTATGGTTGCTACAGGCTTTGAGAGCTATAACCTTGACTTTTTTTATAATTTATTTTTTATTAAATTTATTGTGGTGACATTGGTTAGTAAAATTATATAAGTTTCATGTGTATAATTCTATAACACATCACCTATATATCACACTGTGTGTTCACTACCCAGAGTCAGTTCCCCTTCCATCAACATATATTTGACCCCCTTCACCCTCTTCTACCATCCACCCTCCCCCCTTACCCTATGGTAACCACTAAACTTGTCTGTGTCTATGAGTTTTTGTTTCTTTGTTTCTCTTGTTCCTTTGTTGCTTTCAGTTTTATATTTCACATATGAGTGAAGTCATATGGTTCTCTACTTTTTTTATCTGACTTATTTGGCTTAGCATGATATTCTCAAGATCCATCCATGTTGTTGCAAATGGAAGTATTTCATCTTTTCTTATGGCTGAGATGTGGTACGTATATACAATGGAATATTAACCTTGACATTTTTGTTTTGCCTTCTCTTCTCCAAGGAATGTGTCTTCCTGTGCAGTTTAGCTGTGCTGCCACCAGGGGACAGAAGGATGCCATTGATTGGGTACTGAAGTATGAGCTTCAAAGTTTGCTCTCCCTGAGATTCAAAGGGTGGCTCTCTGCTAGCTTTGATCCCTTACCCACAATGCATAGTCATAGATCTTCAGCTTTTCCTATAAAACATATCTATCCATTTATTAAAATGGTTAAAATCTGTCAAACTAGACCTATCATGCTGGAACCCACATTTCGCAGACCTTTGAGTGTAAGCAGGAGAAATAGCAGCAATCTGATTTGTAGCAACTCTTCCTCAGAGAAATCACCAGCATTCCAGATTCTTTTGTTTCATTCAAGGCCTTTCAGCTCTGTCTCATTTGTATTCCTCACTGGCCTTTTCAGGCCTCCTCTTGCCAAACTCCCAACACCTACTCTCTTTCCGTGGTCTCTTCCCACACACAACACAGGGAGAGGTCAGTGATTCATGCAGTAAATATTTACTTTGTGTTCACTATGTGCCAGACACTGTTCCAGGGGCTTGAGAAACAAATGAACAAAACTCTTCCTTCATGGAGTTTACATTCGAGTGGAGAGGCAGACAATAAACAAATATGTTCAGATGATAATAGATGTAACGTAGAAGTAATAATACATAAGAAGGAATGCAGGGGAGACGGAATGATTCAGGGAGGGGACTGTGGCAGGGCTGCTGTTTTAGAAGGGATTGTCAAAGAAGACCTTTCTAATAAAGGTGATATGTTAGCTGAGATCTGAAGGAGGTGAGGGAGTGAGTCACACAGATTTGCGAGAGAAGATGCATTTCTGGCAGAGGAAACCACAAGTATAAAGATCTTGAGGTGAAATCAATCTTGGTATGTCTGAGGGACAGCTAGGTGGCCAGGGTGGCTGGAGCTGAGTGAGAATGGGCGAGAGAGTGATGGGAAATAAGGCCAAATAAATGGCAGGGGGCTCAATCATATAGGACCATTTCTGGGTGAGATGATGTAGTACTGATGGTTTTGAGCAGAGGAGTGATGTGATCACTGTGGCTTCTGTTGTTGAGAGTAGGCTGTAAGTGGGCAGGGACAGGAGACCATTGCAAATGGTGCAGTTGAGAGATGATGGTGGCTCAGGCTAGGATGGCAACAGTGGAGTTAACGAGAAGCGGTGGAGGTCAGATTCTGGAAATGTTTTGAATGTAGGGTTCACAAGATATGATAATGAATTGCACATGGTATGTGAGAAAAAGAACAGGCAGGGGTACACTAAGGTTTTGGGGTTTCCCTTTATTGGAATGGGAAAAACTGTGAGATAGGCAGTGAAGGTTGAAGAAAATGAGAGGAGGGTGGGGTCCTAAAAAGTCTAATAAAAAAGTTTTGTAAGGAGGAGTGTGTGATCAACTATGTCACACATTAAAGAGGTGGGTGACATCCCTTCTGGCTGCAGCTGTGATTGCAGATGCTGACTGCCTCACAGTCTCACTGACATCGGCAGACTTCTCTGCTATGCCAAACACTTGTTGGGTTGGGAGATGGTCCTCCTTTCCCGAGTGTTAGAAACAATTCTAGTAATGTGTTGTTGGCTGCTAACTGAGAATTGACTGGTTTGAAAGTCGAAATTACAGTAACTCCTGGGTGTCAACTAATGCTCCAGGACTTTGAGCTTCATGCTGTGACAGGATGGGAGAATTTGGGGGTCAGTTTTGGCAAGGGCTGAGTGTATTTTGCATACAAAAATGATCATGAACTAGTATCATTCTCCAAAAGTGTCCAGTATTACTTGTAGGCACATGGCAAGAGGGCACTTTTCAGCCCCCTTGGTATTAGGTATCATACCAAGAAGTGAAGAAGTTAAGCCAAAAAAAGTAAACACAGTCCCTTTTTAAGTCACATTAAAAAGTCAGGGGTCTATCCCAAAGCAGTAGGAAACCTTGAAGGGTTTTAAAAAGAGGGATGGCATCAGATGGGCTGACTGGAATTGCATTCCTCACCAAAACTTAGAGTAAGCTAATGTTTTGTAAACAACATCTATGCACAAATATGATCATTTGAAATCTGATCAAAATATTCAAAAAATAACATAACATAAAAAATAACATAATATAGAGTAAAAGTGAGAATTCCCTTTAACCAACCCTAAAGTCCCTTTTAGTTCCCCAGATTACCATATCAGTATTTTGGTGTGCATCATTCTAGACCTTTCCCATGCACTTAAACACACACACACACACACTCACTGGGCTTTTTCTTCCCATTAATGGGATCACACATATAGCTCAAACTATATGACTGTATTATAAGTATTCCAGTGTATGGATGCACTATAATTTCTTACTGAAGGACAATTGCAATGATTTTAGTACTACAAAAATATCCTTGTAGGGCAGCCGAGTGGCGCGATGGTTAAGAACTGGCTTGGGACGCCAGAGGGCCCCGGTTCGGATCCCACATATGAGGGCCAGTGACACTGCCCTCTTCAGCTAAGATGCTGAACAACAGCTCAACCTGGAGCTGGGCTGCTGTGAGTCGCTGGTGATGGTGTAGGCTGCAGCCCCTGTGGCAGTGGGTTGCCATGGGCTACCGTATGTAGCCAGCGTGAGCGGCCAGCAGCCGCAGTGAGCGGCCGTCCAGAGGCCGGCGACTGATGTGCCTCGCCTGGGAAGCGCGCAATGATGGTGCCAACTTGGGCCAGTGAAGCAACGTCCTCCACAACTAGACTGAAGAACAAAATGACAGCAATTTGTCTGTTCCCCTTCCCCCAATTCCCCAGCACTGTTCCCTTCCCCCCAATACCCCAACAAAAATCTTTAAAACAAATATCCTTGTAGATGTAAAGTCTATCTCCAGAATGAAGTGTACAAAACTTAATTTCTCTTTTAGGCCCCTTCTATCATATAGAAGCAAAACTAATCAATCTTTTTAGGGTATGTCTTTGTTGCCACTCATGGAATTTGTGTCACAGTTCCAGAACCTTACACAAGCCCAGAAGGCTGGAGCATTTGGATACTATGTCATCTGTCCATTTTCCTTATCAGATCTGGTGTCTCTCAGCTATTTCTGTGCCACATACGAGCACGTGAAATTATCTCTATGAAATTTCCCATGGGCATAGCTACAAATACAGATGGCATATCTCTTTTCTCCCTCAGGTCTTTTTAATACTCCACCCCATCTGTTGTGCTGTTAATTTTATATTGTCAAAATTGAAAACTTTACATTCTATCTTTTTAACCATAGCTAATTCTTCTATGGTTTGTCTATGTTTAAGTCTAAAATTAGAAAACAAACATTTACATTACTATAATATTGGGTTGTCGGAAAAGTCATCACGCATTTTTGCAATGAAAAACACGCCATGACTTTTCTGACAACCCAATAAATATAAAATATATAATAATATATAATGTCATATAATATATAATCTATTTTTTTAACTTCAAGCTGTGTTGCGTGCTAAGTTTATTTTTCCTTCTCTGTGTATCTAATGTCATGACTATGACCATATCACTAAAAAGGAACTATTCCTAGAGTGATCTTTTTTAACTCCAGTCAAATGCTTTTAACATAAGTTCAAAAAGCCCAACTACAATATCTCAAAAAAAACCCAACTCTCTATCATTTTACTGACTCCATCAAGTTCCTTTTTTTCCTGGAAATTTTGCTGGATTACTCTTTTTCTCCTGCTTCTGTCTGAAATAGCTGCTCAACCAGAAATACTGCGCACCCATAATCCTGGAACATTCTTTCTCTACTCTCCTGAGTTGGAGCCTTTCTTTCTTGATCTTATTTCCTCATTCATTTTAGGTTACTTCCCCATTTCTCAAAAACACAGCCTCAAGTAACTTCTCAAGAGTTATGGGAAATTAATTTTAGTGTACCTAAAAATCTTAAAATGCCTGAGAGTTCCAATTGCTCCATGTCCTCACCAATACCAGTACTTTTAAACTTTTTAGCTGTATTGGTGTATATGAGGTAGTATTGCCTTGAAATCTTAATTTGCATTTTCCTTATAGCTGGTGATATTGATAATTTTTCATGTTCACTAGCTATTTAGATATTTTTTGTTGTGAAATCAGACTGTCCAAGTGTTTTGTCCATTTTTAATTTTTTGGTCTCTGTTATAGATATGTACAAGGTCTTTATATATTCAGAATATGACTCCTTTATGGAAATATATATTGTAAATATCTTCTCCCAGCCTGTGACTTGTCTTTCACTTTCTTTTTTTTTTCTTTTTTTTTAAAGATTTTTATTGGGGAATTGGGGGGATGGGAACAGTGCTGGGGAATTGGGGAAAGGGGAACAGACAAGTTGCTGTCGTTTTGTTCTTCAGTCTAGTTGTGGAGGACGTTGCTTCACTGGCCCAAGTTGGCACCATCATTGCGCTCTTCTCTGGGGAGGCAGATCAGTCGCCGGCTTCTGGACGGCCGCTCACTGAGGCTGCTGGCCGCTCACGCTGGCTGCTGGCCACACACGGTAGCCCATGGCAATCGACTGCCACAGGGACTGCAGCCCACGCCGTCGCCGGCGACTCATGGCAGCCCAGCTCCAGGTTGAGCTGTTGTTCAGCATCTTAGCTGTGGAGGGCAGTGTCACTGGCCCTCATATGTGGGATCCAAACCGGGGCCCTCTGGTATCCCAAGCGAGTTCTTAACCATCGCACCACTCGGCCGGCCCTGTCTTTCACTTTCTTAATAATATCTTTTGATGAACAGAAGTTCCTAATTTTATAAAGTCCTATTTAACTTTTTTCTTTTATGCTTAGTGCTCATTGTATACTGTTTATGAAATCTTTGCCTACCCTCAAGATCATAATTATAGTTTCCTATGTTTTATTCCAGAAGTTATTTTGTATTACCTTTTCTATTTAGATCACTTAGGTCTGTGCTAATCTCTAATTTTGGGGTGTGGTATGAGGTAGAGGTCAAGGTTTATATTATTCCACATGGGTATATAGTTGCTCCAACACCATTAATGAAAAGATCATCCTTCCTTTCAATTTAATTGCAATGCCACATTTGGTGTCAATCAAGTTAATATATATATAATATATATAATACATATATAGTAACTTGATTTATTAGTATATATTTAACTTGAGTATATGTAATCAATTATATATGTTGATTATATGATATATATATATATATATATATATATATATATAGAGAGAGAGAGAGAGAGAGAGAGAGAGAGAGAGAGGGAGAGAGAGGGCCTATTTTCTATTCTGGCCCTGACACTACACTGTCTTAATTACTATACTTTCCTAATGTTGCTAGTAGGAGTATAAACTGGGACAACTATAATGCTTTGGAAAAGTTTGGCAGTGTTTATTAAAGCTAAAGATACTCTTACTCTATGATCTAGGAATCTGACTACTACATATATGCTCAAGGGAAATTAATGCATATGCTTACCAAAAGACTAAAATAATGTTTGTAACAGTTTTATTCATGATTGGAAACAAACCAAATGTTTATTAATGGAAGAATGGATAAATGAATTTCAGTGGAGCCATACGATTGAAGATTATGCCACAATAAAAAAGAACAAACTCCTACTGCACACAACATAGATGAATATCAAGAAGATTTTTGAGCAAAAAGACACAGAATTGTATGTACTACTGGATTTTGTTTATATGAAATCCAAGAGCTTACAAAACATCTATGATACTAGAAGTCAGAATAGTAGTTATCTCTAGGGGCAGGGTACTAACTGTCAAGGGGCATGAGGCAAATTGGGTTCTGGAAATGCCCTACATATCTTGATCTGGGTGGTGTTAAACCTGTGCCTAAATATGTAAAAATATATTGAGTTGTACACTTAAGATTAGTGTTTATTATGCACTTTGCTTTGCATGTGTTATATATAATAAATAATTCAAAAAAGAAAATAGAAGCCTGAAAATGTCTTTATTCTGCCTCACAATTGAGTGTTTAGCTAAGTTATAGGACACAAACTGTGTGCTTCCTCTCAGATTCCCTCACATGCCTCTTTTGTTTTCCTCTTGGTCAGAGCCCCATCCGTGTGGGGTTGTCTCTCTTCTTCCAGGCTTTGATGAAATGTTCCAATGCAGAGCATGAGGTCTAGTCCGTGACATGTCACTGAGGCTTGATGATGTAACCCAAAGGTGGTTGTGGGTGGGGCGGGGGTTGAGTGTGGGGGGTGGGAGAGTGTAGCGGTCAAATGGAAAAACTCTGTTTCTCCTCAACATTACTTCACTTCTAGTCACCAAGTGTGTGAATTTTTGCCCACACTGACCAATTCTTCACCAGCTGGGTGTCCTGCAGCTCAATCCCATTCTGACACTATCTACCTGGAGTTAGTGTTGGTTTCCACAAGTTAAGGACTCAGTCCCACAAGATTACTCCCATTTCAGACACCAATCACAAGTCCCAGGTTGTTACCTGTACAGATTCTGATTGATCGGCTATAAATCGAGGTTCCCCCAACCCCATTCTCAGTTTTGATTATTTGTTAGAAGGGCTCACAGAACTCAGGAAAACAGTTTACTCACTAGGTTACGAGTTCATTATAAAAGGATACAGCTCAGGAATAGCCAGGTAAGGTATATGGGGGTGGGGGAACATGGAGCCTGCAGGCTCTCTCAGAGTGTTCCACCCTCTCAGAATATCGATTTGTTTAGCAACTAGGAAGCTCTCTCAATTCTTTAGTTCAGCAATTTTTATGGAGCCTTCATCATGTAGGCAGGATCAATTATTCATTCAATCTCCAGTCCCTCTTTCCTCCCTGGAAAATGGAGGAATGGGGCTGAAAGTTCCAAGCTTCTAATCTTTTCCAGGCGACCAGCCCCTATCTCGAAGGTGTCCAGGAGTCCATCCAGAGTTGCCTCGTTAGAACGAAATGTGCTCCTATCACTCAGGAAATCCAAGAGATGTAGGAGCTCTGTGTAAAGAACCAGGGTCAAAGACCAAATATTAGAACAAAAGATTCTCCAAGCACCATTATTGCTCAGGAAATTACAAAGGATTTAGGAGCCTGGAACAAAGATCAAAGTATGTATATGCATATGCATATGTATATGTATATGTATATGTATATCTGTATCTGTCTATCTATCTGTCTATCTATCTATCTATCTATCTATACTTCTTATTATATTGCAATATCACAGGGGGTCATATTCCCATGGAGTGAATTTTGACCAGTGGAAAACAGACAAGAGGAGTACAATAGGAAGACAAATTCCCTCCCCTTTCTTTCTTGGGTGACCTGCAGGCACAGTTCCTTTTGAAGCTCTTCCAGAGAAGACCCCTGCACTGAGCATACACACCTGCTCATTGTGAACTGGTGGCCAGGGTAGTGATGCTTCATATTTAGTGCTTCACACTTCCTTGTCTCACTTCCCCTGTTCATCACCCTCACCGCCCTGGGCTTATACTTATCAAGCAAAGTATTAGTAGTTTAATCCTTGTTTCAAACTTTGCTTTCCTGAGCACCTAGGCTAAGACAGCTGAGTATACAAATCGAGGTAGAATATACTTTCCAGAAAAACTCCATGGTCTTCTATTTCCCAGGATTGGTAGAACCAGTTTTATTCTTGCTGCTTTATGGGTTAACTTTATGTTTTGATTTGTTTTGTTTAACTTGAATTTTTCTTCTCTGGAGACTGTTGCAATCTTGCTTTAACCTTGATGTTCTGAAAATTTGTAATAATGTGTTTAAATGTGGGAATTTGTTTTCAATGTACTGGTTACTCATTGGACCTTATCAGTATGATGACTTGTGTCATTCAGCTCAGATAAATTATCTTATGATTTCTTTGATACTTTTCTCCCACCTGGTAGCTCTATACTCTCTTTCTGGAACTTCCATTGCCTGGATGATGGACTGTACTCTTTTCAGCCCCATGTGTCACCATGCTCCTCCTTTATATCTGGTATTTCCACACCCTTAAACTCTCTGGCATTGTTCAGGATAGGTAGGCATCTTCCTTTTAGCCTCTTTCTCCTCATATACTTCTGGCTTGGGTTTCCTTTATCTCAACTTATGAATTACCACGTCACTACCAATTATCCAGCTTCTAGGAATATGTTGAAACCTTTTCTCTCTTGATTGTCTCTATGCATAGGTTGTACTGTTATTTTTAACTGTACTTTAAGAGTCTTAGGAGAGAGAAAAGGATAATTGTTTCAGATCAGTTCACCAATCGTGAACTGAAAGTGTCTGAATTTTTATTACCTAGTTGAATCTGTCTTTTCCATGTGACTTGTGGGTTTCATAACCCTTTAGTGGGGCTATGATTTTTCTAAATGTTAGGCATGCTTTGGATTCATCTGGCCAGTGTAATCTTTACTTAGACAGGAGTTTATAGTGTTCTGCTGTCTCAAGTAATCAACACCACCTGCAGCAGACCTTTATCCAGCAGGCATGTCAGAACTTCCTCATTTCTGAAAATAACTGTGTTTTTAAATACCATTAAAAAAGCAGAACATTAAAAAAAAGCTGTTAGTGTATTTTATATTTTTTACTTTTAGCAGATTTAAGGAATTTTATAAGAATAAAACTTTATTTTTCTTCTTTTAATGCCTTAAATATCACATAATTTTGATCCCCCCCCAGCTTTTAAAGCAGCCTAATTTTTTATTTTTATTTTTAAATTAAGTTTTAAACAAATTTTACTTTTTTCGGCACAATCTACACAAGTTTTTTTTTTCTTTGCTCCAGAAGTGTGGACATCCCTGTACTAAAAATGAGCATACTAATTATACAAAACTTACAAAAAATTAGACATACTAATAATACAAAACTTAAGCCATCTGGGAACACTCTGGAATGAGTCATTCTCAATATTTGCATTTTCCAGATAACTGAAGATTTACCCTTTAAACATAGGCAAAAATCTTAACCATTGCACATGAATATTTTAGCTGACTTAACATTATTTAACCCTTTAGTGAATGAATTATTAAAAACATTATTGCCATTACACTTTTGTGCCAAATTGTAAGCTCTAATTAATATTATCAGCCCTTTAGGTTCTGGCCAGTACACTGACCAGAGAAAAAACTCAGTATATATAGTATTTGTTGAATAAATGTATAAATGAGTGAATGAAGAAATGCAGTACAATGATGCTGTTAGGCTCCGTTGAGGTATATGGAGTGCTTTTCCCTTACACTAAATGACCCCAGACTTCTATGCTTCTGAGATTTTTGAATCTGCGTATAGTTTCTTTCTTTGCCCTTTCTTCAGGTTCTCAAATGTCACTTGTAACCACCATGTATATAACTACCCCTAGTAATTCTTCTTTCTTAATTTACCACTTCTCATCAACAATGGATTGGGGACCAAGATCACTAAGCTTTTTATGACAAGTATAAAAAAACTCTATTTGAATTTCTGATTGACTTTGCCAGAGTTTAATGTACTACTATTTGTGGATTTTAGTTCTATTTTGATTGCTCAGACACTTCATCCTGCCATCAATCCCAGGTTTTACTTATATTTCAGATAGTGAGGTGGCCAGATAGCTTATTTCTGCACGAGTGGAGCAACACGCTAGTTATTGGGGTAGAATTGTCAAAAATAAATTACCTGGTATATTCCACATGACAACACCTTTGTGCTCCATGAGCCCAGGGACTTTTAAAACAAGTATGACTCCAAATAAGTCATGATGACAAGTCAGAAGATATAGTGTTTTCCTCATAGGAAAGCTAATATGTTCTTTACAGTAATCCTCAGAAAAGTTTGCCATGCAATATAAGCATGGATATAATCACATACAACTCTCATCCTGGACCCTTCCATCTCTTGCATCAATTTTTGATAGCATTTATGCCAGTACCTTTGTTATATAACAAATACCTTGAAGTTAGTGGCTTAAAACAAGAACTAGTCATGAATTCCTATGCATCTACAGGTCATCCAGATGATTCTGTGGTTGTGAGCCAGTCTCACTTATGTACCTGCAGTCATCTGTGGATTGCCTATGACATTCTGTTAGTCTTGGGCTCTCTCATGTGGCTGGTATCTTGGCTGGTATTATTATACTAGGCTGACTCTGCTCTGCCCTACATGTTTTACCCTCAAGCAAGCTAGCCTGGGCGTACTGTCATGGAAAAGGAAGAGTAAAAAAAGAACAGAAACATGCCAGGTTTCTTGAGGCCTAGACTCTGGAACTCCCACGTCACTTTTGCTGTATTCTATTGATCTGTGCAAGTCACAAGAATAGCCCAGATTCAAGGGGTGAGCAAATAGATCTCTCCTATTGCTGGAATAAATCACAGTCACACTGCAGAGGACGTGGATACAGACAGAAGTGGAAAATTGGGGCCAAGTTGCAATCAATATAAAAATTATTAAATTTTTAAAGCAAGGAAATATAATCATTCCATTTGATTTTAATATTCCCTATCTTGTTTTGTTCCCTCTAGTGAATGCTGATACTATCTATTTATGTTTCACTTTTCTTTCCTCCATCACTCTTTGATATACAATATCTTAAAGAGGAAGACTTCTCAAAATGCATTTTTATATATTCCAAATGGAAAGTAAAGTTTGCTAAATATTTTCTACAAAGGAAAAAAGTACAAAAACATATATATATATATATATATATGTATATATATATATATTTTTAAAGATTTTTATTGGGGAATTGGGGGGATGGGAACAGCACTGGAGAATTGGGGGAAGGGAAACAGACAAGTTGCTATTGTTTTGTTCTTCAGTCTAGTTGTGGAGGATGTTGCTTCACTGGCCCAAGTTGGCACCATCATTGCCCTCTTCCCGGGCAAGGCAGATCAGTCGCCGGCTTCTGGACGGCCGCTCACGGTGGCTGCTGGCTGCTCATGCTGGCTGCTGGCTACACACGGTAGCCCATGAGCAGGGGCTGCAGCCTGCACCATCGCCGGCGACTCACGGTAGCCCAGCTCCAGGTTGAGCTGTTGTTCAGCATCTTAGCTGAAGAGGGCAGTGTCACTGGCCCTCATATGTGGGATCTGAACCGGGGCCCTCTGGCATCCCAAACCAGCTCTTAACCACCGCGCCACTCGGCCGGCCCCAAAACATATATTTTTAAAGGGTGTTTTACAGCCTGCTTCCATTATGAGTTGGACCTGGTCAAACTCACTCTTGCCTTTCATCTCAGTAAAATCACAAGCACATTTGCCCCCATAGAACATAACACCAGGTAATAAATGCAGCAGGAAGTTCACAACACAGATGGCTGAGTTTAATGTTGTGTCTGTAGGTGATGCAGAGCCTCAAATGAAAAACAGGATGATCAGATAGCTCTGCTGACTTTCAACAGTTAGATCTGGAATAACTAACATGTCAGTAGTGTGCCCTGGTGGTTTTCAGCCAATACTTGTGCATTAACTATACCCAGGAGATGTTTAGATAGAACAATTTTTTTTCCTTATCAACCAATGCATGGAGCTCTGAAATTTGATTTGAAATCTCCTTGGAAGGACAAAGGAGACTCATTTCTCATGCCCTGAAATTCCCCCCAAGCGATGTTTACCTTTTTCATGGAGTGGTTGGGTTAGTGATTTTATTGTTCCTTCATTGGAAATTGCATGGCTGAAAAGAGGAAGCAACGCTTAGCAATTGAGTGATCTAATCTAATGGTAAATTTGGTAATTACATAATATTCTAATATAATTCTAAAATTTATAAAGATCATTTGAGCCTTGGTTTTTGTTTAAATCAGGTTTACTGTATTTGGAGCAGTCTTCTCTGAAAGATTAAATTTTAGAATATAAAATACTTTGTGCTGTTTCCAAAAGTCAGACAGGTACAGTCTCCAGGACATTAATTCTCAGAGTAAGATGAAGACAGTCAACTCACAGTGGCTGCTATTTATGTACAATCTTTCTTAGTAATTCCTTCTGTCCACAAAATAGTATATCAGGATTTAATTTCTTCTTATAACTTACAGTATCCCAATTCCTTGAAAATTGCTAATCTGTTAGCAATAATTACCATATTTTGCCATGTATAATGCACACTTTTTTGCCCAAATTTGTGAGGGAAAAATAGGGATGCGCATTATACATGGGTAGTACTAATTCCATGTCTATATACAGTAAAACCTTGGATTGCGAGCAATGTGGGTTGCGAGTGCTCCATAAGATGACCAAACGTTTCTAATACATTTTAACATGGTAAATGAGTGATGTCTTGCAATATGAGTAGTTTGTTTCCAGAACGAATTATGCTCGCAAACCAAGGTATTACTGTAAATGTTTTTAATTCTTTTACTTATGCTTATGAGTTTAAAGTGTAACTCTAGAAATCAATAACAATACCCATATACAAAATAATACCCTGGAATATGATAATAGATTTTGTTGAACTTCCAACGAACTTGCAACGTTGAAGAGTTCTTGGCCTTCTATGATGCATAAATATCGTGAATTTGTTACTGGTACATAAAATTTCTTATACCTTGTATCTGTTCTTGTGTTTTGCAATTATTTGTTACATAAAATTTTTTGTACCATAATACATTAAAAAATAAATGCTAAATTCCTTTATAATACAAAAAAACAGGTACCTAAATGTAAACAAATAAAAATTTGAATTAAAACCAAAGATTTTTTCCCCTGAAAGTTTGGGCCAAAAACATGGGTGTGCATTATACACAGGGGCACATTATACATGGCAAAATATGGTATGATTAACTGGAATATCCAATTGCTGAGACTACTGCTTTCCCCAACCACTACAAGATATTAAAGACTATAGTTCTAAAAGAACCTCAGGCCACCTAGTTGATCTTTCGTTGGATTTTTAGAACTCTCTAAGGTTCATATTTCCTAGCCTCTGTCAGTAATTTGTTTTTTAACCAACGACATTTCCAGTTGAGAAATTCTGTCCTTTTATAATTTAGCTTCATCCTCATGCAATTTTATTTCAACACACACACTCCTATGATATGGCCAAAGCTGACCATTCCCTGCCAGGTAGAAATAGTTCATAAATAAAATAAATAAATATTTTTAAAGTTGATTTATAAAATATTATTAAGTCACTCTAGAGCTTTCTTTTCTCCATGCCAAACAATTCCATTTCTTGATAGGTCCTATCTTATCTTAATTTAAAAGTAACAATCAGGGTACACAGAATAAATGGTAGGATAGAAGAACCCAGTTTCCTTGTCCTCCCACAAAGATCAATGATTGCACATTATCCATGAACATGGATAGACTTCTATAGTCCACTTAGGACACTTTAGTAACACTGTGGAACAACAATAACAAAAACTAAGAATAACCACACAAAAGAAAAGGAAAGCAAATTCATATTGCCTGCATCAGCCTATGCCCCAAGCTGTTATTATTCATTGTCAAAATGGGACTTCCCAGGTAGAAACAGTTCCCCTCATGAAGAAAGGAAGATCTGGGTGAGTGATCAGCTTCAGAAGCCTCTGGGAACGTTGCACAAAAGTCCTGTTTCAGTTTCACCCCACCCAGACTTGCAAAGTTGAGATGTGTTGAGCCAGCTAGGAACAAGGAAGAAAAGCACCAGCTATTATTAGCTGACACATAGTAGGAACAACCATGGTTCACAGAGACATGTTCTGCAGAAAAACTTGGCAGATTTCTCTATTGATGAAACCAATGGCCAGCACAGCTGCTGCAGACCCCTTGCAGATCTCTCCAGCTTTTGCCCCACAGTACCACACCAGCCACCTGAATCTCTTTCCTTCCTCACACCACTTTCACCAGAGCCCTAGACCCACACCTGCTGCCATTGAGGTCTCCATAGATGGGCAAGTGTCAAATGCCAGCTGCTCGAGTCTCTTTCCACCCCCACCGGAGCCCAGGAGCCATGCTTACAGCCAGCTCAGGCTTCTGTGGCTGCAGAAGTGCAAGATATCAACTGTGCACCTGCATGCTATTGGCCTAATACCACTCATTGGCCTCCATGGCAGCTCACAATCACAGTGGGGAGAACGCACAGCCATGGATGAGCACACCAACAACTAGGGCAACCACAGCTGCTTGTGGGCCCAGATCAGGCCCTGCCTTCTCTCACTGGCTGGCACCAGCATCCTCACCTATAGCTAGCCCTCCAACTTTGTACCTGCATACCCCCAGCCCCAATCTACTACCAGCCTCCACTGCAGTGTGCATGCCTAGAGTGAGACTGTGCAGCCACAGGAGAGCACGTCAATAGTTAGATCCTCTGCAGCTGCTAGTGGGCTTATAGTTGCTATCTGTCCTGGCCACCATGACTATGAGGATGTCTGCAAATGACCTCAGCCTTTACACAGGCCCCAGCAGCTGGCCCCTGCAGCCAAGTGTGTGCACACCACCAGCAATGGCCATGACCCCTGCCTACCCTGATCCCTATCTAGCAGACTACAGGTGCTGTTTAGGACCCCAGTAGCCCTTGCAGCCACTGCAGACCCCTGCAATGCTCACTAAGGTCCACAAAGATTTTGATACTGTGGACCCCAGTGGCTTGAGCTGAAGGGACATCATATTCCCCCTGACTGGTGCTGCCACACACCCCCACACTTGGCACCCTGCACCACTAGACACAAGGTCACAACATGATCCAGTGTGCCCCCAACCACAGGTGAAAGGCATCCCTTACTGAACTCAGTCCATAAAGCCTGAAAGACGTGATTGCATCTTAAAATGTGCGAACTCCTATGCATGGCTACAGGAATCATCAAGAATCAGGGAAACATCTCCATCAAAGGAATACAGTAAAACTTCAGCAACAGGCTCCAAAGAAATGGAGATCCAGGAATTACCCAACAAAGCATTCAAAATAATTGCTCTACAAATGCTCAGAGAGCTACAAGAGAACACAGATAAACAATTTAATGATATCAGGAAAACAATACAAGAATTAAATGAGAAGTTCAACGAAGGGATTAAAAACATGAAAAAAGACCAAACAGAAATCATGGAGCGGAAGCATACGACTGAACTAAAGCACTCAATAGAGAACATTCAACCACAGACTTGAAAAAGCAGAAGAGAAAATCAGTGAGCTGTAAGATTTCAATTGAAATTAACCAATTGGGGAGCAAAAAGAAAAAAATAATTAAAAGAATGAAGAAAGCCTAAAGGAATTATGAGACACCATAAAAAGAAATAATGTGCACATCATTGGAGGCCCAGAGGAAAAGAGAGAGGGAAAGGGGTAGAAATTTATTGAAAGAAATAATGGAATTCTGGTCAAGATAGCAGAGTGGGTAAGTGCTGTGCTCACCTACTCGCACAACCACCTCAAAATTATAACTAAACTACAGAACAGCTATCATGGAGAATCACCTGAAGTCTAGCTGATCAGAAGTCCTATACAGAAGAACACAGTTGAGACTGGTAGGAGGGGCAGAGACGTGGAATAGGCTGGTCCCACACCCAAGTGTAGCAGTTAATAATTGGGAGGGATATCTCAGCTGCAGAAGTCCTTCCTTAGGAGTGAGGGGTCCCAGGCCTACACCAGGCTCCCCAGCCCAGGGTTCCAGTGACAGGAAAAGAAGTCCCCACAACTTATGGCTTTGAAAACCAGAAGAGATTGTTAAGTGAGACAAAGGGTGGCTGGAGTCTCAAGCACTAATACATAGAAATAAACACAGGGAGGCAAGCCAAAATGGGGAGACAAAGAAACATGTCCCAAATTAAAGAACAGAACAAAGCTCCAGAAAAATAACTAAACAAAATGGAAACAGGCAATCTATAAGACACAAAGTTCAAAACACTGTTTATAAGGATGCTCAGTGATCTGTTAGAATTTCAAGAAAGAGATACGAAACATAAAAATGGAGTTAAAAAACATAAAGAAGAACAGGCAGAAATGAAGACTGCAATAACTGAAATGAAGAATACATTAGAGGGAATCAACAGATTAGCTGAAGCAGAGATCAAATCAGTGATTTGGTAGATAAGGCAGCAGAAAACACCCAATAAGAACAGCAAAAACAAAAAAGAATCCAAAAAAAATGAGGATAGTTTAAGAAGCTTCTGGGACAACATAAAGCATGCCAACATTTGCATAGGGATACCAGAAAGAAAAGAGAAAACACAATGAATTGAAAACCTATTTGAAGAAATAATGATGGAAAACTTCCCTAACCTGGTAAAGGAAATAAACATAACAAGCCCATGGAGCACAGAGAGTCCCAAACAAGATGAACCCAAAGAGGCCCACACCAAGTAATGTCATAATTAAAATGTCAAAGGTTAAACACAAAGGGAGAATGTTTTTAAAAGCAAAACAAAAGCAGTTAGTTATCTACAAGGGAGTTCCCATAAGACTGTCAGCTGATTTCTCAACAGAAACTTTGTAGGCCAGAAGGGAATTGCAGAAAATACTCAAAGTGGTAAGAAGCAAGAACCTACAACCAACATTATTCTACCCAGCAAAGCTATCATTTAGAATCAAAGGACAGATAAAGAGATTTGCAGACAAGAAAAAATTAGAGGAGTTCTTCACCACCAAACCAATATTAAAAGGACTCTTAGAGGGGTTTTTTTAAGACCAAAAAAAAAAAAGATCAAAATATGAATAATAAAATGTCAATAACTACATATCTATCAACAATCCATTTCAATGTAAATGGGTTAAATGCTCTAATCAAAAGACATTGGGTGACTGAATAGACAAAAAATCAAGACCTTGCATATGCTTCCTACAAGAGACTCACACACAGATGAAAGTAAAGGGATGGGAAAATATATTTTATGAAAATGGAAACAAACAAAAAAGCTGGAATAGCAATACTTATACCAGGCAAAATAGACTTTAAAACAAAGGCTACAACAAGAGTCAAAGAAGGACCCAGTAATTCCACCTTGAGGTATTTATCTGAAGAAATACAAAACACTAATTAAAAAAGACATATGCATACATATGTTCATAGCAGCATTATTTACAATAGTCAAGACGTGGAAGCAACCTAAGTGTTCATCAATAGATGAATGGATAAAGAAAAAGTGGTACAAATATACAATGGAATATTACTCAGTCATAAAAAGAAGAAAATCTTGCCATCTGCAACAACATGGATGGACCTAGAAGGTATTATGCTAAGCAAAGTAATTTAGACAGAGAAAGGCAAATACCATATGATTTCAGTTACACGTGGAAACTATGAAACAAAATAAACAAACAAAACAGAAACAAACTCATAGATACAGAGAACATTTTGATGGTTGTCAGATGGGCAGAGTGTTATGGGGGATGGGGAAAAGGGGGAAGAGATTACGAAGTACAAATTGGTAATTGCAAAATAGTCATGGGGAAATAACGTATACCATAAAGAATCTAGTCAATAATATTGTAATAACTATATATGGTGTCAGATGGGTACTAGATTTATTGGGGTGATCAGTTTGTAAGTTATATAAATGTCTAATTACTATGTTGTACACCTGAAACTAATATAATATTGTATGTCAACTGTAATTGAAAAAAATTTAAAGTATATTAAAAAAGAAAAAAAGGGCTGAGAACATCCCAAAACTGGGGAGAGATTTGGACAAACAAGTTCATGAGGCTAATGGGTAACCTAAAATTTTCAATCAAAAACAATCCTCTCCAAGATATATAATAACAAAACTGTCTAAACCCAAAGACTAAGAGAGCAATTGAAAAGCAGGAAGAGAAAAATTTCTCATACAAGGGAACCCTCACATAACTATCAGTGGATTTCTCAGCAGAGATCTTTCAGGTCAGGAAAAAATGGGATGATATACCCAAAGTGCTGAAAGAATGAAACTGCCAGCTAAGAATACTTTACCCAGCAAAGTTGTTCTTCAGAATTGAAGACTAAATAAAGACTCCCTAGTAAACAAAAAGTGAGGGAACTCATCACTTCTAAATACACCTTATAATAAATGCTGAGAAGAGTTCTTCAAGCTGAAACAAAAGGATGCTAATTAGTAACATGTGAAAACATAAAACACTTGGGCAAGGGTAAAGCATACAATCAGATTCAGAACCCCCTAACACTGTAATATGCTGATGTATTAACTATTTAAATTTAGTATAAAGGTTAAAGGACAAAATAATTAAAAACAGTTTGTTAATGGTAACACAATAAAAAAAAAGATGTAGAGCCAGCCGTGTGGCGTGTTGGTTAAGAGTTGGCTTGGGACACCAGCTCTGAGCATCAGGGCCCCGCTTCAGATCCCACATGAGGGCCAGTGATGCTGCGCCCTCTACAGCTAAGATGGTGAACAACAGCTCGACCTGGAGCTGGGCTGCCGTGAGTCGCCGGCGACGGCATACAGTGCAGTGGAGCTGCAGTGGGCTGCCGTGAGCTGCTGTGAATGGCTGGCAGCTGGCATGAGCTGCCAAGAGCCGCCGTGAGCGGCTGTCCAGTGGCCGGAGACCGATCTGCCTCACCCGGGAAGAGCGCAATGATAATATCAACATGGGCCAGTGAAGCAACGTCCTCCACAACTAGACTGAAGAACCAAAAAGGACAGCAACTTGTCTGTTCCCGTCCCCCAATTCCCCGATAAAATATTTAAAAATAAAAAAAAGGATGTAAATGGTGATATAAAAAGCATAAAAATGGGGGATAAAAGGATCGAGCTTTTGTATGTGATAGAAATTAAATTGTTACCAGTGTAAAAATAGACATATATATTAATATATGATGTTTTATGTAAGCCTCATTGGCACAACAAAGCAAAAATGTACAATGCATACACAAAAGATAAACAGAAGAAAATCAAAGCATACCACTATGGAAAATGATCCATTTACAAAGGAAGGCAGCAAGAAAGGAAGAAAAGAAAAATAGAACTACAAAATGACCAGAAAAAAAATTAAAAGATTACAACAGTCCTTACCTATTAATAATTACTCTAAATACTAATGGATTGACTTCTCCATTCAAAAGGCATAAAATGGCTAATGGATTTAAAAAAATGTGGGAGAGATCCATGATGGCAGAGTAGATAAACCCCATGCCTGCATCCTTCCGTGAACACATTAACATTACAACTAAATTATAGAACAATCAACCTGGAGAACCATCTGAAGTCTAGCCAAATAGAAGTCTTATAACTAAAAATATAAAGAAGCCACGATGAGACTGGTAGGAGGGGTGGAGACACGGAATCGCCACCAACCTCCTTGTGGCGGTTGAGAATGTGGAGGGAAATCTCGGCCATGGAGGTTCCTCCCAGAGGTCTGAGGGACCCCAATCCCCCACACCAGGCTCCCCAGCCTAGAGTACTGGTGCTGGGAAGAGGAGCGCCCGCAATATCTGGCTGTGAAAAACAGTGGAAATTCCAACTGTTTGGGTGGAACAGAAGGCTGCAGAAAACACATGTCCCCTTAAACAGCCAGTGCACAGACTCACTGGCTTGCAGGCACTCACCTTGAGCTCCTGCGGAGTGACGGTGACTCAGGGGGCCTCAGAGACATACGGAGGGCAGACTGAGATGTGTGGCTTCAGGAGGAGAACTGGAGGACAGTCGGCATTTTCCCGGTGAGAGACTCTTCTCCCATGCAGCCGGCAGGTGGATGCCATCTTTCTTGTGTTGAGCCCGCCCCCACACGGCCAAATCTGAGTCCAATTGGCCTGGTGAGCTCTGCTGCCCCACCCTGCTGACTCACCTGGGACCCTGCCTCAACCAACTCCCACACAGCCGGAGGTACTTTCTCTGTGAGCAGCCAGCCCCTCCTGCATTGCACTCTTTCTTGGAAAACTATCGGAGTCCACAGGACCCAGGCAGGTGGCGACTGGCCTCAGTGAGCTCTGAGATGTTTCCTGAGTTGCTTCCAGCTCAGCACTGGCACCAAACAAGAGTCTACAGCATCCTGATGACCAAAACTCCTCCCATCCTAGTGACTCCCAGAGACCCTGCCTCACCAAACTCATGTACTGCAGGAGGCTTTATCAGTGACTGAACCTTAAGGGAGCTGGCAGGTAACATGAGGCCTCTGGATGTCCTGGCTTTTTGCAGAGTTACCCCTGGCCTGGTACTGGTGGCAGCCATCCTAGGTTCACAGTGTTGCCTCTCCCACATGTCTCCAGGTTTAGCACAGAGAGCAAACAACCATCATCGCTTTGTAGCTGCTACCAGGTAGCCCCCCGGACAGTCACTGGCAGTGGCTAACCTGGGCCTGCACCAGAGCCCCTCCCAAGAGGCCCCAGAACCAACATACTTGGAGGCTGGCTTCAGACCATAGCAGAGCATTGTCCAATTAGCCCCACAAGTGGCACACCCAAAGGGTGGTCTCAACAGGCACCAAAGCCTGCTGGGGCAAACCCCACTCAGTTGGGTAAGCCTCCTGCACAGCAGTCCATAAGCTGTGGAAGTGGCCAAGCCCCACAGCCAGTCAGCCTGAGGGTTAATCCCACCCACAGATGTGCCAATTGCAATCAAGGCTCAACTGTAAGAAGAGGGCACACACAATCTACACAGGGGACACTCTTGGAGCACCTGGCTCAGGTGACTAGGGACACTGTGCCACTGGGCCCCACTGGATACCTACTACTTAAGGCCACCCAGTCAAGACTGGGAGACATAGCAGATCTACCTAACACATAGAAACGAACACAGAGAGGCAGCCAAACTGAGGAAACAAAGAAATGTGTCCCAAAGGACACAACAGAAGACAACTCCAGAAAAATAACTAAACAAAATGGAGGCAAGCAACCTACCAGAGTCAGAGTTCAAAACAATGTTTATAAAGATGCTCAAGGAACTTAGTGAGAACTTTAACAAAGAGATAGCAAGTATAAAAAGGGATATAGAAAGCATAAGAAAGAACCAGTCAGAAGTGAAGAATACAATAACTGAAATGAAGAATGCACTAGAAGGAATCACCAGCAGACTAGATGAAGCAGAGGATCGAATCAGAGATTTGGAAGACAAGGTAGCAGAAAACACCCAATTGGAACAGCAAAAAGAAAAACAAAACCCCAAAAATGAAGATAGTTTAAGAGACCTCTGGGACCACCTCAAGTGTAACAACATTTGATCATAGGGGTAGCAGAAGGAGAAGACAGAAAGCATGAGATTGAGAACCTATTTGAAGAAATAATGACTGAAAACTTTCCTAACCTGGCAAAGAAAATAGACATACAAGTCCAGGAAGTGCAGAGAGTCCCAAACAGGATAAACCCAAACAGGCTCACACCTAGACACATTATAATTAGAATGGCAAAGGTTAAAGACAAAGAGAGAATCCTAAAAGCAGCAAAAGAAAGGCAACTAGTAACTTATAAGGGAGCTCCCGTAAAATTGACAGTTGATTTCTCAACAGAAAATTTGCAGGCCAGAAGGGATTGGCAGTAAATATTCAATGTAATGGGGCCGGCCGAGTGGCGCGATGGTTAAGAACTCGCTTGGGATGCCAGAGGGCCCCGGTTTGGATCCCACATATGAGGGCCAGTGACACTGCCCTCCACAGCTAAGATGCTGAACAACAGCTCAACCTGGAG
>NW_017732499.1:186773-295336 GCF_001890085.2 Hipposideros armiger | reverse complement strand
AACTTGTCTGTTCCCCTTCCCCCAATTCCCCATCACTGTTCCCATCCCCCCAATTACCCAATAAAAATCTTTTAAAAAAATATTCAATGTAATGAAAAGCAAGGACCTACAACAAAGGGTACTGTACTCAGCAAAGCTATCACTTAAAGTCGAAGGACAGATACAGAACTTCCCAGACAAGAAAAAGCTAAAGGAGTTCATCACCAACAAACCAGTACTACAAGGAATGTTAGAGGGACTTCTTTAAGATGGAAAAAATATCAAACTTATGAATGATAAAATGACAATAACTACATATCTATCAATAGTTACTTTCAATGTAAATGGTTTAAATGCTCCAGTCAAGACATAGGAGGACTGAATGGATAAGAAAACAAAACCCTTACATATGCTGTCTACAAGACACTCACTTCAGATTGAAAGACACCCACAGGCGGAAAGTAAAGGGATGGAAAAAGATATTTCATGAAAATGGAAATGAAAAAATAAAAAAGGTGTGGTAGCAATATTTACACCAGACAAAACAGACTTTAAAACAAAGGCTATAAGAAGAGACAATGAGAGACCCAGTAATCCCACTTCTGGGTATTTAAATGAAGAAACCCAAAATGCTACTTTGAGGGGACATGTGCATCCATATGTTCATCGCAACATTGTTTACAATGGCTAAGATGCAGAGGCAGCCTGGGTGTCTGTCGATGGAAGAACGGATAAAGAGGAAGTGGTATATATATACAATGGAATATTGCTTGGCCATGGAAGGGAATGGGTTCTTGCCATCTGTGGCAACATGGATGGACCTGGAGTGTGTTGTGCTGAGTGGAGTATGTCAGACAGGGAAAGACAGAAGCAATGTGATTTCACTTATGTGTGGAATCTAAGAACAAAATTAACAAGCAAAACAGAACAAACTCGTAAATACAGAAAACATTTTGATGGTTACCAGATGGGAGCGGGGTTTGAGGGTGTAGGTGAAAGAAGGGGAAGGGATTAAGAAATACAAATTGCCGGCCGGCCGAGTGGCGCGATGGTTAAGAACTGGCTTGGGACGCCAGAGGGCCCGGGTTCGGATCCCACATATGAGGGCCAGTGACACTGCCCTCTACAGCTAAGATGCTGAACAACAGCTCAACCTGGAGCTGGGCTGCCATGAGTCGCCAGCGACTGCGCAGGCTGCAGCCCCTGTGGCAGTGGGTTGCCATGGGCTACCGTGTGCAGCCAGCGTGAGCGGCCAGCAACCGCAGTAAGCAGCCGTCCAAAAGCCGGTGACTGATCTGCCTCTCCCGGGAAGAGCACAATGATGGTGCCAACTTGGCCCAGTGAAGCAATGTCCTCCACAACTAGAGCAACTTGTCTGTTCCCCTTCCCCCAATTCCCCAGCATTGTTCCCATCCCCCCAATTCCCCAATAAAAATCTTTTAAAAAAGATACAAATTAATTGTTGCAAAGTAGCTATGGGGATTTAGGGTATATTGTAATAACTATGTATGGTATCAGATTGGTACTAGATTTGTTGGTGTGCTAGATGGGAGGGTGTTGGGGGGCAGGGTGAAAAAGGTGAAAGGATTAAAACATACAAATTGATAGTTACAAAATAATCATGGGGATGTAAAATAAAGCATAGGGAATATAGTCAATGATATGGTAATAACTATGTATAGTGCCAGGTGGATAACAGACTAGTCAGGGGGATAACTTCTTCAATTATATGTCTAATCACTATGCTGTATACCTGAAATTGATATGAAATAATATTTAATGTCAACTGTAATTGATAAATTTAAAAAAGGGGGGTCTGGCCGAGTGGCTCAGTTGGTTAAGAGCTCGCTCAAGAGTTTGAGCTCTGAGCAACAGCGGTTCGAGTCCCGGCCCAAGCTGAGCAGCTGCTGAGCTGTCAATAGATAGCAGGATGGTTCAGCTAAAAAAAAAAAAGAGGGGGGGAGGGGGAAGGTGAAGAGGAATAAGAGGTCCAAATTTCTAGGTGTAGCATAGGGAATATAGTCAATAATATTGTGATAGCATAGTATGGTGTCAGATGGTTGCTGGACTTATCATAGTGGTCAGTTCTTCAGGTATATAACTATTGAATAACTATAGTGTACCCCTGAAACTAATATAATATTGTATGTTAGCTATATTTTTAATAAAAATATTTTTTAAAAAATAAAAGAAATAAAAGCACAAGATTCAACTAAATGTTGCCTGAAAGAGACTCACTTCTGCTTTAAGGACACACATAGGCTAAAAGTGAATGGATGGAAAAAGATGTAAGTCAAAACCAAAAGAGAACAGGGGTAGTTATACTTATATCAGACAAAATAGATGTTTACCCAAAAATGGTAACAAGTGATAGAGATGATCATTATAAAATGATAAGGGGATCAATTAATCAAGACTATATAACAACAATAAATATATATACACCCAAATTTGGAGCCCCTAAATATATTAATCAAATACTAACAAATCCAAAAGGAGAAATAGATAGTAATACAATAATTGTATATGGGACTTCAATACCCCACTCTCAATAATGGATATATTATCCAGAGAGAAAATCAACAAGGAGATATTGAATTTGAACCATTCTTTAAACCAAATGAAAATAACAGACATATACATACCATTCCATCCAACAACAGCAGAATACACATTCTTCTCAAGTGCACAGAGAACATCCTCCAGGATAGATCAAAATGATAGGTCACAAAACAAGTCTGAACAAATTTAAGAAGACTGAAATCATAAGTATCTTTTCTGACCACAGTGGTATGAAACTAGAAATCAATAACAGGAGGAAACTGGAAAATACACAAATATGTGAAGGTTAAACAATATGCTCCTGAACAACTAATGAGTCAAAGAAGACATTAAAAAAAAATTCTCGAAACAAATGAAAATTGAAGCACAACATGTCAAAACCTATGAGATGCTACATTAGCAGTTCTAACAGGGAAGTTTATTGTGATAAATGCCTACATTAAGAAACAGCTCAAATAACCTCACTTTACACCTCAAGAAACTAGAAAATGAAGAACAAACTAAGCCCAAAGTTAGCAGAAGGAAGGAAATAACATCATAGATTAGAGCAGAAATAAATAAAAGAGAGACCATAAAAACAATACAAGAGATCAGTGAAACCAAGACCTGTTTATTTATTTATTTATTTTGTTTTGTAAAGATAAATGAAATTGACAAACCTTTAGCTAGAACTCAGAAAAAAAGACACAGGACTCAAATTAATAAAATCATAAATGAAAGAGGAGACATTCCAACTGATACCACAGAAATACAAAGGATCATGAGAGAACACTATAAAGCATTATAGTCCAACAAGTTGGATAACCTAGAAAAAGTGGATAAATTTCTAGAAACATACAATCTCCCAAGACTGAATCATGAAGAAATAGAAAATCTGAAGAGACCAAAAAAAGAGTAAGGAGGTTGAATCAATAATCAAAAACCTCGCAGCACAGAAAACCTTGGGACCAGATGGTTTCACCGGTGAATTCAAACATTTAAAGAAGAATTAACACCATTCCTCAAACTCTTCAAAAAATTGAAGAGAAGGAACACTCCCAAACTCATTTTACAGGGATGGCATTTTCCGGATACCAAAGCCATATAAGAACACTACAAGAAAAGAAAATACAGGCTAATATTTCTAATAAATATAGACACAAAAATTTCCAACAAAATACTAGCAAACCAAATTCAACAGCACATTAAAAAGATCCTACACTGTGATTAAGTATGATGTACCCCTGGGATGCAAGAATGGTTCAACATACACAAATCCAGAAATGTGATACACCACATTGAGAAATAAAGATAAAAATCATATGATTATCTCAATGGATACTGAAAAAGCATTTTACAAAATATAACATCCTTCCTTGATAAAAATGCTCAACAAAATGGGTAAGGAAAAATATAACTCAACATAATAAAGTCTGTATATGACCAGCCCTCAGCTGACATCATTCTCAATGGTGAAAGTTTGAAAGCTTTTCCTCTAAAATCAGAAAGAAGTTGAGGGTGCTCATTCTCACCACTCTTATTGAACACAGTACTGGAAGTCCTAGCCAGACTAATCAGGCAAGAAAAAGAAATAAAATGCATCAAATCAAAAAAGAAAACGTAAAATTGTCTTTGTTTGCTGATATGATTTTATATGCTAAAATTACTGGGTAAAATGCTGTTGGAGGAAATGATATTTATACGGTCATAAAGTATTCTCCAAATGTTACTTACTACTTACAAAAGCAAAGTGATACGTTTACATTTATAACAGAGAAATCTGGTGATTAAAGTTAATACCACCAATAACACAACAAATTGACAATGCCTACCTCCTAATGCAATGCACTGGGATACAATATCACCTATACATGACTATACATTAAAAGATAGTTTGTATCAGTGTTAAATTTCTTGAATTGGCTCATTGCATTACGGTTATTTAGGTGAAAGTTATTGTTCCTTGGAAAGACAATATTTGGTGACTCATCATATTGTATGCTTTAAATATCTTAAAATTTATTTGCGACTTATACCTCAATAAAGCTAAAAACCTAAAAATAAATAAAAGTAAAAATTATCATGAATTGGGTTAATCAGTGTGTCTAAACTATCATGATACTTAGATGGCATAAACCACAGGTTTATATCACAACTGTTTCCCAGCTATTCTTAGTGCATAATCTGTACCTAGTACAATAGCTTTGAAAATATTCTTGGCTACTTATACCTTGTCTAATCTGCTAGTGTAGTACAAAGAACATGGACTTTTTTGCTGGAAGGATGTGAATTTAATGTTGACACAGTTGCCCAGTAGTTATGGGACAGTTTGTGCCTCACATTTATCCTCTCTCAGCCTGTTTTTTTTTTATCAACAAAATTGGGATAAAATGACTATCTTGCAGTGTACTGAGGGATTTGCTGAAGCGTACGTAAAATGTTTGGCATAGTAGGAGGTGTTTACTAAATGTTAGCTATTTCTATTATCGACGCTTGTTTCAGGTAATATCCCTTGCCTCTGTGGCAGCCCTTGCTGACTCCCGCAGGAACATATAACCCATGCCTCTATCCATTTCCTAGTCAGTGTGGATCATAACTGGTTGACTCACTTAGAACAATGGCCAACATCAAACCATGAGCATATATAGGTATATTCACAATCTGATTTGGTGACACCTAATTGCAGTTATTGTAGATCCTAAAAGATGAATGGGAATGAAAAGAGTTCTTATATTAGGGCTTCTTTGCCTTTGAAATTCTGTCCATGATGTGATGTGACACTCCCACGTCCCTTATACCAGTGCTGTGAGGGTAACCAGGACATTGGCACAGAACTGAGTATTCAGTTTTCCCTTCCCGATCCATAGATTGTGCAGTGTTTGGTGTGTCATATATGTAAACAGAGAATCTCAAACCCACTGGAGCAGAGAAAATCTTTGCTATCTGAATCCACCCTTTAATAGAAAGATCAATAACACAGACACCAACAGAGCTCATTTCTTTTAATAGTTGAGTACAGTTTTAATAGTTGTTCCTAAAAGCTGTCTCCTAGGGACCCTTAAGACTAGTCAGATATCACACCTACAAGTATTCAAATTTTATAAATGCAATATTGCAAAGGCAGGAGAACTAAGAAAAGTCTTCATAGCCTTGAGATTAAAACAACGCTTAGTCATTCTCTCAGTATCTATTAGTAAATGCTAAATACTAAATGCTAGAAAAGCTATGCAGGCAGCTTGGGAGAAGCATGAAGAAGTAAGCTCTCATAATGGCAAGCACTTTTACACTCATTTTTCATCTAATAACCAAGATAACACAGGGCAGATCTCTCTATTTTGGTAACCATGTTGATGTCAAAGGAACAAAACCCTGCAAAAACATTTTCAGAGCAACAAACGGAGTTGGTTTTATTTATGCCACATAGGTTAGTGAGGGCCAAGATTCCCAGACTTTTTATAACTGTGGTTCCTCATCTTGCTCACACTTTCATGTCGAGAATTGAAACCATGAACACAGAACCAGAGTCATAGAAATAGCACAATAAAAATTTGTTGAATGAATGAACTGATACTTGGGGTGCAATGTGAACACACTGGACCTAAGTCTTTCTAAGTGGAAACCTTCCTGGGACATTTTGGGGAGGTGATATTCCAGCAGCAAGCCTGACTTGTCAGTGCCCTGGCCATCCTGAGAGCCCAAAGGAACAACTGAGTTCTTACTAGTTCATCCCAGTCATCTGAATATGCCCACTCAGCATCAAAATTTGTGGCCAGCATTTTAGATTCAATACCATATGTAATCCAAATAAAATGAATATATGTATGCATCCTTCAATTACATTCAATGCATACAAGAGTTTAAGAAGTCTGGGGTAGAAACTGGCCAATATGAGACCCCCTTTCCCTACCCTTCTCTTTTGCCTTTTTTGCTTTCTCTCACTCTCCTTCTAATCTTTCCCCCTTCTTGTCCCTTTCCTCCTAACCCAATCTTCTGCCCTCCCCCCTGCTTTCTTCTCTTTCTTCCTCATTACTAAAGTTGAATAATTCTAAATAGCCATTGGCTCCAGAGAGTGGGGCCAATAAAGGTGTTTTTAGTTCCCAGAAATAAGAGCTGTTAAAAGTGAGAAAAACAGAACTGTTTCTGGTCAGACTAGCAGTAATTTAGAGACTCTCTTTTGAACTCATAGATACCCAGAGCATTCTATTGGGTGTGAATTCAATACCTACACAGTAGGCTGGGGATTTTAGTTTCTAGGGTGTAAGTTTCATGCTGCTGCTGCTGCTGCTGCTGATTATAAAACAATAAACCATTAGTCACACAAATAAGATCCACTATGTGTGTGTGTGTGTGTGTGTGTGTGTGTGTGTATTTAAGTAAAATAAGGGGTGGATGCTATTTAAAGTAAATGGGCATATCAGGTACCTATTTGTCACAATTCTTAATTTCAAAGTCACAAGTGCTGGCTGGAAGAGATCCTTTCAGGCTGTAAATCAATTTGCATTTCTTTCACAGCACAGGAAACAGGACTAGAGGTGCCAGCCAGAGTTGTGGTAGGAGGCCAGTTCTCTGCCTCCATCTCCCTTTCCTCCATGCTTCACATATGTGAGGGACTCCAGGACATCTTATTGGCTACTCTCATTAGCTTGTTTTCTACCCCCAGAAGAATCAGGTTCTGTTGGCCTATAACAGCGGTTCTCAACCTGTGGGTCGCGACCCCTTTGGGAGTTGAACGACCCTTTCACAGGGGTCGCCTAAGACCATCGGAAAACAAAAAGATATTTACATTATGATTCATAACAGTAGCAAAATTACAGTTATAGAGTAGCAACGAAAATAATTTTATGGTTGGGGGTCACCACAACATGAGGAACTGTATTAAGGGGTCGAGGCATTAGGAAGGTTGAGAACCGCTGGCCTATAAGAATAACAGAAGTTATTTCCTTAGATAATTCTGTTTAAGACTTTAAATTAATTCTACCCTGGCATTGTATGTTCTAAATGTTTTTTCATTCACTCAACAAACATTCATTGAATATCTACTCTTTGCCAAGCATGATTATAAATGCTGGGTAATACATTAATTCAAGTTTAATATTCTTTTGTTAGAAGAATCTCTGGCACAGTTAGTTGGCTGTATTGGAAACCTGGAGTATGCTCCAATGTCAATCCTATCACCATTAAGTGTCAAACCACCCTTAGCACATATCACCTCTTATCTATTTGGAAAATGTCCTTCAAGATGACAATAATGAGAATAAAGATGACACAAAATGGAAAATGAATAGTTACTCCTCGGTTTGCATTTTCTTTGGGGGACTATACAAACCTATATTCCAGGCAGCCTGGTATTATGAAAAGGTTACCAAACCTGGAATCAGATGGCCTAGGTGTGTCTCAGCTTCATAACTTTCAGGAAGTTATTTCACCATTTTGAATCCCTGTTTTTGTCTTATCCTAAAAACTGAGCCCAGGAATCCTTACCCTATCTTTCTCTGGTATGACCTTGAGGAAAAATGAAATAATGTTTGTAAAAGTGCTCAGAAAACCATAAAGCCCTATACAAATGCAAATTATCACTATCCAACAATCTTTGACATTCCTTTCAGGCAAAATCTTCATAATATAGTTTCTTTTTCTCCATTTTTTAAAGTGGGGGGGGACTTACATTATCAACTAGCATTATTTGGACATTTGGCAGCATAACCCACATTTATTTCCTCATGGAAGAGACTGATTAGAAGTTTTCCTTATTGAAAATGAAATGCACTCCCCGGGGGCCAGACTCAGAGTTGGAGATGCTTTGTTTACTGAGGGTTTCAGCCAAGGCTTCAGGTCCGCAGAGGAAAACTCCTATTCTGGTACTTTGGGGAGAGAAAGAAAGAAAAAAAAAACCATTTCAGGCTTTGAGATGCAAAAGATTTCACAGCACACAGGGGGTATTTCCTACTGACTATAAGCCCCAGGGCAGAGTCCCCGCTGCTCCTTTGTTTTTTCCCACAAGTGGCTAAATTCAGATTACCCTGTGGGACAGCTGCTCAACCTGTTTGTGGAGGGCTGCTGGATACTTCAAATGGCAATAACATCCCTGGAAAAATGACATTCAAATAGGGTTTATGGAAACTTCTACCACAGAGAAAATGGTGGTTAATTTGTGAGTCTGTGGGTTACTTCCTTTCAGGGATCTGTGTGCCCCCCCAGCCCTCTCCAGCATTCTGAAATCAGGAACAAAACTGCTTCAGGTACACCAACTCTGCCCACAGCTTGGTGTGACTTCATCCCTCTACATTTTAGAGTTCCAAGCCCTGCTTCTCAAGGTGTGGTTCCAGACCAGTGGCCTTAGTGGCAGCTTTTTAAAAATGCAAATTCTTGGGCCTCACCCTAGACCTATTAATACCAGCACTTGACTTTTTGAAAACATCCCCAGTGATTCATATGTTCATTAAAGTATAAGAAGCAAAGGTCTAAAGGGTACATTTATGGATATTTCTTGAGCTTATCATATATTCTAGCAAGACAGAGGATCTTCTCAAAGTTTCATGATAGCTAAAGCTTTAAAAAGGACACGAATGATCTTGAGATGTCCATCACCTTTTGATCTTAGATCCAAAAGCTAAAATTGAAAGTGGGGGCAGTGTCTCTTAATAAGTATAAATCGTATTGCATTAAAGAAGTAGATACACTAGTGAAATTTAAGAAGTTAAAGAAAAGTTAAAAGAACCGAGTTATGGTCCTACTTGGGAGGAGCAGGATTCAGAAAGTCTGAGGTGGAGGCCTGGGAATCTTTGTTTCTAACAACTCTCCAGGTAATTTTGGTGTGATTAAAAGGCTCCCTCTTCAAGTCAGAGATATTTAGGACCTTCTGTTTGGCATAAATATAGGAATCTAGGTATTTTTGTTTCCAGAATATATAAATCTAGCCATGTTTGGGAGCTGCTGCTTTAGGCAGACGACAAGTGTCAAGAACACCTTGGAGGGTGCTCCTTACTTTGGGTGTTGACTCGCAATTGTCTTGAACTCATTATCCCAGTTGGGCCGTCCATACAAAGTCTTTTGTTTCAGGCCTGTGATTACGTCTTTCTCCTCGTCATGGTGCACAGCAAAGTGATTAGCCTGCAGGAAAGGACATGAATTCAGAAAAAAAGAGACATGCTGTAAAAAACACACAGATATATTTACGTATGTCACAAACCAAGCTTTTACTACCCTTTATAACTAATGTGTATATATATATATTTGGGGCAAGGTACTAGGCCAAAGGGTAGAAGACAAAAAATATGAACAAATCTGGTCTCCTAATGCAATTTACAGCCCAGAAGGGCAGACCTTGAAGTATCAACATGAATAATCATTTTTATAGAGTAGGGTATGATGAGTGCCATGGAAGAGGCACAAACATCTCAATGAGAGCAACGAAGGTAGGTGGGGTGGGAAGATAAGGAAAGGTTTCAGGGTGGCAACATTTGAGTCAGGCTCTGAAGTGTGGGTAGAATTTAAATGCTCTGTCTTACTTGTTTTTCTCTCTGCTGTATGCCTTGTCTGCTCTCTGATTTTCTCTCTTCATCCTAATATATTTCCACCCCCACTCCTTCGGAAGAATTACTAAGAATTAAAACAATCATAGACTAAAATGCACTCATATTTTGATAACATAATGAGGCTTCAAACCAAGCCTAAAGCTAGTGTGTGTGTGTGTGTGTGTGTGTGTGTGTGTGTGTGTGTGTGTGTTTGTACATAGTCACATATTGTTTTCTGCTACCATTCTAGGGGGCCTTAGTTTGAGCAACAGATATTTTTCACAACGTGGTTAATTAAATTTATTTAAAAATTAAAGCGGATTTTAAATCAACTGGACAGGGGATGGATGAGGTTAAGAAGGATGGTTATCCTGTAGAGACCAGTTTTTCAAAGCAAAATAATTATGTTTCAATGTAAATACATTTGCCATTTAAAAACTGTATTTGGCTTTTTAAATAATGAAACTGCAAAGCGATCGATATAGATTTTTTTCTAGGTTTCATTTTTATCAAAAATTTTTGTTGTGGTCTTTAAATTGCAGAAGTGGCATCTTCCAACTATTTTCTGGAGTAGCAATTTTCATGATCACGTGCCCCTGAATCTACATTTACAAGACTCTTTTAAGACTCGGGGACTCTATGATAAACAATATGCCAAAACCCACATAAGAAGTCAGTTGTCACAGGTATAAGGTGCATGGGAAAGATGCCCAGGGTTAAGTAGCCAATGTGTGAACCTGGCCATCTAAAACACTGGCCAGGAGTAGGCAGAGACTCTCGCCTTAGAGCCTCTCTCAGGGTGACAGTTTATGCTGCTTTCAAGCAAGTCATTATTTGCTTATTTATAAAGATGTTGCCCCCTAGGAATCATTAACTTGTTTCAGAGTTTCTCAATCGAGGCAATTTTGACATGTATGGCTAGATAATTCTTTGTTGTGGGGAGCTGTCTTGTGAATTATAGGATGTTTACATTGCTAAATGTCCCCAGAGGGCGGGGATATACATACACACACTCGTGTGTGCGCACACACACACACACACACATATACATACATACATATGTACTCTATATGTATCACCTTCATTAGATATATTTTGATTTATTTATAAATGATAATGGTGACCTACTGGGAGTTGCTAAGAGTGCAGCTCTAGAGTATTCTGACTTGGCCACTTACTAGTTGGATGCCCTTACCAGCGGTTCTCAACCTTCCTAATGCTGCGACCCCTTAATACAGTTCCTCATGCTGTGGTGACCCCCAACCATAAAATTATTTTCGTTACTACTCTATAACTGTAATTTTGCTACTGTTATGAATCGTAATGTAAATATCTTTTTATTTTCCGATGGTCTTAGGTGACCCCTGTGAAAGGGTCATTCGACCCCCAAAGGGGTCGTGACCCACAGGTTGAGAACCGCTGCCTTAGACAAAGGACCTAACTTGTTCTGGGCTTTGGTTTCCTCATTTGTTAACTGTGCATAATAATAGTGGTTTCTTCATAGTGTTGTTATGAGGATTAAATTAGACAATCTATATAAACACTAAGAACAATACCTGGTACACGGTATATGCTTAATAACTCTGATCAATTTAATCCTATTTAATACTGTCTCTTACATGTATTGTGTATATTATAAAACATGTATAAAGATAAAGGGATATACAGCTTATGTATGCATATGTGTGTATATATATAGAGAGAGAGAAAGGGAGAAAGCTAATACTCTCTTCTCATCACCCAGTGGATCATGTTGTCCATATGCTTCGAGACCCCTTGTGGGAGCATTGCTTTAATAACATCAAAGTCATGGCTTTTATTCATTATAGGCTCCTTAGCTTTTGACCTGTCCCACAGGTACCAACTTTAAATCTAGTCTCAACAGGATAGTAAGGATATGTAAATCTAACCTCAACATGTGAGAATATTGAGTGAGAGCAAAACACCTGAATCTACCAACTGTTCTTGGTAAAAACAGTGCACAAGACACTCCAATAACAAGGGGAAATCAGTAAACCCTGGGCACTATGGGCAGGCCCTGAGATTTGGGATCTTGTCCTCACCTGAGACTCATCCCAGCCGGTGAGGTAGATATTATAGCTGAGGAAGTCGGCATTGTTCTTCTCCTGCATCTGGGTCTCGAGCAGCTGCAGCAAGTCTGCAAACCACTCAAAGGCATGTGTGTCCCGGCACAGCCAGTAGAAGTAGATCTGAAAGAGGGATGGATCATGAAGCAGATTATTATATTTATTTTTTTTTTAAAGATTTTATTGGGGAATTCGGGAAGGAGAACAGCCAAGTTGTTGTCCTTCAGTCTTAGTTGTGGAGGGCGCAGCTAGCTCAGCTCCAAGTCTAGTCGCCATCCGGCTGCACATCAGCAGCTCATGGCTGTTCGACTGAAGGTGCCATGTTCAATCTTAGTTGTGGGTGGGTGCAGCCCACCATCCCATGCGGGAGTTCAACCAGAAACCTTGTTGCTAAGAGAGCATGCTCTAACTACTGAGCCATCCAGCCACCCGTTGGCAGCCCAGGGCAGCTCAGCTCAAGGTGCCGTGTTCAATCTTAGTTGCGGGTGAGTGTAGCCCACCATCCCATGTGGGAGTTAAACCGGAAACCTTGTTGTTAGGAGCACATGCTCTCACCAGCTGAGCCATCCTGCCACCAACTCAACTCAGACGTAGCTCACTGGCCCATGTGGGAATCAAACAGGCCACGCTGTTGCTCAGAGCTCGTGCTCTTAATCAATTGAGCCATTCGGCCAGCACCAGATTATTATATTTCAATAAGACCTATCAGCATTGACATAGGGATTTCTTCCCCTGCCCCCAACTTTTTCCTGGTACTCAGCAAGTCTAGAAAGAGTTTTTCAGAAAGCTCTGGACATGTGACAAGCTAGTTCACATGGGCCTGCTCTGGCCTTCACAGTGGCAGGGCAGTAAACAAATAGCTTGGCCTCAGAAATATGTAGCTTAAGAAAAAAACATTAGCCCACTACTTTCTTTCTGGGTCTGCTCTTGCCTTCCCAGAATCCCTGGCTGCCTTTGTACCTCTTCTCACAAAGGCCACTGGAATCTAGACTAGCAGGGGCTGCCACAGGACTGCTTCCCTGCCTGCCACTGCCCGACATTCCTGAGTTCCTGGGGGAAAAGGCAGTTCTACCCACACCTCCCTCACATAGAAAAGAGGAAAAGAGAAGAATGGAAAGTTAAAGTAAGCTCAGTGCCCCTATTAGAGGTTATCACCATAGTTATTAGAATGTCTCAAGTTTTATTAAAGATGTCCTTTATGAGACAATGAAACCAAATTCACATGGGACAAAAAAAATCCCCTGGAAACTTATTCTGAGGCACTATCCATGAGAAAGTAAAAGTTGCATGAAGGGACAGGTCGCTTGCCCTCCTCCTGCAACAGAAGTATTGCAGGACTGGAAATGGAATTGATCTCGATATCTAACCTAGGACGTTAGAGAAATTATTCTATATCCTCTTAATGGAACATGAAGGAGTCATTAAAAAGGATTATTATAAAGGCTATGACAACACTGAAAGATACTAATGTTTTCAGAAAAGCAGGACATGAAATTGGACGTACTCAATATTTACAACTTTCTAAAAATATGACAACATGTAGGAAAACATTGAAAGCGAATATACAAAACAGGATAGCTTTGGATTGGGGCTGTGAATACTTTCTCTGTACCCCAACTTTCTTTCTTCTGAATTTCTTGTGATATAGTATACTATCTAGTAATATACAAATACAGTATATTACTTTTACTAAGGGGCCTGCTTATATGGAAGCACATTTATCTTATCCAATAGCTCTTTTGTTGTTGTTGTTTTTTTTGTTTTTTTTTTTTTAGCTGAGCCATCCTGCTACCGGTTGGCAGGTCAGCGGCTGCTCAGCTCGGGCCGGGACTCGAACCGCTGTTGCTCAGAGCTCAAACTCTTGAGCGAGCTCTTAACCAACTGAGCCACTCGGTCAGCCCCAATAGCTCTTTTAAGAGAATCCTGCCTCTCTGGAACCACCCCGAACCTGCCTGCACTTCACTTGGTCTGTGCCAGCCTCAGCCCAAAGGCTCTCTCAGGCTTCACTTGGAGGAGCGTGATGGCTATTCTGAGCCCTCTGAAAAATGAAGGGACCTACCTTTTTGAGCCTCAGATTGGTGGCGTTATTGCAGTATCTGTACCAGACTGACTTGAGAATGGATGCGAAGGGTGTGACCCCAATCCCTGCTCCCACTAACATCACCACCTCGTAGCTGAACACATCTTCACTGGCTGTGCCAAAGGGCCCATCAACCGCTATCCTGGAGGGAAGCATGGGAGGGGATGGTTATAGAGATATTTTGCTCTTCAGTGTAGAATGGGGCACACATTTTTCCTGGGGTTGTGCAATATGTCACTTCAAACCAGGACAAGGGATCTATGGGGCACTTCCTTCTATGAAACAGCTTTCAAGTAACCAACTTTATGTCAACTTTGGGGTTGGAAGTACAAAGAGAAAGTTGTAGCTAACGGAAAATATTTGGTAACTCTCAGGGGTATTTTATTCATCTCTCCAGCCCTCTTTATCCACAAGACACACGCGCGCGCGCGCACACACACACACACACACACACACACACACACACACACTCACACACACATCTGTATTTCTTGCCAGGGCATTCCACTTGAAATTTTGGCTTACATTGCATATTGAAGTAAAGTGAGAAATTTCTATATCATAACAACTTATAGATTGAATAGCTTCACTTTTCATTTATCTATTCATTGAGTTATTCAACACACTTTTCTTCAGCATCCGCTGTGTGACATCATTGTTAGGCATGTGAGAAGAAGGCAAAGTGAATAATATATGGCATTTACCCTCAAATAAGGTATGCCAATTAAATTTTAACAATGTCTTTGATACACCATAATTTTGTTTGTTAGGAAAGTTAATATACCTTACCTATCAAAAGGAATTTGGGAATATTCATTATCAATATTTGATTCAAATATTTTATATTTCACATAAGATTTATATAAATATATGCACAGCCACACCATGCACATAAAATGGGAGAACACAGAAATAGCTACCTATGTTTGTAGAACCTGTGTATTTTGTCAGACTCAGGAGACAGTGAAAGATGGGAAAAGAGAAGCTAGTTAGTGACATTTTTCCTGAATTTGAACACCTTTGTAATATGTGCTTTGTACTCACTTGGGTAATTTCCAGGCATCTTGAAACTCTTGCTTATCACAGCCACAAGCTTTGAAGAGTCCCTCTGTCCAGTCCCCCACAATGCGGATATGGATGCTAAAGAAGTCTTCCTCAGGGGCGGAGGTCAATGTGAAAGGGTGCCACTCCAGCTTGGACACCTTGGGGCACTTGACAAAAATGTATTGTCCCACCTCCATCTTGAATCCCTTCTTCTTCATCTGTAGCTCGATGGTTTTGAAAGGGTGAGTGACCACCTGCAGAACAAAACACATCTCTGGAAACTACACATTCCCCAAATACTTGCCTTTACACTGTCCATATGGATAAAAGGCTGAGCTAATATGCCCCATCCAGGTCCCTTCTTTAGGGCCAACACAGCAGTTCCCCAGCAGATGTGTCTCACATCGGGAATTGCCCTTGACTGTAGCCCATGGCCAATGATGAGCCGATGCAGGGATACAAAGGTCTGGCCCTTCTCCTCAATTTGGGACAACTTCAGGGGGCCATTCCAACTCCAGCACTCCCTGCAGGATCAGCTGAGGCTGCAGTCCGAACCACACTGAGGGTCAGCTTTTTCCTTTCCCCAATCTTGCCTTTAATTTCTTTGACAGGTTCATCTCCTGAGAATATGTCCCAATAAACCTTCTCCATGTAGTTCTCTGTCTCAGAGTCTTTGCCAGGGAATCCAACCTAAGACACCAGCCCACTGTCATATTTTTTTTTCTCAAAGAAGTTAAGGCAGATGCTAGAAACAGGAAGGAAATATGGTTTCCTGCTCATTCTTTCTGTCTCCCCAGGGTGATGATCGAGAGCCTTAGCAGCTGGACTGAAGAAATAGGAAACTCCACTGGCTAGTTATTTAGCACCATCTCCCAAATCAAGGCTGACTGTGCTGGTCTGTCTTTGTCCTGAATCATACCTTGAACCTGTCTGATTCCATGCATTGCTTTTATGTTTCTCCTTATCTGAGGAATACACCATCCATCTTTTCCAAAGCCAGGCCCTACCCACCCACTGCTACCCATCCACGTGCATGAATGTTGATAACACCTTTGTTTATAATAGCAAAAAAATTGGAAACAGTCCAAATGTCCATCAACTGGTGAGTTGGTAAATAATTTTAAAAAATAGAACATAACAAAAAGCTCTCATTTCAATACAGAAAGTCATATGCTGTTTCCTTGACAATTCCTGACACACCTAGAAGGACTTCATAAGTACAACTAAAAACAAACCAAGGAATAAAAAGAAAGAAAAATCAATAGGAAAAAAACCCAACAAACCCAGCAGCTTCCTAATGTTGACTGATCTTGCTGAGCTTTTCTTTTCACCAGTGAGGATAAATAGAATGGGAAGTCTTTAATAAAAATTGCCAAACATTTCCAAAACTTGTGATTGAAATATGTCTTATATGCTAACGCTGTAATGAATTTCCCTTCAGCACTGAAATAAGGAGTTGTGAAGCTTCATTTTGCAAACAGAAAATAAAAATTTATCAAAAATTATTTTGAAAATTCTGTTTGTCATGTTGCAATGTAGTATAGTGAAACTAATTTTTACCATATTGCAATTTTGCTACCATAGGCAAATTGGGATTTAATTTAATAAAATGTACTAGTGGGACAGCATTACCCCTGGAATGCTTTGGGATAACACTTTCTTATGGGTGTTTACATGAGAAGAAAACAACAAGTTTGCCTTAAATGCATGTGTAAGGGAAACGCTTATCTGGTTGGTCTGTTCTGGTCTAGTAAGGGAAATTTTGTGGTTGCTCTGTTTGCTGATCTGTGGGATTTTTCCTATAGTACAATAAAAGTATCACAAAAGGAGAATTGTTGTGGCTTCTTATATTTCAAGGTTTCCAACACCAGCTGGACTGTCTTTACTATGGCCTTCCATAGATGCCAAGAAAGAAAAGCTAGGGTGGAGGAACGAAAGAATTTGTGTGTTTTCTAAATATAACCCATGGTAGGCTTTTGGTAAATACGTATTTCCCCATGTATAAGATGCACCCTTTTTCAAAAAATTTGGGGTCTAAAAACTGGGTGCGTCTCATACAGTGGTTGTATGAGTGCAAAAACAAGTGCGAAAAAAGTGGGAAATGCAAGTAAAAAAAATTCTACAACCACTGTATAAGATGCATCCAGTTTTTAGACCCCAAAATTTTTGACAAAGGGTACATCTTATACATGGGAAAATACGGTACTTTTTAACTGAATTGAATCGAATTAAATTTTATTTGATAAAAAAACAGTCTTGTTTGGAGTTTTCAGCTACTATAACAAGAAGTTTCTATTTCTATTTATTTAGTCAGATTTATTTATTTATTTATTTATTTATTTAATGATGAGAAGCAGCATATAAGTGTTCGGTGGAAAGCCACTACATACTTGGAGCTAGGAGACTCAATTCTAGTTGCAGTTTAGTTACTAACTTGTTTAAGGCTTTGGGTGCTTTAACTCTGATATTCTATGATTACATACAAAGCACAGAAAAGGATGTAAAGGGGACCTGGGAAACTATCTCAACCTCAGACTTGCCCTTAGTTCTCTGCTTCTTTTTGCATCTGAATATTTTAAGGCTTACTGTATGCCCTTTTGAACTTACCTCTTGCTTCTCCACTCTTAACCACATTATCACTCTATATACTCCCCTTCTACCCGCCCCCCTGACACACACACCACATTCATTTACGTAAAACACTTGAGTTCATTTTTCAACAGAAATTGTTAATTTCTAGCTTCCCCAGTTAAAAAGCCCTACCATTTGATTATCAAGCTAAGTACGTTGAAATTAACCATAGGTCATATCTCTGTTATAAGTTTAATCAAAAGAAAGTGAGTAAAACAGAGCGCTGACCAATGATATAGAGAACTTGGGTAGACTTGCCCATGATATAGTTAGATACTATTAGTAATTCCTAAACCAGCCAATACCTTGGTGATGACCACTTTCTGTTGAGACCGCCAAAATCGTACCAACCTCTCACAGAGATAAAGGAACATGGGACCCACTATCCATTTCCAAGTCTGTAATCAGAGCAAAAAATAAAAATAAATAAAAAGGATGTGTTAAGTGGTGATAGCTAATAAAAGACGCATGGGGACAAAACGTTTTAGAAGTCATCTTAATCTTTGTAGGCTTGTTTGAATATTTTATATTAGATCAGTAAATTTCTTCTACAACAGAATGCATGAAAAATATCTCAAAGTAAAATAAAATTTTGAGTCAGTATAAAAGGAGCAACCTCTTTGCCACATTGCGGAACTATATCTACAGTATGAAACTTTCCCAAGAGGAACTGTCCACAAGGATGGGATTTCCTCCTAGTGTTGCAACAGCAGTTGCAATAACCCCACTTCAGAGCAAGGTTGGTTTCGGAATTAGCATTTCCCCAAAAGATAGAATTTCAGCAACACCATATTTTTAATGCAATTGCTTTCAATTGTTATGTAGTCAAAGTTTATTCTTTTGCAAGATGAGAATTTTTATGTAAGAATTTAGCTGTTTCTCCAATATCCTGGTAAGTTCTAGGAGCTACACAATATGCTTGCTAAAAAATCCAAAGGAACAAAACCGAAGATTTTCCTCTGTATTCCCCTCTTGTCTGAATCTGTGGTGTTTCAGAACACTGGAATTACCTGGTAGCATTGTTGCCTATATAAAAACATTTAGGTCAAATAGATCCATCCTGAGACTCAGTTAGGTTCCTAGTTTAATACCTGAAGTAGCAAAGAATTTTAGAAGGCAATATCGTCTAAAACAGCGGTTCTCAACCTGTGGGTCACGACCCCTTTGGGGGTCGAATGACCCTTTCACAAGGGTCACCTAAGACCATCGGAAAACAAAAAGATATTTACATTACGATTCATAACAGTAGCAAAATTACAGTTATAGAGTAGCAACGAAAATAATTTTATGGTTGGGGGTCACCACAACATGAGGAACTGTATTAAGGGGTCGCAGCATTAGGAAGGTTGAGAACCGCTGGTCTAAAAGATGACATTCCAGAATGAATTCCAAGAAGGAAAAAAAAATCACTAAGTGCTACTCATAGTCTCACAAATGGTCTTTCTATTAAATTATTTTTTAGAAACTTATTATTGGAAGTGGAGGGCATCTAGTTTTAATACCCGAAGTAGCAAAAAATTTTAGAAGGCAATATCACCTAAATGTCCCCATCTCTAGCCAGAGTTGAAGAATATCTGCCCCAAAGTCAGTAATGTTCTCCTACTGGCCTTTGTTTTCATGACACAGGTTTTTAAAACAGTCTGGCATCATCCATCTATTTCCTGGGTGCCACCATGGGGCTTCACTGAATGGAGCCAGAGTTCCATTCAATATTAGAGGACATTGGGGCTGGCCGAGTGGCACGTTGGTTAAGAGCTGGCTTGGGACACCAGCTCTGAGCAGCAGGGCCCCGGTTCGGATCCCACATAAGGGCCAGTGACACTGCACCCTCTACAGCTAAGATGGTGAGCAGCAGCTCGACCTGGAGCTGACCTGCCATGAGTTGCCAGCAATGGCATAGGCTGCAGCCCCTGCTGCAGTGGGCTGCCATAAGCTACTGTGTGTGACCGGCAGCCAGCGTGAGTGGCCAGCAGCCGGTGTGAGTGTCCGTCCAGAGGCCGGCGACTGATCTGCCTCACCCGGGAAGAGCGCAATGATGGTGCCAACTTGGGCCAGTGAAGCAACATCCTCCACAACTAGACTGAAGAACAAAAGGACAGCAACTTGTCTGTTCCCCTTCCCCTGACTCCCCAGCGCTGTTCCCCTCCCCCTTAAAAAAATTTAATATTTTTTTAAAATCTTAAAAAAAAATTAGAGAAGATTTCCTCTAATGTCCCCCCAAACCCAGAAGCTCCTTTGAGGTAAATGCCTGTTAAAGTAGTAGTACTCTGACTCTACCTATCTTTGAGGCAATGTGTTTTCTTGTCCTTAAGAGGTCTTGCAATACAGTTCCCTTTTTATCCTTTCTGTTGATGTCTGCATGTAGTGGGGACACTTCACTGATGTGTCTGGTTGCTTTTATTAATGAGTAAGGATGCTAAAAGATGTTACGTCCTCAGACAGCATGCTGTGTCTAGAGGAAGAGTACTCTTATATTAGGAGAGTAGGAAAAAAAGGAGAAAACGGGATGGGAAATTTACCTTTATTTTATATTGTACTTAAGGAAAAAAATAATGATTCTGCTCAGATGCCCTGTACCAATATTGATGTTTGCCTAGTTTTATACCAATGGCTAGCATGATAACCAATAATGTATCCTGCTTGCCAAGGAAGGGAAAGATATGAACATCACAGGGCCCACTTCTCCCTCTATGGAGCAGAGATATTGAGAATACACAAAATGGAGCTCTTTGAAGTTCCCAACAGAAGAAGGTAAATATTTCAGCATGTTTTTCCCTTGGTCACCCTTGGTACACTCCACTTCTGCCCTACCATGTAGTACCATTGGGTGTTGGTATGAGCCTGGCTGTCCAACGTCTTTTATGCCTCATAGACAGGACCTCCTGATGCCTAAAGGCAACCCTATATGTTACCTCATCAATTTCCTTCCCAGCTCTAAAAGCTGTATAGAAAGTCTTACTTCCTGGCATCTGAAGATACATCTAGCTCCTTATAGGTGTTTTTACCTGAGCTACCCAACTCAGCTCATGATGGAATCCCTCTGAAAATCATTAACTGGTATTAATGTGGCCCTCACATCCAGAAGAGAAGAGATGGAAATTCTTGAACCCAAACAGCATTTTAAAAAACAATTATTTTCCAAGTTTTACATTAGGATGTTCATAAAAGACCAATGCAAAGCTTGCTTTTCAAGAAATAATTCTAGACAAGTATAGCAGAAAAAAATGTAGATATTTATAACATTGTAGCAGTTCTATGATATTTGTAATGGACAACTCTATGACATTTGTATGTATTTCTTAGACACAGTTTGAAGATTCTGGTAATGAAGTGGTAATAGCAACAATGAATTGTACATACCATAGGAGGGTTCCCATAGAACTGCGGGACTGGGCAATTCTCTATTTTTCCCCAATCTGAGATGTTTTTATAACATATTTCTGGATTGTGCTCCTTCAAACTCTCTGGAGTTTGCCCACGTACAATTCGCCTGGGGAGGAAACGTAAGTCCAGATTATTCTATAGCAAGAAATTAAGCAAATTTTTTGAGATTGCAGGCATATTTTAAGTATTCTAATATGGGTCCTGTACTTTTCACTTAAAAGTTATATCTTGTTGCTGTCTCCGAATAGATTAGAGAAAGGGAAAGAAAATATGTGATGTTTAGTAATAGAAAAAATATGTACAGGGGAACAAAGAATGTTTATTTATATGTAACACTATAGAGGGTAAGTTTTGGATTATCAATACATGTTGTCTTAAAGGGGGCCTTTGTGCTTCTGTTTTGAATATTATTTTCCTTTATAAGCAAAGAAAAACAGAAAAAACTGCACATCTAACAAAGCAACTGCTAGCCCGTACAGTGCCTTTGTGCAAATTAGAACAAGATGCCCCCTCTGTGTGGACAGTCCTACAGGCGAAGAGCTCGGCCAGCACAACATGGGCTGATTTTATTGCCCTTGGCCAGGCACCCTTGTGTAGTTGACAGCCCATACCATCATCCACAGTAGACCCGAGGCTTAGTACAAGCACTTTATTTGTTGTTTCAAAATTGTCTACATTAAGCCAAAAGGTTGAAATCAATTTAAGAAGACTTAACTTGGTGGATATTGTGACATTCTCACAGCTGTGAACACTGATGGTGTGACCCTTGATGTGCTCAGAGAGTCTTCACTTCAACAAATATTAACTGAGCAACCCCTAAAACTTAGGACAATGTGGGGCTAGTGGGACAGACGGAGGGTGGCACAAAGTTGAATTAGTCAAGTCCCTGACCTCAAGGAACATAAATGGCAGGGTCTTCAGAATATATAAGAAGAGCCACAGAAGGCCCTTTGTGAAAGTGTCTTTGGGGGACCTAAAATGTACTGTGCCACTTGCTATATTCTGAGAATGTTTTCTTTTGTTTGTTTGTTTGTTTGGGTTTTTTTTTAGCTGAGCCATCCTGCCACCTGTTGGCAGCTTAGCGGCAGCTCAGCTTGGGCCGGGACTCAAACCGCTGTTGCTCAGAGCTCAAACTCTTGAGCGAGCTCTTAACCAACTGAGCCACTCAGCCGGCCCTCTGAGAATGTTTTAATTCAAGGTCATTCACCATCTTTTTCTATCCCTAGGTCTTCAGGAAGAGAATGACCATGTATTGAGCATCTATTAGGTGTCAGGACTGGGGAAAGGCACTGTATAACAATTATCTCAGTGAATCCTCATAACAAGCCTGAAAGGTAAGAGATAGTTCTCCCATTTCATATATGAGGACAACAAGGCTCAGAGAGAGCAGGTAACTAGTAGCAGAATGGTTGGTGAAAACAATTCTGGACCCAAGCCAGACAGGCTTGATTTCAAATCCCAGAGCCACCCCTTACTGATTTGCTGGTCTTGGGCAAGTTAGTGAACTTCTTTTGAGCCTCAGTTTCTTCAGCTGTAAAATAGGTGTACCAGGACCTTATCAAAGGTTTATTTTCATAATCAATTGGCATGATGCACGACAAAGGCCAGTAATACAGTAAGGGTCCAACAAATGACAACTATTAAAGCTCTTAATGCCCAAGTTTACGTGAGGAGAAGTAAAAAAACAAAACAAAAAACTGGTTGTCTCCTTCTCTCCTCAATGCCAGGATCAGAAATCAGAAAACCTGGTTTTAATCCCAGTTCAGCTGCTACCTAGACATGACTCTGAGCAATCAGTCAATCAGTGTAAGTAGCAGATTCTCATCAAATGGAGAATGGGGTAAATATATCTCCTCCGCCTGCTCCAAAAAAAAAAAAAGTAAAGAAAAGAAAAGAAAAATGCTCATCTATGAAACTATGCCAATGTGAAATAGGATTTCTAAACTAGAGAGGGGAAGACATTCTCTTTTTTTTCTCTAAAACAGGTTCTCTAAAACAGGTGGATTACGGTCAAGTTCCATTTAAAGATATTCAATTGCTTTAGGAGAGTCAAGAGATGCTTTGCCTACAAAGATTTTTCAGAACGTCGAAAGTTGATTAGGGGTCAGAGTCAGCAAGTTGATCAAGAATGCATGCAAGTGGTTACCCAATGTTACTTTTCCCCACCCTTCCCCTTTTCACACTCGCTTGGCCACTTCTAGGCCAACTTGGCTCTGAGCAGTTATTGAGCCTGAAGCATCTACTTCCCCACCCTTATTTATCTGGAGTCTCATTCTCACCAGTGAGTTTCCCCAAGCCTGCTTTTGTGTGCAGGTGGAAGAATCAGCTGGTGTAAAACAGTAGAAAAAATATACCTGGTATTAAAGAGGATTCCCAATGAGGCAAACTCCCCCAACCACACATCAGACACCATTTGTCTGAGAGCATTTATCACAGCCTGCCTCACACCACCTGGACTCCATTCCCAGCTGTGCCACTTACCAACTGGGTGGCTTGGGCTACATATTTTACCTTTTTTTAGTCTGGTTTCCTGTCTACAATTTCACCAGGAAATGGGGATACTAAGAGCATCTCTACGTCTTGGGGATTTAAAGAAATATTTTGTGTCTGTAACCAGTGCTCACTAGAAGTTAGTTCTTACTTTTATTATATTAGAATGCTTAACGCCAGTAACTATGTATTTTTCCTTCTAGTATTCCCCACAGTGACTGAGATCAGTTCTCATACACAGTGGGCAATCAATAAACAATTGGCTTGAATTAAAACTCATTGAACTATAGCAAACTTTTTCAACTGATGAGTCATTAACTGTTCTGGTTTGGGAGTTAGTCTAATATACTAGTGACTAAGCCACAGGAAAAGTCATTGTAGACATCTGAGATCCTACCAGCCTTCCCCACATGTATTTATGTTTGCAAAGATACTCAGACTTTGGTGTATTTTCAAGCTTGCTATTAAATAGCAGCACTATGACTAGCTATTAATTAGGTGAAAGAAACTAAAGTGCTGCTGAGTGGTTTCTATCACACTGACCTCTGTTGTCCCCTCATATTCTCTTAGAAGATAGGCTGACCACACACAGACAAGGAGGTCACTGTGCCTTGAACACAGCATCACATCTGGAAACTAAAGGTGTGATATAAAGTACTTGGCATGGGAGTTTAAACACTCACTCAGCTCCATGGATGGCGAGACCAATAAAGAAGATCACAAAAAGATGGTGTGTATACCAAAACACTTCAAAGTAAGACCTGCGGATGGTTTTGGTGGAGGAGGTAATAATTAATATGAGGCACAGAGTGATGACAATTCCAGTGATGCCTGCCAAACGAGTCACAGCCACGTACAGGCCTCCTTCAGGATTCTGTAAAATACAAACACACACACACACACACACACACACACAACACACATTATTTATAGGCTTTCAAATGCAGGACTACCTATATATAAGGTGTCCAATATATAGGGCAATATATATTTTCATTCCCCCTTTAGATAATCCTAACAATCCCTCACAGAGGGGTACAGACTTAGAATAGATATTTCTCAATTTCAAAAAGTCTTACGTGGTTAGGTGTCATAGGGAATATGAATTGATACACTGAAATAGTTCTAAGTATGAAAAAAAGGAAATCAGTCTACTATAAGATGTCCTAAAAGGAGCTCAAGATCTTTCTTCCTTTTGATTTGGAAAGCGACACCATGCTTACTTTGCACATTCTGGGCATGTCTAACACCTTAGGCTGCATTTCCTCAAAGCAGACCCTGAGATGAGGATTCATGGGCAAGTGATTCAGAAAAGCTGTGCTCCAGAAGAAACTGGTAAGGGAGTGGTTAATAGGACAGGAAGGAGGAACAAGTCAAGTAAGAGGACGATCTCAGGCCAAGTTTTATAGAGGATAGCTTCATCCTGATGCTGCAGGGGAACTACGGAGGGTAAAGTCACACCTCAGAGTTTATCGTGACTCAAAACAAGGAAGCTGGGCCGTCATGACCTGCACCCATCAGTTATTGGCTAAGGGCTGCTCAGGGAGAGGTAACTATTCAGGTTGTTTCAGATCTCTGAGCTTGTGGGCAAAGGGACTCCAATAACCCTAGGAAAGTCCTCTGGGGAAGACACACTTGTACAGGAAATTGAAAGTGAAAGCACACATAAGAGTTGGGGAGCACAGACTCAGTAAAAGTGATTCAAAGAGATCTGGGCACAACACTGCACTGTCGGCTCACTCACCTAGTAGGTTCACAATGCCACCCTTCTATATCATTGTACAGAACAATGCACAATATAAAAGAAAAAGTACCCAAGACATTACAGAAAAAGAATTCTTGTTTTGTTTGATGCTGTTTAATTCTGTCCCTAAGAAGACCAAACAAGTTTTTTTCATGTTAGCCTGAGGATAATTACTTTTGCAGAATTAAGGGACCTTTCTTGTAACCCTCTCTAAACAGAAGGAAAGATGTTTGGAATTCGGTGTCTAGACATGTGATTTGGCCATCCTCCTAAGCCCTTGGGCACTTGAAGACAAGTTGGAGCTTCTCCCTCTGAGTGTAACAAGCTTCAACAACTGCTGGAAGGGAATAAGTCCTTGCCTGTGGATATCCAAAATGGCTGCCCCTGGAGAACTGCTGAATTACTCCCAGTGCACTGTGCTACTCAAGAAGTGGTAATCAGCAGACATAGGCCTCCCCTTAGATGTTGTAAGTAAGAAAGAACAAAAGCATCACTGACACTTGTCAGCTGGTGGCTGGCCTGGTACTAACACCTAGACCGGAGTGTTCCCTATATCACATAAACAATTTCATAGAACACCAGCATCATTTTGTGACTGTTACGGAGGCAAAAAACTAACTACTCCAAAATCCTGTCTGAACCAAGACCAAAACATGGGTGACTGCTGCTTCTTTACCTAATACAGATTTAGCTCCATTTTATTTCCCTGTGCCCCCTAGAAAAAAATTAAGATATCCAATCCTAGCACTGCCCCCAATTCCTGACCATGCCCGATCCAGACCAAATCCTTGCTTCCTTAAGCCCCTCCCAAATCGTTTAACACAAGCCCAAGTCCTATAACAAGCCTCTCTTAACACCCTCCTGAGATTACTTACTACAACAAAAGAGACCTCACACACATTTTTCTCGGCACCCACTTTCTTAAAACCTACCGATAGTCAAATTTTGTCATTGTTGTTATTCTGGCCAAGCAAAGTTCTTCATTCACTGAAATCTAGTCCTCCGTTCTAATGATCTAGGGAACATCAGAATCAGGACATAAGAAGCTTACCTTGATTCTCTCTCGAGCAAAATTGAGGTAAGTTTCACCAGGCTTATCTCCAATGTCAGAGAGTGCTATTGAGTAAGGATCAGAATTGTTGACTCGGGCATTCACACACCACTCCACATTAAATAGATGTGCAATGGTGTGAATCGCTAAAGAGGGCAGAAAAGAGAAACAAAGAGGGTGAAGGGTATGCACAGTGTTATTGTAAGCTGGGTTTGTCTAAAGCCCCTGACTCTATGATAAGCTATCGGGAGACAGAGGGATGGCCCAGGACATTTTTAAACAAGAACTGGGTCTCCAGGACCAGAGAGGTAAGGCAATTCTAGCGGGTAAGCTATTCTGTAGTTGTGTGATAAGTAGGCAAATCACTTAACCTCTCCTGTCTCGGTGCCCTAATTTGCAAAATGTAGGTGTCAAACTACACAATCCTGAAGACCCAGGTAAGCTCTAAGATTCCACAAAATAACCTTGGTCTCTGAGAATATTTAGATTTGTTCTGATTGTCTCTCACCCCCAATATATTTGTGCTCAAACCAGAAGACTCTCTTGTAATGTATGCTTTTGGCTGTTCTTTTCACCTGACTCTGACATTACTCCAGAGAGAGATGACAACATTGTATTGAACTGATACAAACCGATGGCCATAAGAAAGAATCTCTTTTCAAAAACTGCATTCTTTACTTAATGAGTACGTACTTACGTGGGACTTACTAGATGCCAAGCATGCCTATAAGTGTTTTATAATTACTTAATCCTTATGAGTCAATGATGTAGATACCATTACAATCATTTTATCTTATAGATGAGGAAGCTGGGGCACAGGTTGCTTTAAAATCTTTCCCAAGGCCACCAAGCCAGGAAGTACCAGAGTTAAGAATCAAATCCAAGCAGTTTGGCCCACAGATCTGTGATCTTAATCATTACACTATGTTGCTTTCCAACAAGATTTTATCATACATTTCACTTTTGAAACCATTTCATTTGCTACAGCTCAGAAAGCCTGTATGATCTACTATTAGGTGATGAGGAAGTCAGTTGAACGCCTGCAATGTGAGCCTATTTTACTCAGGTTAGGCACAAACTCCTTAAGGGCAGAGGAAGAGTCTGTTTTCTTCCTGACTGTGTATATGTGCATGCCTATTGCCTGGCACATCAATTATTAAGTGACTTAATGGAGATTTAATAAGGGTCCCAGGTCCATCCCTTCTTTCTTTTTTTTCTCTTTAGAATTGGATTTTTAATTGAAGTATAATTGACTTACAACATTATATAAACTTCAGGTGTACAACATAATGATTTGATACTTGTATATATTGCAGAATGATCACCACGATAAGTGTAGTTAACATCCGTCACCACACATGGTTACAGAATTTGTTTTCTTGTGATGGGAACTTTTAAGATCTATTCTCATAGAAACTTTCAAATACTCAATACAGTATTGTTAACTGTAGTTGCCATGCCCGATACATCCCTTCTTATGCTAAGACCACCACCTTAATAATTGTAATAATACAATATATATGTGTATATATATAAACACATTATATATATATAAGTGTGTGTATACATATACATGTGTGTACACATACACATGTATATACAGATAGATGTATCTCTTTATATGTATGTATAAGCAATAATAATAAATAAAGTGTTTAGTTGATAAGGGTTATCTTGAGTGATTCTCAATTTATAGGCTGTGGCCCCTCGAGGGTTACTACAAGAAATCCATGAAGCTACATGTTCAAACAAGTACTTTTTTAAATGAATGACTAAAAGTTATTATATGTGGACTAACATTTTTGATATTAAAAAGGGTGTAAAGGGATGAGGCAATGGGATTTTATCAGAAGTGTCTAAGATTTTTAAAAAAAGTGTTAAGACTCGAAGGAATAAACCCTAATATTGGGATAGCAAAAAGAGGGGTGAATATTTTTTAACAGAACTCATTAAAAAAAAATACAAAAGGGCCGGCCGAGTGGCGCGATGGTTAAGAACTGGCTTGGGATGCCAGAGGGCCCCGGTTCGGATCCCACATATGAGGGCCAGTGAACTGCCCTCTACAGCTAAGATGCTGAACAACAGCTCGATCTGGAGCTGGGCTGCCCTGAGTTGCCGGCGACAGCGTAGGCTGCAGCCCCTGTGACAGTGGGTTGCCATGGGCTACCATGTGTAGCCAGCAGCCAGCATGAGCGGCCAGTAGCCACGGTGAGCGGCCGTCCAGAAGCCGGCGACTGATCTGCCTCACTCGGGAAGAGCACAATGATGGTGCCAACTTGGGCCAGTGAAGCAATGTCCTCCACAACTAGATTGAAGAACAAAACGACAGCAACTTGTCTGTTCCCCTTCCCCCAATTCCCCAGCACTGTTCCCATCCCCCCAATTCCCCAATTAAAAAAAATACAACATATCTAACTGCCACCTAAAATGCCTACAAAGGCAGACCTCTTGCTTTAAAAAGTATCTAAGAATAAAGGGAACTCTCTGGTTCCAAGTTTTCTCTGCAATCTCAAATATCTTAATAAACTTACCAGTGTGCAGTGCAATCATCCATGCCACCATTTTATGAAAGGTGAGGTTCCTGTCCAGTTGTCTTCGAATTCTTGTTGAGCAGCACTTTGGATTAAGGGGGAAATAATGAAATAGTAATTGTGACAGGAAGGTTTTCTCTGTGCCAGGCATTAGATACATATCATCTCATTTAATTCTCACAACCACCCTAAAACTATATAATTCTACCTCTTTCAGAGATGATAAAACTGAACCTCAGATAGATGTAGTCATCTTCCCAAGGTCAAACAGCAAGTAAGAGGCATAGCCAGCTTAACCAGTATGTTTTATGTTCCCTTACCAGTGACATAAAAAATCTCCTGGAAACCACTGTGTAATTGTATAAAATAGGAATTTGGACAGAAAACATACCTAACCACATAGTTTCTAGTTCAGATTAATTTGTTCAATAAACAAAGGATATAAAAATTAACAAAGGACAGGACTGACTTCAAAGACCTGACAGTTTAAAGGGACACAGACAAGTGAACAGTTCTAGAACAAGTGAATAACTTTAGAACAACACTCTTCACGGACATACACTATGGGGAGGAGAAAAAATACTCCACCTGTCTATGTTGATAGAGATAACACCACAAGGGGCGATCATTCAACAAACAATAACAGCACAAATAACAATAGCTAATATTTACAAAGAGCTTATGCAAAGAGCTGCTTTAAGGGTTTTACATGCATTGACTCATTTCATTCTTACATCAATCCTATCAGAGAGGTACCATGGTTATCACTATATAACAAATGAGAAAACAAAGGCATAGAGAGGCTACCTTGCCATAGGTTACACAGTTAATAAGTGGCAGTGCTGGGATTTAAACTCAGGCTGTGTGATGCCAAAGATATTAATATTTGATATTTCACACCTTATACAATTACTTTGAAATTAAAAATAGTATTTTGGTCAATACATTGGTGTAACTGTCCTAATGGTTTATGTAAAATGATACGGGTTTGAATCTGGATTCAAGTCATTGCCCAAAGTAAAAAAAACAAACAAACAAAAAAAAACCAAGAAAAAAAAAACACAAAACAAAAAAACCTGGCTTGTGGCTGAACCAGAGCTTTGCCCTCCTGAAAACTGGTCAAGTATTCACTCTGGCTGCTTTGTTACCAAGACTAGATATACTGCTACAGAGATTCAGAGAACTTATAAGACGAGCAGAGTGAAGTACCAAAATAAATCAATAAATAATTTTAGGTATTACAAATATCTGGTTCTAAACGTATTCAATTTAAATATAGAGATGTTTAACATTTGGCTCACTTATTTTTAATAGAACGTTCTGATTTTATAGAAAAAATATAATTGTATGAAAAACTGTGTTTACTCCATTATCTCTCAGTTATTGAGGGAGGGGAGGCTGTTTGGACCAGGACAGCAGATTACTGGAACTGCAGAAATACTATAGTAAAGAGACATTAAGGATTCCAGAAAAAAGAAAAAAAGAATTAGGCTTTATTGAGTGCCTTCTGTGAGCCAGGCAAGTTATTCATAATCATTACCTCATTTAATGCAATGAAATAAGTATTATTGTCCTCAATTTACAGATAACAAAGCTAAAGGTAAATCTCATGTTGGCTGGGATCCACGTCTATTTGTCTTTAAAGGTTCATGCCCTTTTTTACCAAACCAAATGTAAAGATATAGTCATTATTCTTTTACCTATCTAAAACCAAGGCAAGAATTTAAGTGTAAGTACTCTATCCGGAAGGTGATCACAGAAAACAAGATTAGGGGAAGTAAGACTGGGAAGGGACAGAAACCAATAAAGGGCGTGCTATCATATCAGTTACCACTATCCTATTATTATATATCAGTGGGCTCTCTGATCAGGGAACTCTGGGAGACTGTGTAGAATACCCCAGAGTTCTGTTTTTTTTATTTCTTTCCTAAAGGGTTACCAACTCCCATTCATCACTGGCTGAAGGCTGTTCCCAGGACATCAGCACCCTAATATTGCGAGCTTGCCTCAGGAGAGGGCTGAAAGAAAATCCTGAGGCACAGAATGACTGGGGCTTTTAAAAGGCAGCTGGCCCATGTATTGGAACTGTCAGTGTGGAAGGAATATGGATAGAGCACCAACAGCATCGGCTATAACCAAGTGTCCACTGGTCCAACTCAGCAGTGACTCAGGCTCTCAAAACAAGGGTTTCCTGTTTGAGATCACTTATGTTACATTTCTGTTGGTGAAAAATTGACTGTCCTTGTTTTCTTATATAGTCTTGTTGTCTTTTGTGTTTATTTCAAGTCCTGTGCTTTGTTTTACTACTTTGCATTCTTGACAATTTTAAGGAAATAACTTTTCCCTGTTTCCCAATTGTTTCTTAGAGTTCTTGTGGTAGGCAGAATTCTAAGATGATCCCCAATGACCTTGTATAATTTTCTCCCCTTGAGTTTGGGTGGGACTTGACCTGTGATATGATGGGGTGTCACTCCTGTGATTTTGTTACATTATATGGCGAAAAAGACTTTGTAGAGGTAATTAAAGTCCTAAATGGACCTTAAGAAGAGAGATTATCTGGGTGGGCCTGACCCAATCACATAAGCCCTTTAAATCTGAGTCTAGAAGTCAAAGATGGAAGAAGTCAGAGATTCTATGCATGAGAAGTATTTGATGCGCTGTTGAGGGCTTGAAGATAGAGGGGGCTGTTACTGAGCAAGGGTTCACTGCCTGACACACATAGAAACCAATACTATGGCACTGGATTTTGAGAAAAGAAAAGCTTTTATCTGCCAGTCGACTGGCAAGAAGGCAAGGCTCAAATGTGTCTGCCGGACCCAGGGTTTGGGGTGGGATTTTCAAGGGTTTCAGCACCGGATCTTCCTGGACAATGGACCCTCCTGTCTGAAAGGATTCCAGCACTCAGGGTCCTGTCATGTCCCGGTCCTTTGGTTCTGTGGGGAAGGGGAGCAGTGAAGGCTTCCCAAGTGTTACTCATGAGTGGTGTTCACAATTGTTACTCATAAGGGGTGTAAACTTTGGTTCTGGGTCTTGTTAGAAACAGGATAAGACCGGTTTGAGCTGGTTTTGCAGTTATAAGGACACATGGCAAGGGCTACAGGGACATCTAGGATCTGAGAGCAGCCCCTGAATGACCATCAGCAAGGAGACAGGGACTTCAGTTCTGAAACTGCAAGGAACTGAATTTTGCTAACAAGCGTGAGCTTGGAAGAAGATTTTTACCAAGAGTTCCATATGAGAATTCAGCCCAGTGGACACCTTGATTCCAACTTTGTGATACTCAAAGCAGAGAACCCAACCACACGATGCTGTACTTCTGACCTGCAGAACTGTGAGCTAAAAACTGGGGTTGTTTTAAGCCACTGAGTTTACAAAAATTTGTTACACACCAACAGATAATTAATACAGTCCTTATTAGAGTGATGGAACATAACTGGAGTCCTAAGAATGAGGGAATTAAAATTAGTAGGGTCAGAAAGCAGTACGGCTGGCCGGCCGAGTGGCTCAGTTGGTTAAGAGCTCAATCAAGAGTTTGAGCTCTGAGCAACAGTGGTTCGATGCCCGGCCTGAGCTGAGCTGCCGCTGAGCTGCCAACAGGTGGCAGGCTGGCTCAGCTTAAAAAAAAAAAGGAGAAAGCAGTACAGAATAACATTTCAGAGAGCAAGTTTTGCCATGAGATATACCTGTGTTATATCCCAGCCCTACAAGCTAGCTGTGTGATGTTGAATAATGTACTCAGCTTCCAGTTTTCTCACCTATATATTTATCATAGTTCTTCCCACTTAGGTCTGTTTCATAGATTCATCGAGAGGTGTTTAATAAATATTTGATTTTTTTGTATTATTATTTAACTTTTCATTTAGTATGGCTTGACTCCCTAGCTAGAAGGTAAGTTTCCTGCATGCAGAGCAATATGTCATGTACTTTTTAAAATTCTTTAATAATTATTTGGTTAAATGAATTACATTTTCACTGTCCTAGAATCTAAGATGATTATAATAAACCAATAGAGATGTATTTACCCACATATTTATCCTCTCTTTTCTACTTCCTGACAAACCATTTTGAAACTCTTGGGGAAAAATATATCGGCTCCTCCATGCTGAATTTGAAGAACAGTTTTTTCTTGGTCTCTACACTGTCTCCACAGGTCTATCCTTATCATCAACATGGATCATCAAAAACATCAAACAATAGATTTCTTAACAGCTTGAGCAATAGAACCTTAGAGAAAAATAAACCGAATGGAGAGATGTGCTTGGGAAATTCAAGGTCCATTCAGTAATACTCTGTTTGATATTAATAGGTAATTTTTTAAACCTAGTTAATATAAAACACATACATTTTATTAAAAGGAAAAACAGAGGTTATTAGTCATCAATGGGCCAGTGGAATGGGTCCTACTAGGACATCAATCTCTAATTATTCCCAGCTCCCTCTATGGTGTGGTCAGGAATGGAAAAAAATCCCAAAAGAAGGCAGAAGTCATGCTTATATGGGGTTTCCAAATACAATTTCTTCACCATTTCCTGAAAAGGGAACAAGACAGCCATTTGGTGGGATGAGAAGGAAGGGCTTTGCTGCTTATGACTGCCCAGCGTTCTTTTGTTCCTCCTCACTACACAGACATCATTTTTATGCTTTTGAGTCACTTCTGGAATTATTGCCAGCCACCTACCAATTACCCAAGTTGCCATCGTGCCCCATAGCTTCATCACTGAACCAACCACCTCCTTGTTTTTGGACTTTTTTTTTCAGTTTTAAGTGTACAAAACAATGTAATAGCTAGACATTTCCACCCCTCACAAAGTGATAGCCCCCTCCCCCAATCTACACCCCTCTCACATTGTATATAGCTGTTACAATTCCATTGACTCTATTCCCTATGCTGTACTCCACATCCTGTGACTATATATATATATATATATATACATATATATATATACATATATATACATATATATGTATATATATATAAAATTATAGTTGGACATTCAATATTATTTAGCTTCAGGTGTACAGTGCAGTGGTCAGGCATCTACACAGTTCATTTAGTAGTCTCCCTAATAAGACAAGTGCCCATTTGACACCCTACAAAGTCTTTATAACATTATTGATTATATTCCCCAAACTGTCTTTCATATCCCTGTGGCAATATTGTGTAAAGTACAAATTTGCTTTTGTTTTCTGAAGGGAAGTTTCTGTTATTGTCGCCTAGAGCCTTGCCCAATCTCAATAACCTAACATTCAATTGCAAGGGAGATTATTGAGTCATCTCGGCAAATTTCTATGCTCTATGCACAGTGCAAGAGAAAAAGAAAGTGAAAAAATTGAGAAATGGTACTAAAAAGAAGTGCATATTTAATGGGGTAGAGCATGAGTTTCTGTAAGTTAGTTACAGAAAGTTAAAAATTCTATGTTAGGTATACCTGGTCTCATCACACATACCATGAGTGAATCTGAATTAGATTTTTATATGCAATTTGGGAGGAATTGCAAAAGCCAGTCTTGAAGCTACAGAACTCAGGGGAAGAAGCTGACAGTAATGCCCAAACTTGGTGGCAGTAGAATAATGTGATAAATATGAAGAACACGACTTTATTTGTACAGCATTGTTTATAATTTTGAATTACATGTTTATTCTCTATCTTCTTCATAAAACTCTAAGCTCCTTGAGCTCATGGCCCATCCATGTTTTACTCTTTACTCGCCATGTGTCCCCAGTGCTTAGCACATAGCTGGCACTCAATAAGCATTTGTTGACCTCACTAGTTGACAGGCTTAATCAACTAATATATGTATAGAATGTCATATTAATTCTTACATTTGCATTATCTCACTTTCTTTTCAGCTAAAAAAAAAAACAAGAACTATGGGACAGGGAGTCCAAGAGACTTGCCCTAGGCCACAAGGTTAGAGAGAGAGCCATGCTGAGGGCATCTGACTCTCAGACTATAGAAGGCTACAGATAAGCGCTCACCTTCTCACCTTTCTGTTTCTTTCAGATTTTAAGACCAGGACTTCCATCCAGTTAGAACTTAGCTTCTGCATGGCAAGTTGGGGTTATTAAGGTTCCTGTATGCTGAACCTCATCCTTCCCCATTTCCTTCAACACAGCAGGCTGAGTCTTTACCCCTATCTTTCCTGGGGTGGGTCAACCCTGCAGATTTCTTTCTCCAGGTAACCAGAAGAATTATAAAGCAAAGTCTAAATGATTAAAACCGCTAGAAACTGAATGGCAGTTCTGGGACTGTTTAGTTTGCATAGGCTCCTACTAACGAATCCTTGAAGTTACAACATCATTGCCATTTCTAGCCTAGGTTATTCAGCATGCTCAAACATTCACGTATATACTGGACTTTCTAAGACCATAATACCACAATAGGACAGTTTTGAGTTTAGGTGGCATGTAGGAAAGTGAATGGGTTGTAGGGGCACGATGACCTGGGTTTGAATCCCAACACTCCCATTTAATTTCATCCTTACTTTCCTGGTTTGATATGCAGATTTCATGAAGTGAGGTCTGTGAAGACCCAATAAGTGGCAGCTATTACGATTTCCAACATTAGTCACAACATGCTCACTAATTTTCCTCCCAATCAGAAAATAAGTTTCATTTGCTAAGTTCACATGAGGCTAGGAAATCTGGAAGGAAGGACACACTCTTGTCTATAAAAGAATTTTGCTTGCTGCTAATTTAAAAAAACACACACATTCTTTTCTATATAGGTCTCTCTGGTTACAGAGCTGACCTCTGCAATTTGAAGAGCAGCCTCATTTCATCCCTATCTTTAGAAACCCTCATGAAGATTTTCCCTCGTGGACCACAGGAAGTCTAAAAGCGGCCATTACAACATGCACTGCTCATGGGTCATGCAGCTCAACGGCAGCGCAATTTAGGCCTGTGGGGTAACAGAATTTCCTAACGGGCCATCCTAATGAAAATACTGCCTGTTTCTCAGGGCTTACTTCCTCTAAATACACAATATTTAAACAGGGAGGGAGAATAAAAATGAATCGTGACTCCTTAAAAACAAAAAGCTACAGTGTATGAGCTTCGTTTAACAAATGTTCACTGGGTACCTGCGGTATACCAAACATTGCACTTTATAGGTGGCTCATCAATAAAACTTTCAAGCAAATGGAATTTGATCTCTGTGGTTTCTGAGGTTGAGAAGATTCTTTAGAAATCCTTATAATCAATGTCTACTGTTAGTTGTAGCCTGCTAATCCTGTATTAGTAAATCGAATGTTGTATAGCTCTTAAAGAAAAAAACTTTCCCCTTAGGATCAATGTGAATTTAGTATGACTAGGAAAAATGAGGCAGAGTTAAAGGCAAATTCTACTTGTTATTGACAGTTTAGACCACTTTCGTTCCCCAAAAGTATTCTCTAATTGCCAAATTAGGTATTAACTCCTCAGCTATACATTCAAAGTCCTAGTTTACCAGCAAAGTCCCAGCTTCCTCTCCACCCTTATCCCAGAAATCTGCCCTTTTTACAATCCCTACATTCCCATCAAGGTAGATTGTCTGCTGTTCTCCTCTAGAAATGATCTCTAATTAATAAGTATTTTTTTAAAAGCTAGTTAATATAAAAAAAAACATTTTTTAAAAGAAAAAAACGGAGACTACTAGTCACTAATAAGACAATGGAATGGGTTCCACCAGGGCATCAATCCTTAACTTTGGAAGATCTACCCTCTTTAATGTGGTCAGGAATAGCAAAAAAAAAAAAAAAGTCCAAAGAGAAGCCAGAAGTCATGTTTACACAGGGCTTTTAAGAACCTGAGTTCCTCACCATTTCCTGTGGTTTTGCTCATGCCATTTTTTCCAGGTAGAAAGTCTTTCTCTCTCATTTACATCTTCTAGAGGCTTATTTTATCTTTATATGCCCATGTCTGATGCCACCTCCTCCAAGAAGCCTTTCTTCACCTTTTGCCTCACATGATATAATTTTCACCTCCTTTGATTCCCTGTAGCTCCTTATTTGTTTTGTGGGACCCATTTATTTGAGTACGTGTGTAGATTCTCAGTTCCTTGTTTCTCATCTTTGTATAATAATATCAATACGAAATTTGTATACCATTTTCCTATTTAATCTCATAATCTTTTTCTTCTAGCATGGTACATTCAGAGGCTCACGAAATTGTTACAGTGAGGGTAAAAGAAGCCCTGGGCATTTAGAAAGCCCTGAATCTCTCAGTTCCACAGGCCCAACACCTCTTAATCACATTCATTATAGTGTGACTCATCGCCCATTAATTCCACCTGCTTGGGATATTATCCACAAAAGAGATTTTTTTCTGACTTAAACATTTTGAGAAACATGACAGTGTAAGGTTAATTCCCAAATTTCACATCAGCTTCATAAAGCCCTTTTCATATACATATAGATTAGATTACATATATCTCTGTGTGTGCCTACACACACACGTTTTATTGCTATTATTGAGGTAGAGGTTGATTGGTGGTTGTTGTTTTAATGTCTGTTCCAGGTTAAATGGTTGTCCCAGGGAGCTCCATCAACAAATAATATAGAAATAAACTACAGATCAGGCATTGCTTGGCTCATAAATATTCCACAGAGGTTAGAATCTTTATAAACCATTGGTTTGCTTTTCTTAAGAACGGGCATTTAGCTTAATGGTTTTTGAAATATTGAGAAACTCAAACATTGGAAATGTTTTCTCTTACCGCACTGGAACCCCTGAGGAAGGAGAGCAGATTTCGACAGACAGGCAGCAGGATCAGCATGCAGTTGAAATTCAGGCAGGCTGCAGGGGCCCTGGCCAACGCCAGTGCTGACTAGAAGAGGCAGGAGAGGGAGTAGGGTGACGCCTATAAGCACAGAACACTTTCCCCAGTTCCCCAGAGTTCCCAGCATGTGGCCCACATATCAGAGGCATCAAGTTATCTAGGAAGGAAGGGTCTTCTGAGCCAAGGGTTTACCTTTAGGGCCTGCTGGGGACCCTTTGTTTTAATCTGGCCCTTACCTCCCCCCGCCCACCCCAACATTTTATTATGGAAATGTTCAAACATAAAGAGAATTTGAAATCATTTCACAATGAATCCCTGTTTACCCATTTCCCACATTCCATCTTTTACATTTTACTATGCTTGTTTTATCACGTATCTATCTACCCATCCCTCCATCAACACATCTTATTTTTTATGCTTTTCAAAGTAAATTGCAGCCATCAGTTGACTTCCTCCTAAATGCCTAAGTATGCATATCATTAACTAGAGCTCAGTATAGAAACTGGGGCTTTTAAAAGAAGGTTTGCTTAGCACTTAGACTGACCTCAACAGTCACTTAAGTTGGTATGGTGTAATGCTTTGGCATTATGATTGTTCATTAAAATACCCAAACAAGTTGAATTTTTTGGAGGGGGAAAGCAAAAGGAAATCATCCTTCTCAGCATCAACCCGAATAAGTTAACAACAACCATAATAATGTAGTATAATTATATAATTATTTCTACAGATGATATATAATACATATTATAATTAGTACTATTAAGTAATGAATTCATGCAGGACATAGCAAATGATATCTTCTGGGGGCAGACGAAATTATTTTCATCTGTAATGAAGAGGAGAACTGGCAGTTTAACAAAACTGGAATTTCCTGAAGATCATTTCATAACATGTCACTAGGAGCAGCGTTCTCCATGCACAAAAGTGGTAGGAATCAGATGATTTACAGAATATGGAGAGTCCCACTTGTCCCACCTATGTTACTCCTGGATCTATCTCTTCAACCTGGCCTTTCATTCCAGAGCCCTTATTAGACTTCTCCTCTAAGCTAAACACTTGTCCATTGGTTTTGGGGAAGAGAGGGATGTTGCTGTGACCCTCTGCCACACTTTTATTTGTCCCACACTGGAAGGCCTAAAGACTCCTCCCCAGGGGGTTGTAATGGAGGGAGTGAGGCTGATGGTGTTGTTTGGGTTGGTCAGAATATATATTGAAAACGTCAAAAGGAATATCAACGTGAATACTTGATTAAAAATGTGAGCTCAGTCAATATTGCATGACATGGAACTTATACTTACCCCAAGAAGTTTCCGAGTGTAAAAGAATTTAGGTGGAACATCATAAACCAGGTAGAACCAGACAAAGAGGAAGACGTTCAACCCCAGCCATACCAGCTGCACAAACAGAAACAGTTGCATGAAGTTCTCACATTTCAACAAGTGAATTTCGTACAATATTGGTGCTAAAACCGAGTCAGGAGTCCCCCAACTCCAGCCTTTGATACAGGTGGTTACAAAGCTCAATATAACCATTTGAGAGCCAGCTCTTTCCTCAGGCAGCAATGCTATACTTTTCTGTAATTAACCTTTCCACCCCATGTTGTTCCCCATGATTGTTTTACGACTTGGTCAGTATGCCAAGTTATTATCAGTCTATCTTCCCTCCTTCCTTTCTCCTCCTATGCTGTCCCTTGCTCCAGTAGGACACTGTGTTCTACTCTCACAGATACTGATAAACTTTCTCCACCATACAGCACCCCACCCAGCAAGTGGGGGTCTCATCAGCTAAGCAGTCAAGCCTTTAATTATATTTGGTAAGTTTTGCTTAACTTTTGAAGGAGGAGAATATTGAGCATGAATGACGGGGTGAGGGGCATGGGATTTTTTTAAAAAAGAGACCCTTCTAGATTGTGACTACTTTTCATTTGAACTACTGAGCGCATCAAGTGATGACACTGCCCAGTCCTCTATGCTCAGCTCCACAGTGATTATTTTCTTAACTGTGCTTTGAAGTACTAAATGTCCATAAATGCTTGAGAACTGTCTCTCTTTAAAAAGAAGGCACTAAAGCAACTCGTCCATTTCCTAATCTTGGCTTTTTTACTCTTGCTTTTCAAGCTGTGCCTTCGCTTTCAATTGAATATGTGAGTATATAAATAGAAGGTCATTTCCTGCAGAAAATTGTGATAGGATCTAAAAGTATAATTTGAACTTGTTTTCTATAGGAGTAATCTGTTTTTAAAATGGTGATAAGAAATCAGGTTACCAGTTCTGAGTCTTCAGAAGAATTCTATATTGCATTACAATGTAGCTTTGGCATAATTTTTTTACATGACAAAATATTTGTTGCTTTATATTTGTGCCACTAATTTCTCTGTACCTTGAAAAGTCAAAGACTCAATATTTACCTCATGATTAATTCTTTCAAAAGTTCCATTTATAAGAGTTGTTTTTAACCTCTGTATAATGCTTTCATTGGGTATTTGGAAAGGATAGTTATAAATCACATTACTATCTTCCCAATTATCCATGATTGCTTTGCTGAGACCACCGTCGTAAAATAATAGTTGATCTTTGTTATGTTAATAACTAAAGAAACGAATGTGTCTATTTGAAAATTAGCCATGTCTTTACTTACAAAAACTGTTTCTCAAGATAGATTATATTGATTTGTATATATAATCATACATAATATATATCATATATATACTGTATATGAGTCTAGATATTTAATTTCAATTCCCATCCCTTGAATTTTTATAAACCTTATAAATAACTCAATTTACCTCAGAGAGAAGGTACTTAAGAAAAAACACAGCTGAGAACTTCAATTATTTTTGGTGTAAATACTGAAATAAAGGCCAATTTCCCACACATGAGCCAGTCTCATACTTATTATTTGGAAAAAGGCATAAAATTTTGATTTCCCATTTTTAAAGTGGTATAAACACATAAAAAGTAGAAATTTGCCTCAGAGTAAATATTAACAAACAACTCAGACTCAGGAATCATTGTCATGAAATTGAAATGTCTTCTACTCCCTCTGTGAAATGCTGGCTAATTTAGTACTCCTAAAAACTCAAAAACATAAACTAGGTGAAGTGAGCCCCCAGTTACATTCTTTCCAATACTAAGTTTGAAAGAGTAGACTCAGTCTGCTCACACAGTAAATCAGTTTCAACACAATTTCTCAAATAAACAAAATAAACAAACAAAAAACTTTTTCTATTTTAGTTCCCAAGAGAGCCCAGACAAGTCAGAGGATTCATAATGTATCTCTTATTAGTACTTACAGTAACAAAGATAGAGAGTCCCTCATTCACAGCCCAGTTCCCCATGGTGGCAGAGGTTGAATGTCTTGTTGTCTGCCTTTCTTCTCTGCTGTGCTTCCTCCCATGAGGAAATGAAAACAGCGCCTTGGGGCAATCTGTTTCCTTTTCTACTATCAGAAATTACCTAATCATTGGTCAACTGAAAAGATTATATTCATAAAAAATTTCAATCTTTAAACCACCAACTACAGACAAAGGGTCTGTAGTGATCCAATCACAACCGAACATAGCGAAAATTCAATAAAACTAATTTTTACAACTGAGAGACAAATAACAGTGTAATTCATTGGATGTATTTTACACAGTGAATTAAAGTTTTCTTGAAGTTGTGGTTATTCTTTATCTTTTTGTGTGTTCTCAATCTTTTTTATTAACATATTTTATTACATTAATACAATGTGAATTAACTTTTTGAACAATCAGTTATCAACTAGAATTTTTTAAAAAGTCACCCAACTAGCAAAGACTTCATGCTAGGAGAGAAACATTAAGTAGGTGTGATATTTTTTGATAAACTAGAGCAGCATTTTCAGTCTTATTGAGAAAAATAATAACAATGGTGCTGGTTGATATTTATAGAACATTTATGTTGTGCTAATTTTCTAAGATACGTATGTATGTGTGTGTATATACACACATACATATATATGCACACACATATATATGTGCATATGAGTTGATAAATATATGTGTGTGTGTACACACAAAGACACATACATATACAAATTCAGTATGTGTAATTCGTTCGATTCTAACAATTCAGCCTGTGTAACATAGGTTCTATTATTATGATTACATTTACAGATGAGGACATTGAGATCTTGGGCAATTAAGTTACTTGGCCAAGGTCACACAGTTAAGAAATAGTGGAGCTGGGATTTGAAACCCAAGCAGTTTGGCTATACTTTTAACCACAATACCAGGAACATAAAAGCCTGAGTGTGCCCACACCATCCAAAATCCCTCCAAAGGCTCCATATGCATAGGAAATAAAAATATAACGAATATATTAAAATGTTGGGACTACTATAGTATTCCCAGGCAGAAATGACATTCTCTAGGCTAGGTATGGAAACAGAGTCAGAACAAAGGTAGCTCAGTTGTGCTAGAGGCCAAAAGCCAGGTTTAGCATTTTTTTCCTGACTGTTACCCAGTCCTCAGGACATGAAAGGGATAGGAGAGCAGGATGGCAACCCCACTATGAGATCAAAGTTGACTAATTGCACAAGGGTTACTCACTAGGGAGGTAAAAGAAGAGATTGGAGGAGCCAAAGGGAATGATAGAAGAAAAAAGAGGAGAGGCATGAATTCTTTTGGTTGTTGTCTACAAACAACTTGAGACAGCCTCCAGCATTATGATGATTAGTGAAGTAACATTATTTTTCTCTTTATAGTATTTAAAGAAAGATACTCAACTGTGACCTTCTTCATTGCTCTTGGCCCATATGTAACCCACATAAAGGGCCACTGGCTTCATGGGTCCTTTTCACATAAAGATAAATTCAAAGAAACACAGACACTCAAAACATGTGACAGCTATTCGCCTCTCTGCTCTAAGATCTAGTCCCCACCCTCTCCTTGCTCTGCTCTGTTTCAGAGGGAAGTATATTTCCCAGGCCCCTTGGCCCTCTGGTTTCTGGTATGTTCAGCCAAATTGGAGGATGAGGAGCAGGAAAGAAGCCAGAGTGTTTCTTCCCCACCTTTCTGCTTCAAGTGGAATCTCTGAAGTGACTGCATTTTCACTGAGGCTCCAGCTCCCACCAGTCCACCTTTCCCTCTGTGGCATGAGCTCCTGCTAGCCACTGCCACTGTAGTTCTATTGTAGCTCCTGCCAGATGGTCCTGGCCTGGTCCTGGTATCGAGTGACACCACCTCCTCCCAGTTTCCCCACACCTCTGAGGGTTGTAACCACTTTCTGTAGGTGTTAATATTGATGTTGCCGCTAAATCCCATTGGGATTGCCCGATTTCCCATCATTCGTGTTATAAATTCCTGGTATGAAATTCCCTCTGTTGAAATATGGTGGTTTCTGTTTTTCTGACTGCACTTTGCCTGATACAAAAAGTAATTCGGACCTGTCCTTATTTTTGCATGTAATTGAAGAAGTGAGGCATATGTGCCTAATGAGGAAGAAAACACCTTCAGAACCTCCTCTATCTAGGGCAATCTCAAACTCTTCCATAAGGATGACTACAACTCCATCGAGCCCTTAGGAACCTATAAAAGTCTTCTTTTTACTTCTTCCCCCTTTCTGCTTTCCCAGACTACTGGTCCATCTTCCCTTATTCTATCTAGATCTTTGAGTCTCCCCTACATTCTTTCATCCACTTCCTGATGCCTGTGCTCTGCTGGAGAAGCAATGGGAAGGAGCCCATGAATACCCATATGCTAGGCAGTAATGTTCCTTGTTTCACATAAACCTATTTCTTGAACATTTTTCAACTCCCTTCCCCAACCTCCACAATTTGAGAAAAAAAATTTTTTTAAAAACGAAAGAATATTTTCCATGGGTCATCAACCATTCCTTCCTATAGCTTTTTTTCTCTCTTATGAAAGTAATCACAAGGCTGTGAGTAGAGATTTCTTGAGAGCCTTAAGAACCTCAATCAGCCTCACAGCTGGAGAAAAAGAGATCAGTTTCAATAAAGAATAAAATCTTTCTTTTATGGAAAGTAACTTCCCTTCTGAGAACAGTGTTCTAGTATATTGAAATGTGCATTGTTCTTGGAAAGACAGAGAGTTTGATAAAGGAGCAACAGGTACTGGTTAACTGGTATTGACTGGACATGAAGAGGGAAGAAAAATGAACCTCTATGCCTCTGTCTCCCCAGCCACTTTGGCTTCCATTGTCTCCTAAGCAGTTAGTGTCAAGCTAGACTGTGATGAATGTAAGGAAGTACTCACAACTTCCAAGAGGCAGTAAGGACCAATACCCACAGGCTTATGATTGACATCCTCAATACTTCTGGCTGAGAAAAAAAAAAGAGAAAAGCAGACCCAAGTCTCCAGGAAATTCCTTTTGCATCCTGAGTATAATTCCTTCTTGATTTCTCAAACTGAAAAATTAGGCTCCTAATTTATTCCAAGAAAATTTGTGTGAAATTGATGAAGAAAGGGGAGGTGTGTCACTACCAAGATTCCCAATGAGACTTGTTCCTGGTGATGATGAAAAATGGATTTCTGTTCCTCTCATCTCTGCTGTACATGCTGTTCTTTTCAGAACTGCCAGGATGCCACTCCACATGCTTCTATGAGTTACGTGGCCCCACTTTCCTTGCCTAAGCATGACCAGTGAGAAGACTTCATCCCCCTGGAAACAGTGATGGTCCCAGGGGTGGCCACTTGACCCAAACGAGGCCAATTAGAGTTAGTTGCATGAGGAGAGAGTTAGGGATGCTGGAGGAGACAGGGTGAAGTGTTTCTCTTTGTCAATGATGTACGCCTGCTGCTGCCATAGATAATCTCTATTACCTTCCACTAAGAAGCTGCATAAGAATTACGTAAAAAAAAAGAATTATGTCAATACAAACAAAATCCAATCAGTAGCTGGGGGAAGATGGAGCAGTTCGGAGACAAATATGATGACAGTGTTTGAATTTACGGGCCTGATCTGCCTGAAACCCTTGGGCATCTCAGTTATTCTTACAGACTGTGTTTCCTGGAAAGTAGCCTCTGAGATGGAGATTAGTGTTCAGGAGTTTTATGAGAGGGTGCCTTTGGAGGCAAACACCCTTAGAAAGGAAGGAAAGATAAGCAAGCAGTAGTGGGAAGAAGGAGAACTTGAATTATCATGTGGTCACTTTAAAGCCTCAGCAATCCTGTGGGGAGAGCTACAGTTGGGATGATTCTGCATGATCTTGGGCAAGACAGTTCTCCTCACTGGGACAATCCCTGTAGGTGCTGAGAGCAGAGGAATAAGTCCATTTTTGAAGGTCAACCTGGCCGCCATATTATGGTATCCAACTAAGTTTCATAAGGCATAAGTTCCCACCACCACCACTTCCTGTTTTTTAAAAAATAGTTGGCTTTTTACCACTTATACCTAGAAGGGTTCCTACTAAAGCATGGTGTAATGAAACCCACTTTTTTTGCAGAATCACCATCTCCAAGGTTAGTGAAAGTTGAATAAGGTCTCTGGAATGGGAGCCAGATGTTCCATATCCTGTTTGAAGGAGAAAATAAAGTAAAAGCAAAGCCGTCCATGGAGGAAGGGACAATTTACTGATGTAGGTGACTAAAGGCATTAAGAATACAGTTTTAACTGGTAGTTTATTTAATAGAAGGTGAAAATGTGCAGTGATAAAGATTTAAAATTTAACTCTTTATGTTAAATGTGATTTGAATACATTAATTCATCAGAATAAGAAAGAAAACGAGGAAAGCTTACATATTTTCTCTTACTAGTCATTGATTTGAATTTAAAACTTTCTAATATGCCTGCTGTGTAAATTGGTTATTTTCTGTTTTTCTTGAAAAAAAAAATCTATTTGTACAGACTTATCTTGGTCTTAACAACAGCTAACATTTGTAAAGCTAGATTGTGGTAAATATATACCAAGTGCCTTAGGTGCTTTATCTCATTTACTTTTCACAACGACCCTATAAGTTTATAAAATTATTGTATTCATTTGTAGTAGGATGAATATTGCCCGTCCCCCAAAGATGTCTACGTACTTATCCCTGGAAACTGTGAATATGTTACCTTCCATGGTTAAAAGGACTGAAGATGGGATTAAGTTAAAGATTTTGAGATGGGGAGATTATCACAGATTATTTTGGGTGGGCCCAATGTAACCACAAAGGTCCTTATTAGAGGGAGGCAGGATGCTCAGAGGACTAGAGAAGAGGACATGAGGAATGGAGCAGAGACCGGAGCAGAGAGCAGAGCAGTGAGAAGGTGCTATGCTGCTGACTTTGAAGATGGAGGAAGAGGCCAGCAGCCAAGGAATGCAGCTCTAGAAACTGTAAAGGCAAGGAAATGGATTTTCTTCTGGAGTCCCCAGAAGCAATACAGACATGCTGACACATTGATTTTAGCCCAGTGAAATTGATTCCAGACCTCTAATGTCCAGAACTGTAAGAAAATTAATTTGTGCTGTTTTAAGCCAGCCAGGTTGTGGTAATATGTTACAGCAGCAATAGGAAACACATATACCATTTTATAAATAAGAGTCCCAGGAAGAATAAGTAACTTGTCCAGTCACTTGGCTACTTAATCCCAGAGCTGAGATTTGAATCTTGGCAGTCTGATATATTGCTACTTGTTTGAGCCACCAGAACCATTTTGTAAAGCTAGGGCTTCACTGTAAATAATAAAATCATTTCATGAGAATCAGCTGGTGTCCCAATGCCCCTGGGTTGAATCTGAACTCTGCTATCCTGCTCTTTGTTTGCAACACATAATATAACTCTTCCCCACACGACTGATCACAAGAGCCCTTGATTTCCAGTCTCCTTCTGACAGTTTCCTGCAGTAATCACATGCTTGAAGAAACCAGCTCAGCCCAAGAAGACTGAAGAAGTTTGTTGAGTAACAAGTGTTAGGTCTCTACAGTTTGTGAATATTTTGCCTGAACCTGAAGTTACAAAGCTCCGTCTCTGTGTCTTCTCCATCACTTTTCCTTGCCCCAGGATCTGCCTGAACTCTTATAACCCACCTTGGGCAGTTAGCAAAAGCTCATCTTTGTGAAGATGTTAAATGGTAACTTAAGTATTTGCCAGGTGAGAGATTCAAGTGTCAGCTCTTCTAGGAATGCCGACATTGAAATAGGATTCTCTCCAAGAGAAAAGACATATTCATTTCCCACGACCCTGAGATCTAGCTTCCTCTATTCTTTCAGCAAATAATGTTTGGCCTAACAAAACTAATAGGGCCTGACTGCTTGCTAGTGAAAAAGTGAAGATGCTTCATCTAAATGCATGTAGTTGCATGCAAAATACCTGTTAACATACATAACTACAGTATGATTATCAAAATAAGGAAATACAACATGGATGCCATATTATTACCTAATTTACAGTTCATAGTCAGAGTTTTCCAACTATCCTAATAATGTCCTTTTTGTGATTTTGTTTCCTTTGCTCTGCTCCAGGGCCCAATCTAAGATCATGCATGGAATCCAGTTGTCATCTATCTCTCGTCCTCTTTAATCTGGACCAGTTTCTTGGCTTTTATTTTCTTCTATAACTGTGGCATATTTGAAGAATATAAACTGGTTATTTTGTAGAATGTTCCTCATATGGGGTATTTTCATATGATATTTATTCATGACCAGATTCAGGTTATGCATTTTAGGCAGGAATATCCTAGAAGTAATGTGTATCCTTCTCAGTGTATCATATCAGGAGGCACATGATGTTGGTTTGTCACATTACTGGTGATGGCCTTGCTCATAGTAAATACATATAGAAGTGTTTAAGGGTAAATGAAGGGCTGGCAGAGTGGCTCAGTTGGTTAAGAGCATGAACTCTAAGCAATGGGGTCACAGGTTCAATTCCCACATGGGCCATTGAGCTGCACCTGAGCTGAGCTGCCTCTGAGCTGCCAACAGGTGGCAGAATGGCTCAGCTGGTGAGAGTGTGTGCTCTTAACAACAACGTTGCCAGTTAGACTCCCGCATGGGATGGTGGGCTATGCCCCCCCCCCACAACTAAGATTGAACACAGCACCTTGAGCTGAGTGGCTGTGAGCAGCTGATGGGCAGCCAGATGGCGACTGGACTTGGAGCTGAGCTAGCTGCATCCTCCACAACTAAGACTGAAGGACAACAACTTGGCTGTTATCCTTCCCCAATTCTCCAATAAAAAAATCTTAAAAAAAAAGAGTAAATGAAAACAACTTATTCTCCAATGGTGTAAAAATAATATGGAGAGTGAATGATAATATAAATGTGACAAAATTTTAATAGTTGATAAATCTGGGTAAATAGCACACTAGTTTTCTTTGTGCTACCCTGGTAACTCTTCTGCATGCTTGAAATTATTTTAAAATAAAAAGGTTTTTAAAATCTGATGTATTAAAAGCTTCCTTCAGGGTGTACAGTTTGCTCTAGGAATTGGGGGCAGAATTAGTTTGGGGGAGACGCTGCTTTTCTGTTAGGGAAGACACTGTGATGTGCTTTTTGCTAATTTGAAGTCACTGCCTGGCCTAGGAGTTAGAGGTTGAGTCGGGGAAAAGCTAAACTGCTCAGTATAATAAAATGAAATGATGATGCCTTTGGGTGGAGGAACTTACAGTGTTACCTGATTTGAGGCTAGCACTGGAGATTGTGGAAGAGAATGTCATGGTGGATAGAAGTGGTTCTCACAGAGATGAGGAATAGGCCCAAGAATAGGACAGAATGTTCGGCTCAAGAGAGGACATGGCCATGAAGGGACTTTCCTATTCATGGTGATGATCTTAGAGAACAGGAATACACAATAATGATTGCTGGTTTTCCCTTTCCTATATTGTAATCCCTTTGTGCTGTGTGTATGTCTTCACTAAAACTCATTAACCAGCACAACACTGTCAGCCTTGAATTAATGGTCATCTTTGAATATAAGGCAGAAGCTGGCAATGGGGTGCAATACACTAGAAGGGGCTGAGGCAGCAAGATGATCAGAGGTCACCTAGAGGAAGAGCAGCAGGAGACAACCAGGAGGATATCAATAGTCTGAAAATCCCGGAAATATTTGGGAAAAGATACTGGACTTTCAGGCATTTTCTGGGGTTTGAATTATAGTGATTTAGATCTTAAAGGGAAGAAAACCACAGAACTGGAGAACTTGAGTATATACAAGAAAGCAGAGTTCATTTGCCACAAATGGATCATGTGGATCAAATGGAAACATATATATATATGTTTCAGTGGTTTATTCAAGTCCAAAGAAAAGGTTGGTTTACCTACCTTTTATTGCAACAATTATTAGGCAAATAATGATTTAACAAGGCAAAGTCACCCATTGCAGATGAGGTGGATCAATGAGAATTTTCCTATATATGTCATTTCAAACTTTGCTAATTTGGGGACTATGTGCAAAAAACTTAACATAGATAATATGTATTTTAATGTAGTGAGATTGTTAATTTGTGGTCAGTTGTGAGATTTATTGAATGGCTTTCTTGAGACTAAGATCTCGTTAATTAAAGAAGTCTAAGAAACTCAACCAAAAAGAGTTCAAATGAATCATAAAGTTTTGTTTCTTCACTGATGTGAGAAGACACCTGCACACACTGAACTTGAAACTACAGGCTAAAAATGTGAATATTACTGTCAGTTCAAGGAAGTGAAGATATTCAGACTCCACCCAGATTTTTATATACTTCAGAGACCGCATTCATGTACCTTACTAAATTCCCCAGGATCAGCAGATTAACAATTTTGAACAAAGGCAAATATTTGGGTGGAAATGAAACCACAATTTCAGAAAAAGATTTGATAACAAAGAATGACATTTAAAACTTCTTCATTTGCCTTTGAAATTTAAACTTCTATACCCACACACATATAATTGGATAAGTACCTGTTCTGTCAGTGTGATTCAGTTTTAAAAGTACTGATTGGGCTTAAAAATGAAAGATACCTATCAAAACTGGCACTGTCCATGGAAATATGGTACACAAATGGCTATAGATGCCCAAACTCTCATAATATATCTATCAACATGGCTTGATGATGAGCAATGCTTGGGTCTCAGGTGACTGTATAATTGCTGTCATTAATGAAACCACTAAAATCAAAGAGGCATCGTGAGAAATATAAGTCCAGGGTCAAAATGATGTACTCTTTGTCTATATCCACTCCACATCTCCCCCAGGATATTGTAGCCTGTTAAATACCAGAGTAGAAGGCATTGTTTTCAACTACTCCAAAGATTTTCTTAGTTTCCTTCTCCTCTGCTGCCTCCCAATATAGAGAATGAAAAAAACAATAGTAGGTCTCCCAAACTTCCCAACTCCCCAAACTTTCTTGCAACTAGCCTTAAAAAATCTTCCAGATGGAAGGGAGATAAAGTATTACTGGGAAAGCACTTTATTTTATTGAAATAATAATAATAAAGTCAGGGATGATGCCAGCGAAAATGATGGTATTATGGACTGAATTTCATCTCTTCAAAATTCATACATTGAAGGCCCAATCCCCAATGTGATTGTATTTGGAGATAAGGGCCTTAAAGAGGTAATTAAGGTTAAGTGAGGTCTTGAGGGAGGGGCCATAATCTGATATGACTGGTGTCCTTATAAGAAGATGATACACCAGAGAGCTCTCTCTTTCTCTGTGTGTGCATAGAGAGGAGGCCATGTGAGGACACAGTGAGAAGGCAGCCATCTATAAGCCAGGAAGAGAGGACTCACCAGCAATCAACCCTGATTACACCTTAATATTAGACTTCTAGCCTCCAGAACTGAGAAAAAATAAATTTCAGTTATTTAAGCCCATTCTGTGGTATTTTGTTATGGCAGTCTGAGAAGATTAATACAGGCAAAGTAAGGAAATCCTGGACCTTTTCATCCCAGAATCATTGAAAAACCTGGGAAAAACTGTCAGGATAAACCTTATCAGAACTCTGGAAGATAATGAAAGTTTTATAGCAAACCAGCAAATGCTTAACTAAGAGAAAGTCCACTAAACACGGTAGGAGGGCTTTGTGGCATCTTAACTTACCTTTGTCCCATCCCCCTCCCCACTGTGGCAGGAGCCACCTTGAAGATAGCACCTCATATTCCCATTGTAGGTACCTGGTTGTAAAGGGACCAGAGCAGACTTTATTCTAAAGGAACAGTGTTTGTCTGTTTTAACCTGTCTGGGGGTTCCCTGAAGGACTGACAAAAGTGCTTGACTTCGTTTCCTTTAAATCCGAGTTCTCTCACAGTGGAGAAGTGACTATGCAAAGGTCCTTCCTCAAAAATATTGAAAGGAAAGCCACTGCCACTTGGGGTAAACAATAACAATTGGGGCAAAAGACAGATTGATAGCCTGGCAGGAAAAGTTTGGGTATGAGACTTTTGGCAGAATTAGGGTTTTGACAAGCTGCTCTGTAGACTGGAGAAACTAGACCAGACACATGTCCAGGGATGAATGCTTAGAAATGACCTAAGAAAATGAGAAACTTCAACATCTGGCTGATCTTTAGGCTCTAAGCAAGTAGGAAGTGAAGGTTAAGGCAGCATTGTAAATGGCCTGGCTAAAGGTTGAAGGGTTGTCCCAACACAGAGCCAGTCTTCAAGGACTTGGGCAGTTTCTTTCTTTCTTTTCTTTCTTTCCTTCCTTCTTTCCTACCTTCCTTCCTTCCCTCCTTCCTATCCTCTCTCTCTCTCTCTCTCTCTCTCCTCTCTCTCTCTCTCTCTCTCTCGCTCTCGCTCTCGCTCTCGCTGTCTCTCCCCATCTCTCCCTCTCTCCCTCCCTTTCTTCTTTCTTCCTTTCTTCCTTCCTAAATTTGGCTCCAGGTGTTTAAGAGAATCTCTGTCAAGTGACTAGCTGACCGCTGAGCTAAAGGAACAGAGACTTCAATATACCACTCATGGCAAAGAATAGAGTCTTTACAAGAGTAATTTAGAAAAGACATTAAACAAACAAAAAACTACAACCCACAGCAAGCAACAACTAATCCCTGGGGGGAGGGGATCTAAGTTACATGATGATATTCAAAATTTCCTGTTTTCAAGAAAAAATTACAAGGCATGCAAAACAACAAGAAAGTATGGCCCAGATATATGGATAAAGAAGTTGTGATCTCTCTCTCTCTCTCTCTCTCTCTCTCTCTCTCTCTCTCTCTCTCTCAACACATACACACACACACACACACAAACACACACACTGTCTGACAATTAATTTCGCAAACTTGTTGCAATGACGTTGCTAACCTTTTCTGATATCAGAGGGATAATTCATTATGAATTTCTACCAACTGGACAAACAGTTAACCAAGTTTACTATTTGGAAGTGCTGAAAAGGCTGCGTGCAAAAGTTAGACAACCTGAACTTTTCACCGACAATTAATGGCTCTTGCATCACGACAATGCACCAGCTCACACGGCACTGTCGGTGAGGGAATTTTTAGCCAGTAAACAAGTAACTGGCTACCCTCCCTACTCACCAGATCTGGCCTCCAAGGACTTCTTTCTTTACCTGAAGATAAAGGAAATATTGAAAGGAAGACATTTTTATGACATTTGGGACATCAAGTGTAGTACGGCAACAACTCTAATGGCCATTCCAGAAAAAGAGTTCCAAAATTGCTTTGAAGGGTGGACTAGGCACTGGCATTGGGACATAGCTTCCCAAGGGGAGTATTTCGAACGTGACTGTACTGAATTTCAGCAATGAGGTATGTAGTACTTTTTCTAGGATAAGTTTGCAAACATAATGGTCAGACCTTGTGTGTGCATGTGCGTGCGTGCGTGTGTGTGTGTGTGTGTTTGTGTGTGTGTATGGTGTGATCAAAAGATACAGCGAATGTTTAAATAAAAAAATTATTATAGTAAGAGACATTGTCATTAATTTCCCTCAAAATACTCACCCTTTCTTTGAACACATTTATCCTATTGTTCTTGCCACTTTCTGAAGCAGTTCTGGAAGTCCTCTTTCGTGAGTGTCTTTACTTGATCCTCCATCACGACAACACTGTGTCACACATTGCTTCTGGTACAGCAATTTCTGTCAAATAAAAACATTATGGTGTGTCTTCATCCACCTTATTCAGTGGATTTGGCACCATGTGACTTCTGGCTCTTCCCCAAAGTCAAAATGACCATGAAAGGAAAACATTTTGAATCAATTTGGGACATCGAGGCAGCCACGACAGCACAACCAAAGACACTCATGAAAGAGGACTTCCAGAACTACTTCTGAAAGTAACAAGAATGATGGGATAAGTGTGTTTGAAGTGGTGATGGGAGTTGGGGGTGGGTATTTTGAGGGGGATTAATGGCAATGTGTCTTTTACTGTAATAATTTTTTATTTAAAAACATTCACTGTATTTTTATCACACCTCGTGTGTGTGTGTGTGTGTGTATGTGTGTGTGCGCACACACATACATATATACACAGTTTACCCTTGAACAACACAGGGGTTAGGGGCACTGACTCTCCATGCAGTTGAAAATCTGTGGATAACTTTTGATTCCCCAAATACTTAACTAGTAAGAGCTTACTGTTGACTAGAAGCCTTACTGATAACATAAACAGTCTATTAACACATATTTTGTATGTTATATGTATTTTACACTGTAAAATACAATAAATTAAGCTACAAACAGTAAGCTAGAGAAAAGAAAATGTTATTAAGAAAAGCATAAGGAAGAGAAAATACATTTATTGTATTTTCAATACTGTACTGTATTTATCAATATGTAAGTTTATGTCATCTGTTTTAGGCTAAGTGGTTCATCTGCGAGTTTTTTCAAATTGTTGATTGAAAAAAATCTGCATATAAGTGGACCCGCACAGTTCAAATTCATGTTGTTCAAGGGTCAACATATAGGGTGGGAGACCAGGAAGATGTTGGTCCAAGTGTACAAGCTTCCAGTTATAAGAAATTCTGGGGATCTAATGTACAGCATGGTGACTATAGTTAATAATACTGTTTTGCATTCTTGAAAGTTGCTAAGAAAGTAGATCTTGAAAGTTCTCATATGTGGGATATAAAACTGAAAGCAACAAAGGAACAAGACAAACAAAAAAACAAACAAAAACTCATAGACATAGACAATGGCTTGGTGGTTATCAGAGGGTTCGGGGAGAGTGGGGCTGGTAGAAGAGGGAAAAGGGGATCAAATATAAGGTGATGGAAGGAGAACTGACTCTGGGTGGTGAACACACAATGTGATATATAGATGATGTATTAGAGAATTGTACACTTGAAACCTATGTAATTTTACTAACCAATTTCACTCCAATAAATTTAATTTAAAAAGTTCTCACCACTAAAAAGAAATGTTAATTATGTGAGGTGATGGAAATATTAACTAACCTCAATGTGGTAATCATTTTGCAATATATACATGTATTGAATCATCACATATGTGAATTATATCTCAATAAAGCTGGGGTGGGGGGGATAGTGTAGTACTGAGGTAGGATGGGCCCTTAACCCAATATGACTGGTGTCTTTATAAAAAAAGAATGTTATGAGGGGAGGAGATCATGTGATGAGAGAGGCAGAGATTGGAGTGCTGCAACTGCAAGCCAAGGAATGCCCCAAACTGCTGCCAACTTCCAAAAGCTAGGAAAAGGCAAGGAAGGATCCTCCTCTATAGGTTTCAGAGGGAGCATGGCCCTGCTGACAACTTGATTTAGGAATTCTATCCTCCAGAATCATGAGACAATACATTTTTGTTGTTTTAAGCCATGCAGTTTGTTATGGCAGCCCTAATACATGCCCCTTGTAGAGAAAACATGTTCAGTGGCCTGGAGGCAAGAGAGAGAATGGCTGAGTCAGAAAACTGCAAATAGTTCAGTGTACTTGAAATCTAGAGAGAGAAAAGGGCAATGCCAAGAAAGGAGGCTGGCTAGATGAACCCTCAGGGGCCAGGTTCTTCAGGAATCTTGAACCCTAAAGATAGATAAAAGAGTCATTGACTCATTTAAGAAGGGGAATAAGATGATCAGATTTGTAGCTTAGAAGGGAACTATGATTTCAGTAGGAAACGGATTGGAAGGGAGAACTGTAGGCAGGAGTAAAAGTTAGGCCACAGAATTTGTCGACGTGAGTATATAAATTGGCTATTGCCATGTGAGAAAATACCCTAAACCCAGTGGCTTACAACAACATGCAATATTATTTCTTGTGAGTATGTGGATCAGTTGATAGATGACTAATCTAGGCTGGGCAGTCTGGGAGTCAGCTGATCTAGACTGGGTTTGGCTGGCCATGACTCTACACTCTGTGTTTTATATCCTCCTCCTGAGAATAGGAGGCAAACTTGGGCACATCCTTCTCATAGAGATGGAAGAGGTACAGAAGAGCGAGCCAAATGGACAAGTCTTTTTTAAAGACTTTATTGGGGAATTGGGCGAGGGGAACAGCGTTGGGGAATTGGGGAAGGGGGACAGACAAGTTGCTGTCCTTCTGTTCTTCAGTCTAGTTGCGGAGGATGTCGCTTCACTGGCCCATGTTGGTATTATCATTGTGCTCTTCTTGGGTGAGGCAATCGGTCACTGGCCACTGGACGGCCACTCACAGCGGCTCATGGCAGCTCATGCCAGCTGCCGGCCACTCACGCAGGCTGCCAGCCACTCATGGTAGCTCATGGCAGCCCACTGCAGCTTCACTGAAGCCTATGCCGTCACTGGCGACTCACAGCAGCCCAGTTCCAGGTCGAGCTGTTCACCATCTTAGCTGTAGAGGGCGCAGTGTCACTGGCCCTCATGTGGGATCCGAACCGCGGCCCTGCTGCTCAGAGCCGGCACTCCCAAGCCAACTCTTAACCAATGCGCCACACAGCCGGCCTGACAAGTGCTCTTTCAAGCCTCTGCTAGCATCATGTCTGCTAACATTGCATTGGACAAAGCACACCACATGGCCTGAGCTCAGTTTCAAAGGGTGGGAAAATACATTTGGTCCCATGATGGGAGGAGCTGTAATATCACATAACAAAGGCTGTGCATATAGGTAGGGGTGAAGAATTGAGACCATTAATGCAATCCACATGTCGTGTGGGCAACTACCTTAATATAAGAGTGGGAAGTTACCTCAATATGATGGTGGCCTGAAAATACACTACCAGGCAAGCTATCCCAGAGATCACAGAAAAGACAGACCCACAGGCCATATGAAAAAGCTTGAATCACATAGTTTATCAAATAAATTTTAAAACACACAGCAAATGGCAAGGGGAAGGAGATGAGGTAGGTTTACACACTGAATACAGGGTACAAGCAAGCAGAAGGACCACACTTTCTGAATCCTGGAATACACAGTGGGCATGCACTCCCCCTCACTCTGCTGTATCAGCCTTCTCTGCTGATGGTGTGGTTACAAGCACCAGAGTTGAGGTTTGAGCCAGGGGTCTGCAAACAGAAGGTGCCTGGGACCAACGGCACACACTTCCTCTGAGAGATGCAGAGACAAGTGTACCTAGCTACAGCTGTGGCTTGTCAGTAAGTCTGCTGAACAGCTGAGGGCTTTATAATTTTTAGGAAGAGGATACATGGGGCCAGGATGGGTATCAACAGTGGCTGGTTGAAGTAAGACTTCGTTAATATGGAGTGCCTTATAATCCTGATATAAAAATGGCATGCCTCATGTCAATTTATCATATATATCATGAGTATTAGTGTTTCCTTGGTCCTTCCATCCTTTTCTATGTTATTTTACTTATATGACATCTTCCATGCTAATGAGTTATTTATTGCTATGGACTGAATCACATCCTCCCCCACCCCATATATATGCTAAAGCCCTAACCATCAATGTGAGTGTTTTGGGGGATATTGCTTTTAGGAGATAATTAAGGTTAAATGAGGTCATAAGAGTGGGGCCCTAAACTGATAGGACTGGTGTCCTTATAAGAAGAGGAAAAGAGAGACAGCTCTTCTTTTTCTCCACATGAATACACCGAGGAAAGGCCATGTGGACACAAGAAAGCAGCCATCTGCAAGCCAGAAAGAGAGGCCTCGCCAGAACTCAACCATCCTGGCATCCTGATCTTAGACTTCCAGTCTCCAGAACTGTGAGAAAATAATTTTTTTTTGTTTACGCTATCTAGTCTATGGTATTTTGGTAAGGCAGTCTGATCTAAGACACTTATATATGCCTAACACATCACAGGCGTTTGACCCATCTTATTGTTTTCTTAGCTTCCGTAGAAGAATTGAATATTCTCAAACAATACAGCAAATATACAGTATACCACCACTCTGAGAGAGGATAGCGATGTGAATTAGACTACAAAGAATGGCAAAAGAGAGAAATGGAAGAATTAATAGGTAATATTGCCAAGATTTGTTGATTGAGGAATAAACTCAGATGAGACTGAGAGGAAGGAGTCAAGGCCGATTTCCGGTTTCTGGCTTGGGCAGCTGGGTTAATTGTAATGCCATATCCTAGAGAAAGAAATGCCAGCAAGAACAACTATTATGTGGAGGAAGGTAATAAGTTAGGTTTTGCACAGGATTGAGTGTAGGTGACTTGGGAAGGGGAGATCTCTGAGAGGAAGTGTTGGCTGGTTAGTTGGATGTACAAATGTGGAGCTCAATAAAAGAGGCCTGACTGGTGACATAGGTGTGGCTGTCATCGGTAAGTGGAAAGCAAACAAGGACACGGGAGAGTGCAGCAGTAAGAAAGAAAGAGGCCCGGGGAAGACACTTCTTGGAAGACCTGGTATGAAGGATAGCAGAAGAGGAGGAGTCTGTAATGGAGAAGAGGAAAGGCAGTCAAGAAGAAAGGGGAAGCCTGCAACTATGGGGCTTGGCGGACACTGGAGCCTCAGGTACCAGTCACGTGAAGCCAAGAGTGTAAGTATGAGACAGATTGATAACTGACCCCTGGATTTAGCGATAAGGAAGTTATTAGTGACCTCAGTAAGATGTTTCAGTGGGTAGCAAGGAGGGAAGCCAGATGTAAATGGGTGGAGGTGAGGGAATGGAGTCACCTCAAAATGTCTGGCTGTGATAGGGAAGAGAGATCTTGGCCGGAATCAAGACGACGTATGGACACCAGTTGGATTTCATTTCATGTTGTTTTTGTAAAGGAGCTTGTAAGTGTTGTTGAGAAAGAGCTAGGACAAAGGGAGAGGCTAAATATGGAGGACCTTTGGTAGAGCAATGTTCCTGAGCACGTGGACAGAGCCTTAGACAGGAGGGGCCTTGTCTCTTGTAAAAAGGGGAGGGAAAAGTGCAGATGCAGGAAGGTTTGTAGGGCTGGTGGCAGGAAGTCGGGGACTTCCTCTTTGTGGTTTCCATTTTCTTTGTGAAAGAGCAGGAAAGGTCTTCTGTTAAAAATGAAGTGGTAGGTGAACGTTTCAGGAAAATGAAGAAAGCTCTCAGGTTTGGTTTCTGCTGTTTGGAAGTGGGGCTTGGCTGTAGAAGCCCAAACGATTTCCAGACAGAGCTAAGGACCCAGTTGAGTCTGAGATCATAAATTGGTGGTAGTGGTATAAATCTGTGGGTAATTTTCATAGCCCTCTTTACCAACCCATGTGCAAGTGTAGAGGAAGAAGGCAGGTAGGGTGAGCAAGGTTGGGTCTTGCCTGGCAGAAGGTCTGAGAAGGACAGTGTATGAGGGAATTCAGGATACGTGCAAGAGAATGGCTTAAATGATGGGTGGTAGAGTCTAAAATGGGTAACATACCAAGTGAACACAAGAGGGAAGTGATGTCTAAGGGACAAAATAAATCAAAGGTCTCGATGAGGTTAAAGGACAGTCCTCTTGGGTATAAGTGAATAAGGAAGAGAGAGGAGCAGGAGGTGGTATTCCGAGGGTGTATGTCTGAGACGGAGATTTTATATACAGTGCATTTCTGAGAGATGACCAGGTCCAGAGTGTGATTATGGGAGAGGGTGGCTGAAGTGAAGATTCCTGAATGAGAAGGCAAAGGAAGAGTGAGGCGAGGTTCTGGATCCACTGAAGTTACCCAGAATGAAGGCAAAACAGTTTAATGAAGTTTCACAGAATTTGTTTGAATCCAGACCTTTGTCAGTTGTATGACCGTAGGCAGCCTATTTAACCTCTCTTCGACTCAGTTTCCTCATCTGTAAAATGGAAGAGGGGTATTAATATCTACCCCGTTGGGTGGTGGGATGATGAAGGGTACACAATGCACACAGCATAGTGCTCGATACTTGGGAGCTGCATGATGCATGAGTTTTACCTCCCATTTTAAATGTGGTCCACAGACCCATTCTAGGTTTGGTCTGACTGGTCAAGAGTGGAGGGGGCTCTTGGCTTCCTATATTGTGGAAACAGCATGTTTATGGCACAATCTCAGTTAGATGGTACTACCCTTTTAAAGTCTTGCCTCACACTATTGGCTCACATAGAAGTGTGCAATCAAGTTTAACCACCATAATATTTTCAGAAAAACTGCAATTGAGTCAGGGTAGCTGATAAAAAAATACCTGGCCAGGTGTGTGTGTGTGTGTGTGTGTGTGTGTGTGTGTGTGTGTGTGTGTGTGTAAATTGAGAAGGCTCATATGAAGAAGGGTTGTGAATGAGAATTCCCTTTTTCACACACTGGAAAATTTGCCAGAGCTTCCGGTCACATCTTAATGCACATTAGAAATAAAAAGTAAAAAAGTTGAAAAGCACTATAAGTTGTTTTAATCACATATATTAAGGGATGGGACCACTTCATACCGAAGGAGAAAAACTATTCTAAAGAACTATTCACTGAGGGAAGAAATAAATGATGCGTCTTGTTTACTACAGATAAAATGTATAAACTTGAGTCTAAGAAATAAGACAACATTTTATGTGCGTAGGTAGTCTTTTTCTATATATAAGGGCTGGGCTAGTGTTTGGATGTGCGTTTCTTCTTGGAAACATGGGCATAAATGTTTCTTTGGCATTTGAGCTATAGAAGAAGCTCTGCTAAAGAGCAGCAATGATGGTGCTGCTGCCCTGCAGGTAAGTCCTTGGGATTGCTGAGAGATGCAGGGAAGATTTCACTAAATCATCTGAATTCTGTCACCCAGTCCAGATTTGGAGGTCACACGGTTTCAGGATGACCACATAGGTCCAAGAAGGAAACCAACATTTCTCGAACATCAGCTACTGGTAGGGTCTGTGATAGGTTGTCTGCATTCATGAATTTAATGCAGCACTCACATAAATATTAAGAAGTATCTCTTCTCATCCCCATTCCACATATGGGTATGTTGAGAATTAGAAAAATCAAGTACCCCACGTAAAGTCTCATGGTGGTAGTAACAGAGGTAGGGTTCAAATGTGTTAGATTGGTCCAAAACCAAAACATGAGTATGTTTGATTATACCAAGCAAATAGGCCTTAACCAGTATTGTCTAATGTGGTCACCATTAGCCATACGTGGCTTTTCAGATTTAAATTCATTAAACTTAAAATTTAATTTTTCACTTGCACTAGCCATATTTCTAGTGGTCAAGAGCCACTTGTGGCTGGTGGCTTCCATATTGGAGAGTGTAGATGGAGAATACTTCCATCTTCACTGAAATTTCTATTGGACACTGATGCTTGTCTGGAACTGACAGGCTCTGACATAATTTAAATGTAACATCGCTTTTATGAATCTTTCATCGACAAGATGTTTTACAGAAAGTAATAAAACCAGCAACTAATAAAAATGTACATTGAAAGGTACAGATTTGATTGCTATGCTTTTAAAAGCCTTTTTAAAAATTATGAGATGCATACCTAGATGTGAATATAACATAATGTATAATGTAATCAATGACTTTAAAGTGAATTCCCAAGTAAGCACCACCCAGGTTAAGAACTAGAACAATTCTAGTCCTCTGGTGTGGCTCACTTGGCATATCCCTTCCTAATCATAGTCCAACCCTCTTCCCGCCAGGGGTAACCATTAGCCTGACTTTAGGTAATTATCACTTTCTTTTATGATTTTATTACCCATGGGTTCATCGCTCTAAATTGCAGAGTTTAATTTTGCCTTCTAAAACCTCTATATAAGTTGCAACATAAAGCAGTAATTATTTTCCCATCTTGCTTATGTTCAAAACAATGTAAGATTCATCCGTGTTGCTGCATATAGCTGTAGTTCATTCACTTTCTTTGCTGCATATATAATATTCCCATTGTATAATTATGACACACTTCATTTTTCTCTTCTACTGTTGATGGCCATTTGAGTTGTGCCCACTGTTTGATCATTACAAATGTCCTCTGAAAAAGAGGAGGATTTTCTATTCTGTCAAGGCTCACCTTGGGTTAATAGAAACTTACAAACATTTCTGACAAAAAACACATTAAGAAAATGTTTTAGGGCCGGCCGAGTGGCGCGATGGTTAAGAACTCGCTTGGGATGCCAGAGGTCCCCGGTTCGGATCCCACATATGAGGGCCAGTGACACTGCCCTCTACAGCTAAGATGCTGAACAACAGCTCAACCTGGAGCTGGGCTGCTATGAGTCACCGGCGACGGCGTGGGCTGCAGTCCCTCTGGCAGTGGGTTGCCATGGGCTACCGTGTGTAGCCAGCAGCCAGCGTGAGCAGCCAGCAGCCGCAGTGAGCGGCCGTCCAGAAGTCGGCGACTGGTCTGCCTTGCCAGAGAAGAGCGCAATGATGGTGCCAACTTGGGCCAGTGAAGCAACATCCTCCACAACTAGACTGAAGAACAAAACGACAGCAACTTGTCTGTCCCCCTTTCCCCAATTCCCCAGCACTGTTCCCATCCCCCCAATTCACCAATAAAAATCTTAAAAAAAAATGTTTTATATTATGACCCAGTACACTCATAAATGTATAGAAAAGAAACAAAAATTCCCCCAGAGAATAACTGATTTGATATGTGCAAGGCACGCTGGTATTTTCCTTTAGATTCAATTCTAGTCTATTTCCTTTTTTAAAAAAGTTCTGGTTGTGACCCACAAAACTGATTTTGGGATCCATTAATGGTTTGTAACCCACAGGTAAAAGAATTCTGGGAAATAAGTTACAAAAGATATGGATGGCAACATTAGACCAGTAGGGCTCTTCCAGGACAAGCCTTCCACCGTTTCCATGACTACCCATTTTTCAGGAGAACAAAACGAACAATGCAGTGAACCAAAACTATTGTATCATGGCAATCTGCTCCTTCCTCTCTTCTTCATCAGAACGTGGATTAAAAACAGCATACAAACTGAAGCAGCCGGAATGTGGAATATGTCACCAGTGCCCTCAGAGAGAACCTGTGTAGAAAGCTTCATGCCCCCAAAGTGGTTTGTCCACATACCTCACTCAGGCTACAGAAGAGCTGACCCCTTCCCTCACCTCAACAGCCTCTCAGAGGAGAATTTCTTTACTTCTTTATAGAGCTGGCCCTTCCCCAGGGTGTGGAGGAATTGATGACTCGGAGAAGCCAAACTTCAGCTCTGAATCAGGGGATACACCTCCTCCTAAGTTCCCCTTGGTGTTTCCCCCACATTCCCAAGTTCACCCGCTTCTCAGCCCTGCAGACAGAGTGTCACCTCGCTCACCATATGCCAAACTACCCATTGCCATTGTGTGGAGTTGCCTATCTGGGGATCATAGAGGCTCTTTCCCAGCTTGCTGGGGGTGGGGCCCCAGAGTAAAGGACCACAGCCTTTCCAGGGTGGCAGGTCAAGTTGCCAACTCTGATTTTTCTGCAGATTTGTGGGCTGTGGGTGGTGAGCGGGAGTGACATCTGGGAACTGTGGGTGTGGAGTGGGCATGAGGGTGATGGCATTGTTCTACTTTTAGCTGCTGAAGCAAGAACATGTGATGTCCTGGAGGACTTCAAGGGAGTGGGAGGTTAAGAGCAAGGGTTTTAACGTCAGACGGCCTGGACTTGACCCCAGCTCTCCCACTTTCTGGCTGCACGACTTTGACCAATTATGTAACCGCAGCCATGGTCTCCACAGGTGTAACAGCTCCATCTCAGCACTGTTTTGAAGGTGAAATGAGATGATGCACGTGGGATCACTAAATGCCTGGCCCTGGGAATGGGCTCACTGATGATAGCTGCTGTTATTAACGTTTTGCTGTTGTTATCACACTTGGGAATAGGAAATGGTGGAGAGGCCTGGGCAGTGACTCTGGGAAGCAGCCAAAATATAGAAAGTAATGCCTGAAAAGTGCACATATACGGTCATCCCCCCTTATTCACAGGGGATACGTTCCAAGACCTCAGTGGCCTGAAATCACAGATAGCACCGAACCCTATATATACTCTTTTTCCCTATACATACACATCTATGGTCAAGTTTACTTTATAAATTAGGCACAGTCAGAGATTAACAATAACTGAGTGGCTCAGTTGGTTAAGAGCTCGCTCAAGAGTTTGAGCTCTGAGCAACAGCGGTTCGAGTCCAGCCCGAGCTGAGCAGCCGCTGAGCTGNTTAAGAGCTCGCTCAAGAGTTTGAGCTCTGAGCAACAGCGGTTCGAGTCCAGCCCGAGCTGAGCAGCCGCTGAGCTGCCAACAGGTAGCAGGATGCTCAGCTTAAAAAAAAAAAAAAAAAGAACAATAACTAATCATGAAATAGGACAATTACAACAGCATAGTGTAAAAAGTGTTATGTGAATGTGGTCTCTCTCTCTCTCAAAATATCTTTTGAATTGTTTAGTTCTGAAACCTCCCATTCAATATTGTTGAACTGCGGTTTACCCCGCATAACTGAAATCATGGAAAGCAAAACCGTAGACTATTGTACTACACTTGAACCCAGAAACTTGCTCTACCTGGGATGGCAGACACGGGTTTGTCTTGCTGGCCTGTTGTCACTAGAAACTTCAAGGAGAGCTGTGCTGAGAAGGACTCTGAACACCAGCAAGTGTCAGGGTGGCAACAGACATCATGATTGTCATCCTGGCCAGCCGTGGGCTTGGAGTGGAGTTTGGATTGGGGAGACCAGCTGAACATTTGCCTTTCCTGCCCCTCTACGGACTTAATATTTAGTGGTTTAATCTTTATTTTCCAGGATTCTCAAGATGGCTCTTTTTGAAAACATTCTTTCTGATCAGCACCTTGCTGGGTGGTGTGTAAACCTCAACCACATTTCTGCAAGGCGCATATGTGAGGAGGGGTTAGATGTATGAGGGAAGTGGGTCCAGCAGTAGAGGGGAAAAGACGTGGAAGGAAAGAAACAGCCAGTCACAGGATGAGAAAAGCAAACGGGAGGGAGAAAATTAGAACCGGTCCAACTTCTCAAACAGCCTCTTAAAGCTCAGGCTGGGCCTCAGTGTAAGGCAACTGCCAGTTCTATACCTGGCTAAGCAAACACCGCCACCCAGTGGCCAAGGAGAGTGTGACTGTCGAGGGGTCAGTTTGAAAACCACATATTGGAAAAATGTGGGGAAATGAGTAGAAAATGTAAACTTTTTAAAATGTGTGTTTTTTCACGTGTGTGTAAATGTGTGCTTGAGGTACAGAAACCAGAAGGTAGTAGAGGTGATAGTGAAAGGTAAACGAGGAACATGCATCCTTTCTTTATAGCTGACATTTACTGAATGTTTACAACATGCCAGGCACTAGTCTAACTGTTGAATGTGGATTATCTCATTTATTCTTCACTTCAATCTAATGAGGTAGTACAACTATGTCCCCATAATACATTTGTGGAAACTGAGGCACAGAGGGGTGAATGCCCCTGGCCCAAAGTCACTCAGCAAGGAAGTGGCTGTGCTAAAAGATCAACCCAGGCAGTGTAGCACAGAGCCCAGTGCATATATTAAAAATAGAAAGGAAGCCAGAGATTGAATGTGAGTTTCAAATATTTGTACAGTAAGTAAGTAGGGACAGGAGCTGAATGAATAATGAAGACATGGAAAGAATTTACCTTTCCCCAAGTGAATCACTCCACAGATATTTACTGAGCCCCAACTCTACTAGGCACTGTAGAGGCTGCAAGTCTGATATGGTGTACAGTTCCCATCCACGGAGAGTCCACAGTCAAATTGTGGAAATAAAACACACACGTAGGAAGCAATCAGAAAGCAACATATAACTGCATCAAAAGATGTTGCAAATTGTGCAGGGCCAAGTATAGGTGATGGACAGAAGAAATTAGGAAGCAATAGAGAGTGAGGCTAAGGGGTGGGGAAGGGAGCATTGTATAATAAGCCACACTAGGTTAATGGAAGTGTCTGGAATTCAAATGAGCCTGAAACAAAGAAGTTTGACTCTTCAGTGACAGATTAAATACGGCTGGGAGGGAGCTTTAATGATTGGTAATAAACCCCACCTAAGTCATCTTCCTGCACATTTATTGACTTTTTAAATATTGTACTTCAACTCCTTCCAAAAAACATTTCAGCAGTGAGATCTTCTGGGCCTCCCATGTCAAAAGGATGCTTTCTTGCAGCTCATCTTTGTGACTCCCAAAGGAGAGCCAGTGAGCGTGTAGAGGGGAAGGGACTCTGGAGCTGGTCTAGATGCAAATCCCTGGTTGACCTTGCCAGTTGTGTGACTTTGGGTAAGTTACTTAACCTCTCTGTGCTTGTTTCATCATTAGATTGTGACCAGGATTAACATGATTTAATTCATGTACAGCACCCAGAACAAGGACCGATACTCAGTAATCTGTTCCAGTATAATTGTAATAAGAGTCATAGTCACATCTTAAAATTCATATTAATGAACTTCTCTCTTGCATTTCAGTGTGGCTGATCCTGTCCTTAGTCACCCTGAGGCAACATCTGCTTGGAATGGGAGGATGCAGGGATATGATTGGGGCTAGAATCAGAGAGAAGAAGGTAGTGTTTCCACTTGAGGTGGTAAAAAATTTTTTTTTTTAGTTGAAGCCATGATCATGAAATCCAGGCTTTGTTGTGAGAGAGAACCATTTTGTATGTCCCTTTGGCTCTCACTTGAACACATCAAAAGCAAATCCTAGAGGGTTTAGGCCACATTGCTCTTGCAGAGCAAAAAGAACATTCTTTCAGTGTGAGGTACCTGGAAAAGGAGACTTGCTGCCCCAGAGAAAGGCGGGCTATGCGTGAGAGGAAGTGGGCAGTGGGCCCTGGGGCATTGTGGGAAGAGGGAGCCCCCTGCATTCTTACCCAAGCCCAGGAGGGGGCACATTGAATCAGTTGAGACAATACCAAAGGTTTCGGGGCTTTTATCTCACTTCCCATTGGTGACTCTCTGAGGGACATTTGTCCAGGGTACTACCTAATCATGCCATTACCAAGGAGAAGAGGGCAGGCAGAGAGAGGGCAGGGTCCCTCTGGTATGGCCACAGGGACCCAGAAGCCCAGCCTTACCCAGGGGAGGCGGAAGGTGAGGCTGAGGCCAAAAGCCTTTCCTCTCTCTCTTCCAGGAGGGGTTGATGTAGGCTCCGGAGTCTGCAGACCTCGGCAGCAGAGTCCAGCAGAATGTGTAGGGCAACTGGTCTGACCTGACCTGAGGGCCAGCCTCAGGCCAGAAGGTCCCGCAGACCTGTGCCATGAGGTCGCACACAATTTCTCTCCCAAACACCCGGGTGCCGCCATTTTAGTAAAGGAGGAGGGTGGGGAAGCATTCTGAAAGACAGAGCATTTTAAGTCTAAGATGTCCGGTAATTCCAAAGGCACAATTCAGTTTAGCCGAGATGGAGACACCAGGCTTAGCAAGGCTTTTCTGTTGTTTTGGGTTTTGGTGCCAAATGGGGTTAGGGAATCACGAGGAAGTTCAAATCCATTCTAGTATATAAAGAAAGGAGCTACATTTTATTTGGACTCCTGAGCACAGGGTGAGGAAATCAGTGACTCTGCTACCTTTAGATACAGATACAGTAAGTCCTCACTTACCATTGTCTGTAGGTTCTTGGAACAGATTTTAAGCAAAATGATATATAACAAAACCAATTTTATCATAGACTCATTGATCTAAACAAGAGTTGATTTCCTATAGCATATTTCTGGTCACAAACACATTGCTAAACTTCTAATTAAAGATCAAAAGCACTTCTATTATTAAACATTGAAATGAATGTGAGCTATGCATACATTTAAGAAAGATGAATAAAAAGAAGATCATTCTTTTCCAACCTGCTTGTTCCAGTCCAGGGTCACGGTGGCTGGAGCATCACCCAGCAGCTCAGGGTGCTGAGCGGACAACCACCCACCAGCCCTTCCATCACAGGGTGCACTCATGCCCACACCCACACTCCCTCTGACTGGGATCATGTAGACACACCCATTCAGCTCAAGTGCACATCTTTGGGATGTGGCAGGAACCTGAGTACCTGGAGAAAACCCACGCAGACATGGGGAGAACGTTGCAAACTCCGCACAGACATTGGCGCCAGCTGGGCATCAACTGTTTTCTCTCGTCAACCTTATATGAGACATTGAACAAAATGACTATTCAAGGACCTCCTGTATGTGATGGAAGAGTCAGCTGTTCTTAATACCCAAACACCTGCCTTTGCTTACAAAGCAAGCTTTCTGGAATGCTGGAGAGTTCGGGTGCATTGTAATCACCTGAGGAACTTAAAAAACAAAGAAAAAATCTGATGCCCGGGTCTCACCCCAAGACATTACCATTTAGCTCGTCTGTGGTGTAGCCTGACTTCAGAATTTTTCAAGGCCACCCAGGTGATTCTAATGGGAAGCCAAGTTTGAGAACCACGAGATCGAAAAATATTTTCTCCCTTGCTCAGGGTATTCTCACTAAATACAGACATAATAGAGTGAGGAGTACTTGTTCTTACTGTAAATACAATTTTCCTGACACGAGGGGAGGAAAATGCCATCCAAGGAGCAGACCTGGCTAATCTGGCATCTTTCTGGTGCACTTAGCATCCTCCATAGAAAAGCAGGTCTTCGGGGTAGCTATCCATCCAAGTGTCGAGAACAACACTGTCCCATATAACACAACCCACAAATGCCAGCCACAAATGACATTTTAAATTTTCTAATGGCCATATTTAAAAAGTAATTAGAAAGAGAGGAAATTCCTTTCAATAATACATTTTATTTAGCCCGATATTATCCAAAATATCATTTCAACATGTCATCAATATAAAAAATACTAAGATAGTTTTCATTCTTTTTGTTGTTGTTCTAAGTCTTGGAAATCTGATGTGTGTTTTACATTTACAACACATCTCAATTCAGACTACGAACATTTCAAGTGCTTAGTAGTTACACATAGCTAGTGGCTGTGGTACTGGATGGACAGTGCTGGTTTAGACATGATGGCCCACTAAACTAGAATTACTTCTCTCCAAACTTCTTGCTTATTTAAATAACAAAATCCTTCTGGTTAAGCTATTTTAAATTAGGTGTTCTACCAATTGTAGCTGAAAGCACCTTGATATAATTTCTAATAAGGCCAAGGAGGCAAATAGGAAGGTGAATTAAAGACTGCGTAGAAATCACTTCATTGTTTTGATGGGTATTACGATAATAATATACACTTACTAGTGCTTTGAAATTGTAAAAGCATTTCGTTTCAGTGGCATACTTTGTGTGAAGGTAGATAATTTACTTTTTGAAGATAGAACATCCACATTACATTTTAAAATAATTTCCTCATCTCTTGTATCAAGCTGGAAATGAGAGAAGCCACGTGATTTGCATGTGAGCAGCCTCTTCTTAAAAGGAAGGGTACACATACAAAAATATTCCAGCAGAGAAACCTTCTTAGGGTAGTAGTTACCAACATTTCCAATGACGAAGGATGTCTTTTAAGGTCCCCTCCCACAGGATAGTGGTTGAATTTTTAACAACTGCTCATGGTAGGTGCTGGTGGGGCTAATGACAGGGATACTTTAAATACAGTGCCACTTTTCACCAGTCCTGTTCTATCACACAGCAGCATCCCCATGGGTTTGCAAAATGAGTGTCAAGTGTATTCCAGACATCTCTGGTTAGTGTGCAAACATCTCTAGTTAGTGGAGAGGAGCATGATGCCTTTCCAATTCTTGGAGGTCTGCAGTCCTACAGCTGGAAACCATTGTTCCAGAAAATTCTGCCACTCTACTTAAGAAGGTCACCTTGTTAGGAGAAGGTGACACCAGGGAAGCATTCTCTTCTCCATGGGGGTGATGGTGAATATGGTCTTGCAGCACCGCTCCAGAATAGTATTGGGTTGTCAGAAAAGTCATGATGAATTTTGTCTATGTTTTTCAAAGTTCATTTATTTATATAAAGAACAAAGATCAATCAATGAAATATATTGCCCATTGTGTTCGATAATATTTTGTCATCATTCAGTGAGCTTCATAATTCCTCGTTCATAGAAGGACCTGTGTTTATTGGTGAAAAACTGAACAAGGTGCTGACTTACAGCCTCATCTGAATTGAACGTTATACCATGCAAGGAGTTTTGAAGAGAGCGAAACAAGTGGAAGTCTGACGGTGCAAAGTCAGGCGAGTATGGTGGGTATGGCAAGACATCCCATCCAAGCTCCAAGAATTTTTAATGGGTGATCAAACTTGTGTGTGGTGGTCTCACGTTGTTTCAATGGAACACAACTCCTTTACAATTAACAAACTCTGGACATTTCTGGATGATGGATTCATTCAAACTGTCCAATTGCCGACAGTACACATTTGAATTGATTGATTGGTTCCTTGGTAAAAGCTCGAAAAACAAGATACCTTTAAAATCCCACCACACTGAGAGCATAACCTTCCTCTGATGTCTGCTTTCAATGTCGTTTGAGGTGAATCATCACGTTGGGACCAAGACTGTTTGTGCACCACATTGTTGTAAACAATCCACCTCTCATCACCAGTTATCAATTGCTTCAAAAGAAGTATCGGTTTCCTCACGTTTAATGAGCATATTGCAGATGTTTATACGCGCCTTCAAATGAACTTCTTTGAGTTCATGCAGAAGCCAAATATAGAGCTTGCCTACGTATCTCAGCTTCTTCAGGTGGTCGTGAATGCTTGAATGATGGATGTTCAATGTTTCTGCAATCTCTCGTGTCATGTAATGTGGCTTTGACTTGATCAGTGCCTTTATTTTGTTGTCATCAACCTCGGTGGGCCTCCCTGACCGAGGAGTGTCATTGAGATCAAAATCAACAGCACGGAATTTCGTGAACCATCGTTGGCACTGACGTTCTTGTAGAGCAGTCACCGTAAACTTTATGCAACTTTTCACAAGCTTGACGTGTGTTCTTCCCTTTATGGAAGTAAAAGAGTAAAATATGGTGAAAACGCAGTTTGGTCTTCCATCTTCAACTTGTAAAATCTCCAAAACTCAACCAAATTGCTCAATTTTTTTTAGAATAAAGTTAGAACTGTCAGCTGTCAAATGACATGGCAATAACATAGATGCAAATGACTCTAGTACTTCCAAAAATGACCAGCGCCATCTGTCGCAAACATGCGTGATGACTTTTCCAACAACCCAATATTTCTAAATCCTGTTTTGTTTTTTGAAGTACAATCACTCCTGAAAACCAGATTCATTAACTGTAGAGTTTAGGTAATTAAAATAGAAAGCCTGCTGATAAGAAATGAAACCAGTATGTATAATGCAGATGTCTACAGAGGATGATATTCGCAGGGCTCTAGGAAGCACGTTAATCAGGCTTCCATCAGAAACTCATCATTTGGAATGGTTGGGAGGGAGGGAGCAGAAGCCCAGGCAGAATCTCAAAAATCTATCTGATGACTCTCTCCTTGGGAGGAGGCAAAGCCTGAATCCCCCTCCCATGGAGGTGTATGCCGCAAGGGACTCTGGGTGGGAAGTTTCCTGATAACCGACTGCGAGGAGATGCAGCCTCACACTGCTACGTACTCCTCAAGCATGCTCTGGGGTCCAAAACCCACTTAAAGCAACACTGTTTCAGACCTCCTTGGCCAAATGATTTCCAGAGAACCAACTATGCAGAGCGGGTGACAAGGACGTGTGAGGCATTTCCTTCCAGCCAATTCTGCAGCAGACACACCTTCTTAGCAGGTTAAGGGCCTAGCCCCGGGGTCGGCAAACTGCAGCTCGCGAGCCACATGCAGCTCTTTGGGTACATTCCGTCTCAAAAGTTTGCCGAACCCTGGCAGAGCCAACCCTGTCCCTCACAACAATTTAAGAATTATTCAAGAGCCATAAATATTGGGTTCTCAGAAAAGTCATGACGTATTTTTTCTATGTTTTTTGTTGCAAAAATGCATCATGACTTTTCCGACAACCAAATATATTTTTACATAATCACCATTATGTGAATAATATCCTTTAAAAATTTTATAAGTGAAACTATGATAGTTTTATTTTCATTTTCAATTTTACTTCAGAGCCACACACTTGCGAACCCCAGTTTGCTGACACCTGGCGGCTCTTCCGTCTCAAAAGTTTGCTGACCCCTGGTCTAGCCTCATAGGCTGTTGTGTGCTGGGAGAGGAGGGACTGGGGACGTGCCTGAATTCCCAACTCTGTCGAAATCTCTGCTTCTATGAAGTGCCTTTTTCTGAAAAACAGAAAAGGCTGAAAATGTTACTCATTTCATTACAATAGATGGTTGACGTTTCTGAGCTCTTTCCCATCTGGAAAGATGTTCACAGAGAATATAATCTCTTGGGAGGGGGGACCGGGAGAAGTATGGACATAGAGGAATAATATATACTTCCCTCTCCTCCTTCCTAATCTTTACAAACTTGGGCCTAAACACTGTAAAACAACTATCACAGTGGAGCGGGGGTGGGAAGAGGACTGCAGATTCACATGTTAAGCAGCAAACACTTGATACCTAACATGGATATCCATGACCATGAATTACCCGTGGTTCATCTGTAAACATTCCAAATTTACAGCTTTATGCTATTAGTCAGTATTGATAATATGCATGTTTTCTTCAAATAGCTTTTCAAAGTCTGCTGTAGTTTTCCAGGCATTCATAGATAGGCAAGTGAAAACTTATAACTTTAAACAAAGAGAACCCCATAGAAGAGAACTGAGTAGATTTACATTGTTGAGGAATCTTTGTGAAAACGAATGAAGTGATTGGCCCAATTGTTAAATGGAATATGGACTCTTGATTATATAACTAGTATTGTATTCATGTTAAATTTCCCGAATTTGATAATTGTACTGTGACTATGTCAGAGAATGCCTTTGTTCTTAGGATATACACACTGAAGTATTTAGGAAAAGAGGGGTCAAAGAGAGAATGTGAGAATGATAAAGCAAACATGGCAAAATGTTAATAGGTGAATCTGCGTGAAGGATATAAAGGAATTCCTTGCACTATTCTTGAGGCTTTTCCATTAACTTGAAGAAATTTAAAATGAAACATTTACAAACATCAAATGAAGTCGTTTTAGACTGACCTAATTAAACACTATACTTGTAGACATTCAGTTTTCTCTAGGGTTTAACAAGAGATCTTTCAAAAGATTCATCCTACAGCTAAGTCTTTCCAAATTGCAAGGCAATCTGCAGAAGGAAAGGAATTATTGAACCAATCCATGTCTATCTCATGTTCTGAAATGACCCCTTTAATAAATAACGTATTTTTCCAACCATGGATCATCATTTAAATTTTATTATATGCTTATGTTAATATCAAGTCAATCGTTCAGTATATTTCTGAATCAGTATACTATTTATGTTTGTCTAGAAGAGATTTATATTGCCTCTTTTTTTGTATCACATACAGCAATCAATTGACAGCTGAGCAGAATCTTAGTATCTATAATAGCAGTGCAGCTTTAACAAATGGAATATATGATTATAAAACAATCAGAGGCGATTCCATGGACTGTTAGCCTTACCAGGCAGAATCTTAGCACTTTCAAATTTCTCATCCTACAGAAGGAATTTCCAGGTGAGGTTACAAAATTAATTAATCACCACAAAACCATTTTCAAATTTCTGTTTTTAAAACAGTTCCTGAGGTAAAAAATCCATAAAAGTACTGTGTAAGGAATGAAACAAGGAGAAATTGAAAAATTAATTTATTATATGAAGAAACATAAACAATATTTATTAGAGTAAATGACTGCAGAGAAACAGCCTGCGGAAGCTCACACCCACAATTTACTGGCTGAGAATTATTGACACATACACTCATAACGATAGCACTAAAGTTCTCAGGTGGTTTTCCCAGGAAATGCTGTATTTGACAATTTTAATGTTTATTTTCCCATTTACGAGGCTGAGAAGTTTAAACCCACATTCAACTAAAGTCTAGCAGGATCAGGCATTCAAGTTGTAAGTTATCAAAAGATGCTGCTATGTCCTTTATGAAAGATGATAGATACAAAAAATGAAAAACTCATCTGCTGTCAAAAGCAATTTCCCAGATTGTGGTGGGTCTTTTTCATCCAACTACCAAGTGTTTGGCTGCTAATTTTTGTAAGCCATTAAGGGAAATGGTGAGGGCTGAGTTTTCTCCAAGAGTAAAGACCACATGACACTTGCCCTCCCATAAAGCCAAAGGCCAGCGTATTCACTCAAGACACGCATGTGGATGATGGTCCTTGCTTCTTTCTAACAGTAAAAAAACTAATAACCTGTTTATGGATTTGAATGACTATAATAACTCCTTCAATATTTATGTCACTTTAAAAATATTCTCAAAGCATTTTCACACCTATAGTCTAATTTCATCTTTCTGACAAGCTTGTGAGGTAGGCTGGGCAAGTATGCATTGCAAGTTTGGCGGGTGAGGGAACTGAGGCATACAGCAGTTAAATAATGCATAGGGCTTGACAGGGAGATGCCAATCTCTAGACTGCACTGGCTCTAATAATGAAGAAAGTCTAAACATGTTTGATGATCTTGTTTCAATATATTTTGAGGAAATACTTCACTTCCACCCAGCCAAATGATAATAATTCAGTTGGAGCAGCTGTCATGACAGGCTATGGCACATAATTAGACAAAACACTGAGAGTTTTAAAAATTGGAATTATAACTGAAACCACATTTTAACTCTCAACATGTGAGGGAATTGGCTGGTTTGTTTGTCTTTAGGGCAACCTAGCTCTGCGGTCTGAACTATAATTTTACCATTTCAGAGGTATAATATAAATAATTTTCAAACAAAAATTCTAGAACAGGACTTACATTTTCAACGTGCAGAAACAAAAGCAGTGGTTTCTCTTCCCAAGACTGAATGGACATACATGGCCCCAAAGCAAGGGTATCTGTATGTGAAGGGTGAAATATGATAAAATGTCCAATTTAGTTACCAAACCTCTTTGTCCTTATATAAGAGGCTTATAATTGGGCTTTGGGAGTCTGACAGACTATCACTGTTAGTTTGGTTTGAGGTCACTCAACATATTTAACTATCTTCTACATTAAAATTATTTTAAATGTATATGAAGGCTCAGATTTGATAATGGCTCTTGAGACAGGCTTCTAAACCAAGGCTGGGAGGTACCAGTCTCTCCATCCCTGAATAATTCTGACTACAACTCCTGCTCAAGTTCACCATTTTTAACCTGTCTCCTCATAAACTGGCTGTTAGAAACTGGATGGGCCAGAAAGTTCAGTCACGTCCTTGGACTGTCAACCTTGATTGATCTGCAACATCTGGCCTAGTCAGTGACAGGTCACCTGCTTCTAGGTATTTCGTTATCAAGCTACTTATAGTAGAAATAATGGCACTAAATCCAGGCATTTTCCCAAGACAACTGAGGGTATATTACGCAATCCTTTTCTGTAACAAATAGGGTTCAGAAATTATACTGAAGATAGGACAGTGTAGAAGGATAAAACTGGAGATTGTGTTCAAATTAACTCATAATCATGCCAAATCAAAATGCATTCAGTTAAAGACCAAAATCATTGGGACAGTCTATCATTTTCTACAACGTAAAAGTTTCTGAAGTCAATATCTAACTCTGAGGTAGGAGGAAAACCCTTTTCCTTCAAATAATAAAAAAATAAAATGTCCTACATACCTGTGCTAGGTGAAAGATTTCTATGGAGTTTTCTAGAAAAACGTAAGTTAACCAAGGTAACAACTCTTGTCTGAAACTTTCCTGACAGGCAAGGAAGAAAGGGAGTAAAGACTATGAGTTTTATTTACTTCTTTCTTAAGAAGGCAAATCCTAGCAAATACCATTAGAAATGTCCCAGAATTGTAGGCCAGGAATGAACCTTGAAAAGGGTGAAGGTCACCTTCCAGCAGATTCACATTGTTAACCTTCCCAAGGAGGTAATAATTCTGCTTCCAAAAGCCTACATCATGTTGATGTTTTAACAACCCTCTTGACCCAGAATTTTTTCAACATATTTCAACATATAGGAACACACAACTTTCTTAAAATTTTAGGGCTTCCATAACCAAATTTAGGATTCAATTTTGCATCCATGGACCTTTGGGAGTAAAGTCTCCAAATATAGACTTATGAATCCATTAGGGATAGCGGGCCACAGTGGCTATAGTTGGTTATGAACAAAGAGCCCTAATGAGATGAAAATGGAACATCTATTAAAAAAAACAAACTTGAACAGCCGTCTCTGAAAACTCTGCCAAAAATGATGTTACTGACGGCAAACTGACCAGTAACCTTTGCTGGTCATCAGGACAGCTGTTGGGTGAAAACTATGCCAAGGGATAACAAAACATTAGGCTACCTGGACCAGGAGTCCAGAAAACTAGAAAACAAGCCCCTGTCCTTATTCTAACTGATGGATCTAGCCAGCTCAACGGGTATCATGGGGACTTTGTCAGTGAAACAGACAGGAGTGCCTGGAAGAACATGGTCAGCTACGAATGGTAATGCCTCAGGCTGCCCTCCAGCACTCAGGGGATTCCCCGACTTCTCTGTATAGTTCCCCCACACCCAAGAGCTCTCTAAAGGGGGGCAACTCACAAGACATTGAGAGCTAATCCCTGCTTTGTTAACTGTGCAGGGCTCATCACTTGTATGAAGCACAGGGATCAACCCAGAAAACAGTATGTCTCTGCCCCAAGAGAGCCAGGTCCCATTAAGCAGAGCACAACTCATTAGCAGTCAAGGTCTGGCTGGGCATAGAACTGATTTTACTGCTAGAAGGTGTCTCATCTATGTCTCCGGCTGACCTTAGATCTGCCTTTCCTACAGACTCGGAGGATTTCTGCCGTCTACAAGGACAGCAAACACACTTTATCCACTGCTGAAAGCTTTCGGAAACACTAGAGGAAAAGAGCTTTTTGCAAGGGTGGAAGAACTGATAGAACACCAGCATGAACAGAATGGCTGTGCAGTACGTAATGAGCAGCTTCAGAATCAACAAGGGCGCACACACATACATATAGATGTCGGTTTTGTAAAGATACCACATAAGCAGGAGGAGGGCGTTCTCAATGAATCTCAGCATGTAGTACACAAGCAGCCGGTACCAGTTCTGGGACTTGCTGATGAGGTCGGGGTTATTTATTTTCAGCTGCACAGCTGACCAGCAGAACATGTTGATACCGGCGTAGAGTAAGGTGAGGAAGCACAGCACGATGGTGGTACCCACTCGACTGAGGGCCTTTTCGATGTTCTCAGGGAACGGGGAGCCACTGCACCAGAAAAGGATCCAGGGGTACAAGAAGAAACTGAAGAAGTTGATGAGTATGACCAGCACCACCCAGGCCTTCAGGACGGAGGTAAAGAGGACCAGGACAATAACTCGAGTGGCAATCTCAAAGCTCCTCCAGAGGAAGATACAGACGTAGGCCAGCGGCTTCACTTTGATGTCGTATTCATCATACTTGATCTTGATGGCTAGGATGTTGCAGCGCAAGGCTCCATACACAATGGACAACAGGGATAGGAACATGCAGAGACCTGGGGAAAGAAAGGAAAGAGCACTGTCAAGTCTTGCGTGCACCAAGACCCCTACTGTGGCAGACACGCTCATCCCTCTTCCCATATCCCTTGGACTCTTCCGTTTCATATGCATAGGCTGACTTCCACCTGTCAGTAACTGCTTGCTGTGCCTGAGGGCTTTTGCTAGGGCTGTAGAAGGATGTTCTGCCCAGGTGCTGGACAACTCTGGGGAATTGGTACCCCTGGGAGAGTCCTCAGTACCCAAACTGTAGCCCTGATAAGAGCTGGGATGTAGCTACCCTAGCTCTCCCACCCCTGGAGTAGAATAGCTCTGAGGCACGTGTTCTACACTGTTTACTAGTGTTTTCTCATAGGATGACTTTCTAGTCAGCCGTGGTGACAGATGTCTAATAATGCTCCCTTTATTGGCTGCCTTCCCTTCCCTGTCTCATTTCCCTTCTCCCGTGCTCCTTACAACTTCCTCCAAAAATACCTGCACTCAAATCCTTGTCTCTGGGTCTGCTTCAGGGTCAGCTTGTCCTACAATACCTTCCTGACTCCATCTCGCTCTGTCTGAATATGCAGGATCCTTTACATGGTGTTTTTTCCCCTCAATTAGCTTATAAGCTCCTGAGGATTCAAGTGTGACTATGTCTGATATGTATTCTCGATGCGCCTCAACATATACCAGTATAGGTACACAAACAGAAGGCACTCAAGAATACATTGCTCATGGAGTTCCTCTCTGTCTGCAGGACCTTTCACATTTATATACTGACTATAGAATCCTCATATTTCTTTACTCTTCAGTTGTATTCTTAAATTCTACAGATTGCTGAAGAAATTTTAACCAGGTTTCTGAGGGGCTGTGATTTTCTTTTAAGAAATTTTATTGGGGAACAGTGTGTTTTTTCCAGGACCCATCAGCTCCAAGTCAAGTAGTTGTTTCAATCTAGTTGTGGAGGACGCAGCTCTGTGGCCCAGGTGGGAATTGAACCAGCACCTTGGTGTTATGAGCCTATGCTCTAACCACCTGAGCTAACCGGCTGCCCGGGGCGGTGATTTTTAACCCTTTCTCTCCACTCAGTAGACACAGTGTCTTTCTCACTATCTGGAGAAGGATCTCTACCTGTACTATACTCCATCACTGCCTCTTTCTCAAAAATCTTGCTCTATCAATTATCATTTTTCTCTTCTATCTTGGCTCTTTCTACTGAGTGTATGAATGTGCTTAAATCAGCTGCATCTAAAAAAAAAATCTTTAGTTGCCAAAAACGTACAAAACTGTTGAAGCTGTGCGACAGATACATGGAGAGTCATTATAATATCCTCTCAGTCTTTTTGTACATAAAATCATAGAAAATTTCTATAATAATGCTAAAAGGGAGGGAGAAAAGAAGGAAAGAAAAAGAAAAGAGTGAGGGAGGAAGAGAGGAAGAACCTCCCCTTCACCCTGCACTTCTTTCTGTCTACTACTACACTCTCTCTTTGACACTTTTCAGTCAACCCTCTTGAATGATCTCTACTCAAAACATTGACTTTCTAACCCTCAACTCCCTGGAGCTTGGATTCTGGTCTTGCTCATTCCTGATGTCTCTGTAACATTGGATGTTGTTCATTCCCACCTTCTTGAAATTTTTCCTGTAGAAACGATCACATCATTGTCTCCTAATGCTCCTCTCACTTTCTTTGCAGCCCCTTTCCATTTTCATTCCTAGGCACATCTCTCTCTCTCTCTCTTACACTTAGGAACCATGGTTTTATTTTCTCCTTCTATCCAAGAGCCTACCAGATTTCTCTTCCTAGATATCTTACAGGTTCCAAAAACAAACAAACAAAAAAAACACCCAAAAAACAAAACCCCCAAAACAAACAAAAAACACACAGAACAAAACTTAATGGTTCCCTGAAATCCCCTTTTACCCCTCTCGCAGCCCATGACACCATCACGGCAGATCACCCTAGCCAGAAATCTATGTGCTAACTTGGACTTGTCACCTGCCTCTCCTATCACACCCAAACAGATCTCTAAGCTCTTGCTGCTACTCAGCGTGGCTCGTGAACCAGCAGCACTGAGATTGACTGGAAGTTTGTTAGAAGTGCTCCACCTCAGACCCACGGAGTCAGAATCTGTATTTTTTTTATTGGGGGTGATTGGGAAACACTGTGTTTTTCCAGGACCCATCAGCTCCAAGTCAAGTAGTTGTCTCAATCTAGTTGTGGAGGGCGCAGCTCAGTGGCCCATGTGGGGATCGAACTGGCAATCTTGGTGTTATGTGCACTGCGCTCTAACCACCTGAGCTAATCAGCTGCCCCAGAATCTGTATTTTAATAAGACTTTCCAGGTGATCTGTATGACCATTCAAGTTTGAGAAGTACTGTTCTAAGTTATTTTCCTCCTCCCTTTCTGGTTCTGTCACTTGTTAATGCTCATATGGCTCTCACCACAGGGTCCTAACTCATTTGTTTCTCTGCCACCAGCCTTCCTCTTTTCTTTGTCTGCCTGGATAACCCCTATTTGTTCTTCAAGGTTCAGTTAAAGTGTTACCCCATCAATGTTGCCTTTCCTCAGCCTTATTCAATTACATTCATTCAGTTGTGCTAAATGCTCCCAAGACTCTCTCCCAGGCTCAGTTAACTGCCACTGTATTGGAATCACACAGTCACCTATGCATTCATATCTTTACCTCATCGCTTGGTACCTTCGGTTTAGTGCACTCTCCTAGAGGTAGCTACTGTTTTGTACAGAGTTTTATCACCAGCACCTAAGCACAATGATTGGCCCAAAGTAGGCTATTGATTTATGTATGTTGAAAAAAGGAATGAATGATTTAAAAGTTGCACAATCTGTGAACTGCCTTTTTTCACCACTGAATGAGTAACTTAGGTTGCAAATCTCTCCCAGGCATAATTGAACTGAGAAATGAGAATTCTCAAAGCCCCTTACCAGAGGGTGACTTCTGGGGTTATGGACTTCCTATATGAATACATCTGCTTCCATGTGCCTTTCTCAATTAAGAAGTTGTACCTGGGTGGGGAGATGGGTGGAAAAGGTGAAGGGGAAAAAGAGGTACAAACTTCCAGGTATAAAATAAATAAGTCATGGGGTTGTAAACTATAGCACAGGGAATACTGTCAATAATACAGCAATAACTTTGTACCATGACAGGTGGTTACTATACTTATTGCAATCCTATCATTAGGTTTGTAAATATCTAATCACTATATTGCATTTCTGAAACTAATATAACATTGTATGTCAACTATACTTTAATAAACAAGAGGTTGCACCTATTTCCAATATTCTCTGACCACGGGGGTAACTGAGGAAGCTAACTACTGCCTCAGAATATGGGGCCCAAACAGAATTAAGACAAGTCTGCACTATCTTGGCAGCATTGCATCTTCCTGGCCAGTTATCAGATCCCTGTTCCTGCTGGATTCCACGGCTTACTCCATGGAGTTATCCTTGACCACTTATCCTAGGACCCACTGTTCTGCTGCTTTCACTCCAACCCAGGCCCTGACAACTGGCCAACAAACTGTTAATGAAGATGTTGAAAGCAAGAGAGAGCGTCATCACCATGAGCTTGTACCAACATCTGCCACCCTCCCTCCCCAGTTGCTACCACAAATACTGCTTCTGTTCTTTATGTTAACCAGCTTTATTGATATATAATTAACATACCACACAATTCACAATTTAAAGTGTACAATTTGATGAGATTTATAAAAACAGATTCACAGGTATGTGTAAATACCACCCGATTCAATTTTTTTCCTCCGTTCCTTCCTTCCTCCCTCCTTTCTTCCCTCCCTCCCTCCTTCCTTCCTTCCTTCCTTCCTTTTTCCTCCTTCCTTCCTTTTATTGAGGTAACATTGGCTAATAACATTAGACAAATTTCAGGTGTATGGCATTAAAATACAGTATCAGTATACTCCAGACCACCAAAAGTCTAGTTTCCTTCCATCACCATATATTTAACCCCCTTTACCCATTTCACTTCCCCCCAGACCCTTCTCCTCAGGTAACCACCATTCTGTTGTCTGTATCTATGAGATTGTTTTTGTTTTGTTAGTTTGTTACTTTTTTGTTTTATATTACACGTGAGTGAAATCATATGGTTTTTGTCCTTTTACATCTGACCTATTTCACTTAGCATAATATCCTCAAGATGCACTCATGTTGTCGCAAATGGCAATATTTCATCTTTATATGGCTGAGTAGTATTCCATTCTATACATACAACATCTTAAAATGTCCACATTACCTAAAGCAATCTAAAGACTCAATGCAATCCTTATCAAAATCCCAATGGCATATTTCAAAGAAATAGAACAAAATAATCTATAGTTTGTATAGAACTACAAACGATCCCAAACAGCTAAAGCAATCCTGAGGAAAAAGAAGAGTCAATTTTAGTACATTTTCATCACTTCAAAAAGAAACTCCGTACCTTTAGCTAGCGTTCCTCCAACCTCACTTCTCCACCCAGCCATAAGCAACCACTGATTGACTTTCTGTCTCTATCAATTTCCCTATTCTGGTCTTTCATATCAATGAAATCATATAATATGTGATCTTCCTTTTGTGACTGGTTTCTTTCACTTAGCATAATGTTTTCAAAGCTCACCTATATTGTAGCACGTATCAGTCCTTCATTCCTTTTTATGGTCAAATAATATTCCAAAAAACAATTCCAATGTATGGATATACCATATTTGTTTATCTATTCATCAGTTGATGGAAGTTTGAACAGTTTCCACCTTATGGCTATTGTGAATAGTGCTGCTATGAATATTCCTATATGAATATGTTTTCATTTTTCTTGGATTTATAGAAGTAGATTACTGGGTCATATGGCAGCTTTATGTTCAATTGCTTAAGGAACTGTCAGACTGTTTTCCAGTGATTGCACCATTTTACATTCCCACCAGCAGTGTATGAGCATTCCAATTTCTCTACATCCTCGTTGATGTTTGTTCTTATTATTAACTTGAATTTTTATTATTATTAAGTTTTTAAAAAGGTTTTATTGGGGAATTTGGGAAGAGGAACAGCCAAGTTGTTGTCCTTCAATCTTAGTTGTGGAGGGCGCAACTAGCTCAGCTCCAAGTCCAGTCGCGCCACTAAGCTCAAGCTGCTGTGTTCAATTAGTTGCGGGTGGGCGTAGCTACTATCCCATGCGGGAGTCGAACCACCAGCCTCGTTGTTAAGAGCACATGCTCTATCCACTGAGCCATCCGGGCAGCAGCTCAGCTCAAGGTGCCGAGCTCAGTCTTAGTTGCGGACAGGCGTAGCCCACCATCTCGAACAGGCAACCTTGTTGTTCAGAGCATGTGCTCTCACCAGCTGAGCCATCCTGCCACCTGTTGGCAGCTCAGCTCGGGCGCAGCTCACTGGCCCATGTGGGAATCGAACCAGTGACCCTGTTGCTCAGAGTTCATGCTCTTAACCAACTGAGTCACTGGGCCGGCCCTATTATTAACTTTTTAATTCTAGCCATCCTAGTGGGCATGAAATAGTATCTCATTGTGATTTTGATTTGCATTTTCCTGATGACTAACGATGTCAAGCATTTTTTCATGCACTTAATGGCCATTTGAATATCTTCTTTAATTGATTCTGGTTCTTAACTATGGAACAAACTCATTATAGATTTCATACTGTCCCATACGTATCCCAAAAAGTTTGCCAGGATTCAAAGGCCAGATCTGCACAGGATAATTCAAGAACAATGTTAGCCTCACTTACAGTTGTCAATGAGCACTTAAATTTTTTTTAAAGATTGTACAATTCTATCACTTCATGCTTTTTTAATTCCCTAAAAAAAATGCATCAAAAAGCAAAAAGATTTCCATGCTGGCAGTGGCAGTTTGGTTTGTTTTGTTTCAATATTTCTGCCAAGAACAACTGGACAAACACCTGTTCAAAGGCATCAGAAAGCAGTGAGTATTTCTGGGATCAACATCTGAAAGAAAAGAAAAATACCAAGAGGAAATTCTAAAGCTGCTTTTCCCCCTCAAAACATTTGCCCATATGATAGTGGGTACTAAGAGTCTAAGAATCTGAACACAGCTTTTAGCAGTCTCTCAAAGCTGGTGAGTGTGGGGAGCATACATTGCATTCCAGCCCTATCATGGTCCTGGAATACACCCAAAGCTTTCTGGTGGGAACCCAAAGGACAAGACACTAGGAGTAAGGACAAACAGAAATACATAAGCCCTCCCAAAGACTGAAGCAGAAATTTCAACCAACTCAAGTTTTTGAGTGAGCCAAGTTGATCTGTATGTATCTAATCCAACTGCCTGCCATAAACAAAAGTAAAATCTTCCTAGAGAAAGAGAACTCACCCAGAGCCTCAAATTATCTCTATTTTTAATAAAAATGTCTGACATTTATTTGAAAATAATATGGCATGCTCACAACAAGAAAATGATAAAAATCCAAGAATAAAAACATATACTCAAAACAGACCCATAAGAGATACAGATATTGAAATTATCTGACATGGACTTCAAAATGTCTGCAATTGATATGTTGAAGAAATTATATAACAAGACAGAAAATTTATCATAGACTAGAAACTATTTTAAACTCAAATGAAAATTCTAGACCTGAAAAATACAGTAAGTACAATTAAGAAATGAAAGGTAGGTTTTATAGATTAGAAATAGCTATAAAGATAATTAGTGCTAACTAAAAGGCAAGTCAGAAGAAAATGGAGAAACAAAAAGCTTGAGAGACTTACGGGAAAGTGAAAATATCGGGGACAGAGAGAGGGAGAAGAAGAAGAAGAAAAAGAATGGGTCAGAAGCAATATTTGAAGTGATAAAGGCTAAGGATTTCCCTAAAATGTTAAAATATCAAACTAAACCCCAAATAGAATAAATACAAAGAAAACCACAAGGAAGCATACCATGTTAAAATTGCTGAGCACCAAAGTCAAAACCTTAAAAAGCAGTTATATGTTTTCATTTCTTAAAAACCAAACAGATTAACTTCAAAGCAGCAGCAACAATAAGGACAGCTGGCATCTCAACAGAAATAACAGAAGCCAGAAAACAAAGGAATGATACCTGACGGTGGGGAAAAAGTGGCCTCTAACATAGAGCTCCATACCCAAAGATGAAGGTAAAAGAGATATTTTATGACAAAACAAAAATGAGGGAAGTCGTCATCAGCAGACCTGCTCTAAAGCAAATATTAATGGTAGTATTTCAGGCCCAAAGAAAATGATCCCACATGAAAGCACAGAGATAGAGGACCAAAAAAAATGAAGAAACTAAATTTTGTTAATAGGCAAAAAGATTTGAACAGTCCCATCACACACACACACACACACAAACACACACACACACACACCAAAATGGCCACTAAAGACATTTGTGAAAGACAGTGAAAAATGACTCAAGCTCATTAGTCATCAGGAAATGCAAATTCAAACAAAAATGAGATACTACTACACACCCACTGTATTATTAAGAGTAAAACCAAGTATTGGCAAGGATGTGGAGCAATTGGAACTCTTATGCACTGTTTGTGGGTGTGTAAATTTGTACAACCACATTTTAAGTTTCAACGATAGCATTCCCTACATAGGCATTCCTTATTGCCCAATTCTACTCCTGAGTACAGGCATGCCTCATTTTGTTGTGTTTCTCTTTATTTGTGCTTCACAGATACTGCATTTTTTACAAATTGAAGGTTTGTGACAACCCTGCACTGAACAGGTCTATCAGTGCCATTTTTCTAACAGACTCAGATGATGATTAGCATTTTTTTTAGCAATAATGTATTTTTAAATTAAGGTACATGCACTGTTTTTTAGACATAATGCTATTATGCACTTAACAGAATACAGTATAGTGTACACATATGCACTGGGAACCCCCCCCAAATTCTTGTGACTTGCTTTAATGCGATATTTACTTTACTGCAGTGGTCTGGAACCAAACCCACAATATCTCCAAGGTATGCCTATATCGATGGAACAGAACTGCATACATATTTCAGCAGCATTACTTTTAATAATCCCAATCTGGAAATAACCTAAATATCAATCATTGCAGTATATTCATACAGTGTTGAATAAAAGAAGCCAGGCCTCTGATTCCACTTATATAAAATTTTAAGAATACAGGAAAAACTAATCTGTGATGTTTGAAGTCAGCTTTCTGCTTCCTGGTTACTCTTTGGGAAGGAGGGCTGGTAACATGATTGAAAAGGGGTATAAGGGAGGCTTCTAGGAGTGCAGGTACTCCTGTTTCTTGGGGCACATGGGTGTGTTTACTTTGCGATAATTCATCAAGCTTCACCCATACATTTCACACTTCCATAAAAATGTTTATTTAAAAACATCTAGGTGTACTACCACTATGTGTACTAGGCATTCCATAAATGTTTACTAGATTGTTTTTTGAAGGCAAAAGACTGCTCTTTCATTATCATAATGAAACTGTTCCAGAAAGTTTTCTTCGCCACCCTGGCAAAATGCCAAGTAGAAAACAAACATGGTATAAGCCCTTACTTAGATCACTATAGCAAAACTGGTTCTACAGATGTAACCAGAAAGGCACCCTAATGCTGTAAAAAATACATCTTCAAGTTTTAGTGACTAAAACCTTACTGTTACCAAAATGTCCTTGAATATCTGCCAGTTTACCAGCTGTTTAGGCAGAAATTGCGGACTTTCCTTTCAATACATGTTTATATTTATTTAGTACTCTGAATTGTCAGAACAAATATAAGCACACATGATATGATGATTACTATCTACTCCACAATCCCTACAAATCCTGAATGGTTTTGCTATTTTTTTCCCACACTTATTTTGATTTCTTGCCTGAGAAAACTGGGTGATAATATCTCTTCCAGATCCTTTCTCTTGTGCTCAGAAAAATTACTGCACTCTTATTTCATGCCAGGGACCATTCCAAGCACTTTACAGGTACTAATCACTCAATCCTAACAAGTCTATGAAGTCGATTCTATTCTTATCCTCATTATACAAATGAGAAAACAGAGACACAAAGATGCTAAATAACTTCCCAGAAATCACTGAGTTAGCAGAGCTGGAATTCAAACCTATGCAGTCTTGCTCTAGAGCAGCGGTTCTCAACCTTCCTAATGCCGCGACCCCTTAATACAGTTCTTCATGTTGTGGTGACCCCCAACCATAAAATTATTTTCGTTGCTACTCTATAACGGTAATTTTGCTACTGTTATGAATCGTAATGTAAATATCTTTTTGTTTTCCGATGGTCTTAGGCAACCTCTGTGAAAGGGTCCTTCAACCCCCAAAAGGGTTGCGACCCACAAGTTGAGAACTGCTGCTCTAGAGTGTTAACTAGTTGTAACTAGTAGTCAATGCCACTTAAATAAATATAATGAGGTATATTTCCCTAGCAGTGGTCTAAGCTCCACTTTTTAATTTCTTTTATCAAATGGAGGCAAAAAGTAGTAGTCAGTTCCGCCTTGAAACTGCCCTCAGAGTATTTGGGGAGTTGTCCAATTCTTCCTTGCTTCCACTGAACCCAAATTTCATATCTATTTTTTTATTATTACATGAGTATTCTGCATATATAAAGACTTTTTGAAATGATTCCGTCTAGGCACCCGGAAGTGGGTAAGCCTCACTACACTAAGCTGGTTTCTGGGAATGGCCTCCCAAGGCACAATCAATGACCAGAAATAAGCAGGCCAGGCTCCTCTATCTGCCCTACCAACTGCCTTATCATCCTGCCTCAGGCAGAAAAAAGAGGCATCAGTGAGTTGAGCTAGAGAAAAAACAACAACCTTGCCTTCCATAGCCAGGCAAAGGAAGTTATGACCTGTCCCGTGTGTGGGGGCCCTCTGTCAGGTTACCTAACATTGAAATGGTGGTAGCAGGACCACTTGGAAGCCCAAGACCAAAAGTTCTGCATCCTGCTGCAGATTGTCAGCTGTGGCAAGGCATGGAAAACTGTCTTTCAACAGTTACTCATGTACAGTGAACTTTGTAAATAATCAGGCATGGCCACTTGACCCTCCACAATGGAAAAAAATCTCTTGCATTTCCTGCCTTTGCCAACACTTGAACCTTAGACACTCATAAATATTTGCACACACATCCTTTCCTACATTAGTGTTTGAACTCCCACAACAATTCTCAGTATATTTCCCCCCACATCTATCTTCCCTTCCTTCTTTTCCAATGCTTTATTTTGTTCTTATTTAATGGTATTGTTTCACTTATGTTTATGGTTGCAAACAACATGCAAACCTTTTAGAAACAGGTATTTTAAAATGGATAAGTAATTGGCTTGAGCCTTGCAAAGAAGACCTCAGTTCTCCTTGTGTGTGATTGTGCCTGCTCAGTGCCCCCAATTCTAAGCCATACTACCAAGACCTACTTACTTCTTACTTTACAGAGATGAATGAGGAGTGAGAAGATCCTATGCTGGATTCTTCGAACACAGGTTCTAGAAGGAAACCTGAGAAGCTATATAAGCAGCATTGGCATGCTCCAGTGAACCCAAGCACAGTCTTGACAACACACTCTGATATGGACGTGATGGGTGGGGGGGATGTGTGTCTTTCCATTGAGTAGCATTAAGTATAATAACTTCCACTGGCTTGTGGCCACAGACTCCAAAAACCCGTATCAAAGCCTACACCTAGGCAAAAACCAAGCCTGAATGAAGTCTTGGTGGTATACAGAAGGATTTTCTCCCCAAGACATTTGGAGGTGAGCTCAACTGAGGAACAGTGGATATGAACTAATTCTCAAGTCCTGAAGACTTCATATTGTCTTACACATTTACAAATGTGTATATACCATTTCACAATTGTATAGACCATTGTTTCGATTGCTATAGTATAGCAGCTATGTATACTATACTGATTATAGCTGAAAATGGTGCAGAAAAATATTAAAATATTTAAAACAATCTCTCTCTCTCTCTCTATCTATATATATATATATAGTTTCTTGGATTTGCAATGGTCAAATATGTAAATAGATTCATCTGGTATAGGCTGATGAGAACAGTGTGGGATCCTAATCACAGACATCTAACATGGAGCAGAGGCTTGAGAAACTTCCATACTGGAGCAAAACCAATACGCTGCACCTAAATCAACCTTAGGGTAAGAATAAAACTACAGTAATTTTTTTATGGCTTTAATTTGGTATAATTTGTATACAATGAACTGCATATATTTAATGTGTACAATCTGATGAGTTTGGACACATACAAGGAAAATGTTTAGTAACGAAAATACCTATAAACTTCATTTAGTCCATATTTAACCAAATTTTCCAATTAACCCATGTTCTACTTTTAGGTAAAAGAGAAATATGTCTAATTCATATCCCTAATAGAATATAAGCTCAACAAAAACAAAGATTTTGTTTTGTTCACTGGTGCCTGGCACCAAGTACAGTGCCTGGCACATAGTGGGTGCTCAATAGATATTTGCTGAATAAGATAATTGATAACAAGGATTTATTATTAAATTTAAAAACACTGTATTTAAGCCAGTGTTCACATATCTTCTTCATTTACCAAAGCATATACTGCAAACATATTTCAAATGGTGCATCATCCTCAATCCTCAAAGAATGTTTCTAATATGTATGGGATTTTCTTTAAAGAAAGGCAGAAATATAACAAATATAAGGCTGAAAAATGCACAAACAAAATATATTTCTGGATTGCCCATGTTTACTAGAAAATCAAATGCCATTCCCTTTGGAGACAAAAATCTCCATTCCATTTGGACTGTTTAACTGAGTTTCATGGCACATTTGAAACATTTGTTCCGCTAGTCACTCTTTGAAAGAGGGGAAATTGGTTAACCAACTCTCTGCTCAATATCCTACCATCCTTTTTACTAAGCATTAACTAAAATAATTCAAATGTATTTCTAAAAGGTTTAAAAATGAATAAAACTTTGAAGTCAAAGAATTAGCAACTTTTCTAGATTCTTTCTAGATATTCATCACTCTACACACACAAACACAACACACACACACTTCCTTTAATTAACCTTGACATTTGGATCCTGGTCTACACACACAAGAACTCCGAAAATGTTTACAGAAACAGATGGTAACAACTGTAAGTCCTTAAGTTCAACTCAAAGTAGCCAATTCTTAGAAGTTCAAAAGTCATGAATTTATTGTTTTACATTTCCCTAAACAAAGTGAACATATGCCATTGTAATAACCTGGTTATAAGATGCTTTTAATTTATGTTTAATATTATTTTCCCTCAAAAAAATTCAATTTTGTCCTATCCACAGAGTCCAAGTTACTTTTGGGTCTCCTGAGGCACAATTAGAAGTACCAGAAATAGCTTCCAATCTGAAGCAAACATTAAAAACTACTTATCTCTGGAAATATAAAGATTCTCTCTCTCTCAATTTTCCTTTTCAGTCTCCTACACACTGAAAACTGCAGAATCAACCTTAATAAGGAAAGGCCAGCAACCACAGCCACTATTATCCACATTATAATATAGCTGCATCAGCCAGTTTGACCTTTTCCACATGTCCTCGTTGCCCATTTGCAAATCTCCAGCCCTTAGGCAACCTTCATCTCCTCCAACTTGGCAGTCCGGGCAATCTTTGACTGCAGAGGATGAGGAAGGATTGAGTATGGCACACCTGAGAAATAAAAACATGAATTCAATTCAATTTTGAAAAAGTCTTTAGTGTGTCCACATGACTGTCACCAGGTTAGGTCCTATTAAACATGTGCTTAAGACATAAAAAAGGTGTGTGCAGTGATGTATGAAGGATATTACTATTTATGCATATTTTTCTCAAAGTTCTTATTTGGGGGTAGTTTTAAAAGTAGACATACAGAAGTCAGTTCTTTGAAAAGATAAACAAAATTAATAAATGTCTAGCTGGGCTGATCAGGGGAAAAAATGACAGAATGTGAGTTACCAACATCAGAAAGGAAGGGGGTATCACTACAGTCCTACAGACATTCAATGTATAGGGGAATATTACTAACAACACCTGCCAATAAATTCAGTAGCTTAGGTGAAACAGACAAATTGCCGGAAGAATACAATTTACCAAAAGTGATGAGATTAAAAATCTGAATAGCCATCTATCTATGTATCAAAGAAATTAAATTCATTAGTAAAACCTTCCCACACACACAAAAATTAATTCATCACTGCTTTGCATCAAGACCAGAGAAGGAGCCAAAACATGGCATCCAAGCTCACTTTAATTGCCTTTTGTAAGGTTACAGATTTCATGAAAATCCATTAAAGTTACCAATGCTACAAAAACAAAGTAGGCACATACCCCTTGAGGCCTTGCTGTCTGGTATAGTGATCCTAAAAATGGGCCCTCCATAAGTAAACAGTAATTGAGTAAATTCAGCTCTAGTGAGCATCTTCCAAGGTCCTGCACCACATGCTCATGTTTTCAGCTTATCTCATTTAATTTTCACAACAATCCTGTCAAATCTGTGTTGACAGTTGTAGTTCATAGATGAAGAGACAAAAGGTCTGTAACGTTCGCTTAGTCAGTTATTTGGTAGCAGAACAGGCCATCAGCCCAAGCTTCTGACCTTAGTCCCAGGGCATTTAAACACAGGAAGAGCTGTGTTCCAGCTAAGAGGCTGCCTAGAATGAGAGTGCCTCCTGAGGGTCCCAGCCACTGATGCCCCAGAACTACAGCCTCCCCAATCCCAAGTGCCCAATCCGTCTTCCCATGTGTCTCCAACCACCTTGATTTCTCAATGAGCTCCCATATCTCTTCATGCAAATTCAATTCAGGGCTGGTCGAGTGGCGCGATGGTTAAGAACTCGCTTGGGATGCTAGAGGGCCCCGGTTCGGATCCCATATATGAGGGCCAGTGACACTGCCCTCCACAGCTAAGATGCTGAACAACAGCTCAACCTGGAGCTGGGCTGCTGTGAGTCACCGGCAACGGCATAGGCTGCAGTCCCTGTGGCAGTGGGTTGCCATGGGCTACCGTGTGTAGCCAGCAGCCAGCGTGAGCGGCCAGCAGCCGCAGTGAGCGGCCGTCCAGAAGCCGGCGACTGATCTACCTTGCCCGGGAAGAGCGCAATGATGGTGCCAACTTGGGCCAGTGAAGCAACGTCCTCCACAACTAGACTGAAGAACAAAACGACAGCAACTTGTCTGTTCCCCTTCCCCCAATTCCCCAGCACTGTTCCCATCCCCCCAATTCCCCAATAAAAAAAAATCTTAAAAAAATTCAATTCAGAGCCTACTTAGGCCAGCAAAAAAGAAGAAGGGATGGGAAAAAAAGGAAAGGGAAGTGAGGAGAGAGGGAAGGAATAAAATGGCCATTTTTAAAACATTTCAATGCACTTTGATACCCACGATCTGCCTCATCTTCTATCCTCCTAAGGAGGTAGGCAAGACAATCATTGTCACTTCTGCTTTAAAGAAAAATCTGAGACCTAGGAAGCCATATAAATCAAAAGGAATATTTTGAAACTACCAATTTATACTTTTTTTAATTAAAGTTTACTGGGGTGACAACTGTTACCAAAGTTACATAGATTTCAGGTGTACAATTCTGTGATGTAAAGTATAGCTTAGGGAATATAGTCAATAATATTGTAATAACTATGTATGGTGTCAGATGGATACTATATTTATTGGGGTGATCACTTCGTAAGTTATATAACTGTCTAATCACTATGTTTTACACCTGAAACCAATATAACATTGTATGTCAACTGTAAATGAAAAATTTAAAAAGTAAAATATCAAAAGGAGAATGGAGAAATAGTGTTAGTCATACAATAGAATAGTTGGCAAACTCAGTCCAATTTTTGTATAGCCCAAGGCCTAAGAATGTTTTGTACATTTTTAAAGGGTTGTAAAAACAAATAAAACCAAGGAAGAATATGTGACACAGACCATAGAGGGCTTAAAAGTCTAAAATATTTTACTATCTGTTCCTTTGTAGAAAATTGTTGCCTGCAATGGAATACTTTTAAGCCACAAAAAAGAATGAACTAGCACTTACATTCATCAGCATGCACACTTCTCAAAATATTATGTCAAGCAAAAAAATGCAATTTCAGAATGCTATTTGCAGCATGAAAAATTTTAAAGGCCTACAAAATCAATATATAATATTTATGGATACAGTGCATGTGTAGTTAGGTTATAAACCATGCATGAGAATGAGCAACTCTGAAATCATGACAAAAAAAAGGGTCACCGGGTGTCCCGATTGTACTAGTAATGTTTTAGCTCTTAAAGAGAAAAAAAATTCTGAAGCAAACATGTCATGTGACTACTTGCTAAAGCAGGCAAGGAGGTACGTGGTTTGTTTATTATATTATTCTCTACTCTTATCTATTGGGTTGTCAGAAGAGTCATGACGCATTTTTGCAATGAAAAACATAGAAAAAATACGTCATGACTTTTCTGACAACCCAATATATGCTTTGGTATTTTACAATACCAATATTTTGAGTTAATGTATAAAGAAAAAATATCTGCAGTTAATAAGTGAGTGGATATTATAGACCTTGTGTGTGGTTTTCAAGCAAGGCCTCCTGGGGGGAAAAAAAAGCCCTCTCATGATATCCTGTGGACAAGTCAGAGAAAACTCTTATGCTAATATGAGTGCCGTTAAGATAGATTTACTACTGGATAAGCGATCTGTACTCACAAACTTCACTACTTCCTTTCAGGCTAAGGGGAATTTGTCAAGGCTGTGGCTTTGGGGCTGTCGCAGTCTCACCTTCTTGACAACTAGTGAATGAAGACAGAATGCAGAGCTGGGACAAAACTGAGAAAAGCACATGATTCAAAATGACCTCAACAGGCTGATACCCTGTGCTTGAATCCAAGAAAAGATAATACCACTGCACTGTATTTCTGAAGCTGATGTTCAATAATATTGTATGTCAACTACAACTATATATACATATAGTCACGGGATGTGGAGTAGAGTGTGGGAATGGAGTCAATGGAATTGTAATAGATATGTATGATATCGGGGGTGGGAGGGCAGTAGATGGGGGGTTGTTTCTGTGCGAAGGGTGAAAAGGATAACTATTGCATTGTTCTGTACACCTGAAACTAACAATAAAAAAATAAAATAAAATAAAATAAAAAGATAATACTACAAGGAAAAAATATCAAGCCCCACCTTCATATATTTAAAAATACACTTTAAAGCTACAGGATGGGTAAAACCTGGCTTAGCTGCTCTCAGCATGAAAAAAAGAACTGGGAAAATTTATTGCATAATCCAGCAATAGAAGCCAACTGTGTAATTCAGCTCCTCCTAAAGCTACAACATTTGGGCATAGAGTTCTAATGAAAGCAAAACATTAAAGTAAAATACAACATAGTTCCACTGCTCACAGCTCTTACCAAAGTAAGTCTGTAATATCCATGCAGTTATGAATGGCATGTTTTAAGGAAAAAGGTGACAAGTCAGAGTGTATCTCAAGTACAATGACCTTGATGGCCTCAAAGCATGTCATTAGAGAAATGACTAGAGGATCTAGAGAATGGAAAAGAAAAAGGAGACAGGAGAGTTGTGACTATTTGGAGACCTGCTGTGTGACAAGAGGGATGAGATGTGTAAGTACTGCTTTAGCAGGACAAATCAGGTCTAACCATCAGGCTGAAGATGAAAGGAGGCTGATTTCCATATAATACAAGTGAAAATGCTCTACTTAATAGTGTCAACTTGGTGGGGTATTATCATAAAATGGATTTGTCCCCCTCCCCCATTCTCCTCCCAACTGTGGAAACAGAATGTGGAAGGAGTGTCCCTGTTCTGAGCCTAGACCACAAGAGGCTCTGCAGCTCTGCAGGCCTTGACTTTCTCAGAGCCCTGCCACCACCAGGCTAAACTGCTAGGGGAACAGAGACCACCTGGAAGAGAGCCATTCCAAGGGCTGCCGTCCTAGACCAGTCATTCCCAACTGACTCACAGGCTGAGTATGTACTAATAAATAAGCTCAGCCAAGATCGGCCCAGCTTGGCCCAGATCAGAACTGCCCAGCTGACCTATAGACCATTGAGTAACAATAAGCGGTTATTGTTTAAACCCTTAAGTCTTGGGTAGTCTGTTATGCACAATAGCTAGCTGACACAGTGGAGACCTCTTGTCTCCTTTCCAGTCTCTACTCAGCCCAGGCTACTCCCTCAAGACTCCCTCATTCAGAAGTTGACAAATGAGAAGCAGGCCTCCATCTCTATGCTCATGGATGCTCCTAAACTCTGGGGTACACACAAGCTATCTCTGAAGGAAGCAGTGCGGGGTGGGCCTGTGGGTTCCCAGCTTAGAAGGCCGGGAGTGAAGTACTTGGTTACCCATGTTATGAGCACCCTTTATCTTGTAACCGCACTTTAAGTGGCTTCTGGGAGGGGAGGGTGTGGACTGTCGCCATAAATTATATCACAGAAGTCCCTAGTCTCTCACCTCTTCCCCAGAGGTATTTCCTTATAGAATCAGAGGGTGGGGATGCATGGGGTTGACTGTGGTAGGCCTGGTTTGTCACTCTTGGAAAATCCTGAAAAAAGGGAATTTGGCCAATACTTGAGTGGCTTTTTTTTTTTTCTGAATGTGGTGTATCCAGTGCTTGGGCCTGATGTCACTTCTGGGGGGAAAGAAAAATTCCCACTTAACTTCGTATTACACAAGGAAGAATGTTGTAACAAGAGTGTTTTATCAATGAAACAGTGCCTTTGAGTACTGAGAGCTCCACTGCTAAAGAAAGTCAAGCAAAGGCTGATGGAGCCACCTTTCTGAGATACCAGAAAAGGGATTTGTACATAGAGTGCAGTCACACGTGATGGCCTCTTAGATGCCTTGCAACTCTTAGCTTTCTACAACCCCATGAGAAGCAGAGTTGGCTAAGACTAGCAGTGGGTCAAGCATCCAAAAACCTGGGCTTTGGTCTTGGCTTTGGGCCCTTAAACTTCCTAGACCTTAGTGTTGCAGACACTATATGCCTCTCATTGGATATCGTTCCTCCATTCCTCCTGGAAAGCAGACTTCTAATTCCAATTACATGCTCACCCCTGCATTCAAGGAAGATGATTGCAGGTTCAGCCCCTGCAGGAAATCTAACTTTGTGCAGACTAGTCTCCTAAATTTTTCTGTGTCACAAATAGAAACAACTCATAACATATTTGCATGGCGTATTCACTGGATTACTTAGATGATGGTGATCTATCCATTCTGGGTCCCGGCCAGCTGTTCTGTAGAGTCAAGGGCATCTATACCTCAGAGGCATCTGCAATTCCACTTTTTATTCCTGTGGCTAAGGATTGGTTTAGCATGTATATGTGACCCATGTCTGGGCAACAGAACCTGAGTAGAATTCCGCTGCAGGAAAAGGTGTCCCTCCTCAATAAAAAGAAGTACACAGGAAGAAACCTCCCTCTTCTTCCGGACTTGGTCATGCCTGCATGTGATGTCTAGACCTATAACAACATATCGATGTTTTCAAACAGGGCCCCTCAAGTTCTTTGATAGTCCTCCCATTAAGAAGTAGGGTGTGTGTCTCCTCTTCTTGAATCTGAGATCTAGTGATTTCTTGAATGATAGAATATGGCAAAAATGAGTCTGCCAGTTTCTGGGTCAATGTATTGAGAAACAGAAAATGTCTACTTCGTGTCTCTTGGAACACTTCAGACCCAGGTGCCATGCTGTGAGGAAGCCACGGAGAGGCCCACATGGAAAAGAACCAAGGCCTCCAGCCCCAGCTAAGTACCCAGTAGAAAACACAGTACCAAACTGCCAGCCATGTGAGTAAGCCATCTTGGAAGTGGATTCTCCAGCCGGATTTCTCCAGTCAAGCTGCCCCAGCTGATGCCACATGGAGCAGAGATTAACTGACCCTGCAGAGACTTAACCAGATTGCAAATTCATGGGCAAAAGAAATGGCTGTTGTTATTTTAAGTCACTAAGTTTTGTGGTGGTTTGCTATGCAGCAATATATAGTGGATACACAGTCCTCTTGCAGTCATGAGGAGAGAGAGACACAAAGATGGAAAAATGCCTCGGTCCTTGATGACACTGTCGTGCTGATAAATTAGCCAATCCTGGAATCACTCTGCCTCTGAATTTATTATATGAGGATACACATATATGTAATTTTAAGCCACTTTACTTGGGTCTGCTACAACTGCAATATCTTAAATGATACCCTCTGTTTTTCATCTGTAAAAATGAGATTAATATAATTGCCTTGCTCTTTACTCACCATTCACTGACCGTATATTCAGAACCCATATGTGCTGAACTGGGCATGTGCAAATGAGTAAGACAAAGACCCACAGCTAGCCCAGTGACTCATGCCTGACCACTCTCCCCATCCCCAACAAAAACTAACATTCATCGTGGAAGCATGAAAAACACAGTTAAATGGAAAGAAGAAAAATATAACCTATAACCTCACTATACCAAGACAACAACTAACTGACATTTCAGTATACTTCCCTTCAGACTCTTTTTGAAGTTCTGCATTTTGTGTAGGTGTATGTGTATATGAGTGCATGTGCATAAGTGCACACATGCAAAAAACTGAGAAGATACAGTGGTGAAATTTATAAGCTTATATCATGTAAAGCACTACACACACAGGAGAAAGCACTATCATTCAACTTGTCCCCCATGTGCCTGTAAGAATGCATGAATTAAAGCTATTAACTTTAGTTCATAAAATACACTTGGTCCCAAAAATGGGCAACACATTAAATATGTTTTTTTCTGAAGCTAGACAATGGTTCTGGCCGAGGTACATCTCTGGGCAGTGATCTCATTGAAAAGAAGGCAACTGTGTCAGGTCACCAAAGTTCAAAGAACTGTGCAAAAGTTCCTCGAATAATGTCATTTCAGTCAACTTTTTTTCGTTGATAATGTTGATGAGATGCCGTAAGAACTTAACTCTCATTTATATCAATTGGCCTGTGGTAAAATTGGTTTCGTTATATGTCATTTCACTTAAAGTCACTAATGTCAAGTGAGGACTTCCTGTATTATAAAACTAGAGCTATGAATCCTAGCCTATTCAGCCTTGTCCCAAATACAGCAGAAACGAAACAGTAGGTATGAGTTATTCAGGGTGCTTTCCTGGGCATTCAAGACACAGTCAACACCTCTGAAATCACTAATTTGAAACACCTATGCTGACCACCACCTCCTACCTACTCAACTCACTTGTCTAAGAACTACAACTGTGTTTTTTTATATTCTTATCAAGCCTCAAATCAAACAAGTTCTCATTTTCCCCATTCAGCTAAGAATCCTTAGTGCACAATTTCATTCATTCTCTTGCACAAACCTCAAACACACTTGCCCCTCTATTCTTTTGCAGCCTCCAACAGAACTGGAACCCTGGAGGAACCTAGCTGCCATTTCCACAGCTGCATATACCAGTGTTAAGCATAATAGAAGCATAAATTTTTATGCCTCTTATGTATATTTTTCCTAAGCTTATACAGGTTTATGATCAAATGAACTGAATTACTTGTACTGAATGTTTAAGATTCTGAAAAACAACACCACTAATTTAGCAGGGACTAGATCTCTATAGACCATGAATCCATTTAGAGAGATCACCAGACGATTAGACCCTAAAACCAAATTCCCATCCATTTCTGTCAATAACAGGGAATAACTTAATGGCCATAAATGAACAAAAACAAAACAGAAACACAACATTAGTAGAAATGCAATGTAAAATTAGAAAAAGAGAGAGTCAGCACAGTTGTGTTGGCACTTTGACTTCACCTAGGAGATCCAATAAAAGACACACCTGGGCTTTATGTGCACGAGGTACAGTTCTCTGTGGACAATGTTTAGCTGGCTCTGACATATGAATCTATCGGATATCTCATGGTGAGTTCCAAAGCAGTTAGGACATACTTTTCAAAAAGGTAATATAATACTGCTCACATAGATATGGACACACGTAAAAGATTTTATTACGTATGAGTAAATAGACAGATGTTAAATCCAGTTCAAAAGTGAACAAAGGAATGTTAATTGGGAATATTGAAGTAAGTATATAATTGGGAACAAAACTGGTTTTCTTACATTGTGAGAGGGGAGACAATTGAACCTCTACTGGGCAGTGCATTTTGCCTGTGAATCAGTGACTTGACAGCCTGTATCCTGGAGCTGGCTAAGAGTAAGGCCTGTGACCACCACAGGGCGGTGCACTGCCCACAATGCGTGCTTCACCACTAGGTTTAAGCAAATACAATCATTGTTCTAACTAGTGTTTCCACAGTAATGAGGTTTTATAGTATGTCGCCTTGAAGAGCATTCCCAAAATCTTTAGATAACTGAACGCCTTGGGCTGATATGATAATGAGACAATTAATAGACATTGAATGGATGCCTAGATCATTTCTAAGTAAGATACCAAAAACTGCTTACTAAGCATAATTTTAGCTTCTACACTTTTGCTTCCTATTTGTATGTGACAACGAGGCTACATGCTTGGGTTTGTAAATGAATATGTTTATTTCTGCCATGTTGTGAAGCTGTACCAGGAGACTGTGGGGATAAATAAACCTGGGTTGAATATATTCATGAACTCTGCTAAAATGACAGAAATTATCATGTCATAAGTGACCCACAGACATTTTAAGTCTCTGCCATCTCCAGATAGTTTTTATTTACTCTGATGCTTCCCTGAAGGCCCTACAATCATCTATAAGACAGAGATCTGATCTTTGACAAGGCAGGACGGTCTCAGAAATTTGTGGGTAAGGACAGTAACTCAGGGGATTCGAGAATAAGCTCTTGAGCACAGGGTGGTGATGTTATCACATCACCTTTGAGACTGTTTCAGTGGGCACAGTCAGATTTTTGAGAACATCTTCACTGAGAAGGAGATGGGTTCATGGCATGGCTCTCACAATGTCTACTGCAACAAGGTCTAGGTTTGCCACGTCCAAAGACCTGTGCTATAAAATCAGTCCTTTGAGCCTAATCTGGCCTCCAAATAAAACACAAGTGCAAGTTCTTAAGAGCGAGTTGTTGAGAATACTTGCCTAGAAATCCAAGAGAGCGTAACACCTCTATATTGAAGAGCTTAGCTTCTTTTTCCCAGAGGAGAACATGAAACTCTATCTCAAGACCATCTATTTCTCAGGATAAATTAGAGGAGGAGCCTCAACAACAGGTCGGAGGGCTGGGCTCTTGTCCGTACTGTGCCACCAGCTCACTGTGTTACTCAGGAGAGCTGATTACCATCTCTGGGCTGAAACGGCCTCAGTTGTAAAACGGACACCCTAAGAAATAATCCCTGTTATCTGTGCCCCACTTACCACTTTCAGTAGAGAAATTTTCCTTAGGAAAAGATCACAGACTGGTAATTGTCCACCTCGAGCAGATCTTGGAAATAACTTAGTCCAACCTCCTCATTTTATAGCCATGTAGGTTGATGAGCCCCCAAGTAAATGATATTGCAGGAGACCAGAACCTGGGTTTCTTCCCTTTTCTTTCACTATTTTGCCCCAATATGTCATGAAGACTCTCTGTTCCACTGCCTGGTTGGTAAATTCCTACATTTCAGAACACAGATATCTCACAACCACAGCATTTAGGAACATGTGTAGCAATGTGGCTTTTCTCCAGTATTTAAGTGAATGGGCTCATCCATTGAACAGGGTCCACACCAGTCCTAGAACTATTGTACTCAAGTGGTGAGTCAAGTGTGAGCTGCATGCTAGTCATTCATAATAGGACCTCATATCAGCTCATAAGGAATCAGAACAACACAAACAGATAATACTGGCCCTCTACCAAAGATAGTTTGAGAAGCAGTGTACTGTACTACATCCTTAAGTGACAAGATTGATCCTTCTGAACACTGAACTGAACATTAATTTGTGCTGGGAGTAACATATTTAAGTATCTATAGTGGCCAGTCACTGAGAGCCAGTGAAGAGAGTCAGATGTGAGAGCTGAAAGAGGAGTGGTAAACCAGATGTCTGATCTTAAGGGCCAGCACCTTGTATCTCCAGCTGACTAAAAGCACATGCCCAGACATTTTTCATTTCCCAAGAGAAGCCAGAAATCCAGATATTCAGGTAAAAAGTTCTTGATTTTAAATATCAACTGCAAATTTTCTTCTACGATATCTCTGTAGGACTGATAAACCTAGCTGCTGTCCAGATCAGGTCTGTGAGCTGCCATTTTGCAATCTGTGCTTTAGGAAATAATGTGTTAGAGGTTAATAGAAGGGCCATCATTTTTTTAGTCTGGGCCTTCAGAACACCTCTATTTCCAAAGGCTGTTCAGTGGGAGGCTAGCCTACTTCCCAGGCCTCGTATTCATGCCAACACCAAGCTGACATTACTCTCCAAGTTCCCCTCAGGCTTGGTTATTGGGCTCATCTTTTCTCACACGGGGCGTTTTCTCCTGTGTTGACCTGTGTCTGGTGTCTGACCCGTCTGCCCTGACACTGTTTTTGATCACAGACCTGGTTTGGCAGCCAGACGCTCCCCAGCCCCTGTCCCTACTCACTCTGGTTTTAGTTTTCCAAACTCCCAGCAGGACACTGGTTGCCAAGATGTCCTTTCCATGGGGCCCACGCTAGAACAATTTGTTTCTCAGCATCCCCCCTACCACCTTTTCGAAATGCACAGAATGCCTGAAGTCAGGGGGCTCATTCATTCCCAAGGGCAGTGATTCTCACTCTCTGCCTGCCTTTCTCCAGAGTGGAGGATTCCTGTGCTCGTGTAGGAGGGGGGTTTGGCAGGGTGCTGCATTTAGACTGATGCTCTGGGGCCCTGGACTCCATATTTCCTGTGAAATCCACAAACACAACTGAAACACAGTTCTTAAAGGGATAGCAGTACTGCTCTGCCTGATTCTCCCCTGTCCTGTGGATGGCCTGTCAACAGGAAGTAATTAAAGCTCAACTTCCAAACTCCACCAGGGACATCAAAGAGAGTCTGAAAGAGCCCAGAAAGCCTGGCTCCTGACAGGTGCCACAGTGACCATTACTGTCAACTACTGCGTGGACTGTGAGGTGACCACAAGAACATAGAGTTTCACTACCCTGACATGGTTTAACCACTGACCATGGTTTCTACACCCTGTAATGAATTCCTTAGGTGTGCCTTCCATAAGTATCCAGGAGACTATGTTTAGTTCTACAACAAGCCATAACCACAGCCAAAATCAACAGTTTAAAGATCAGACAGCTCTGTAACCAACACATCAATATCTTGGTATAATGATTGATTTCCTGGCTTTCCCCATCCTGGAGGCACTGTCTGTTGACTGAAGGGCACTGGAATATGACAAACCATGCACTGGACATAAAGATGCTCTACTTCAAGGATGGGGTGGCAGTGCTGGTGCGTTTGTGTGATCAGCTAAAGGTGACTCTCCACCTGTAGTTGCCGGGGAGAGGCCTGCTTGCTACTCACATGAACAGAAGAGTATGAGTTGAACTTAGCTAAGGCTAGGAGGGCTTCATGGCTCTCCAGAACAAATCACAAACTTGTGGGTGGACACCTTCACAAAGGACTGTAAATATCTGGTTCAATGGGCATTATGTGCCAGGAGAGGTTTCTTGGGTTTATATAAGCACATATTCCAAGGACCTCGGGACACTCCTGTGAAGTGGGTAAAGGCGAAGCCAGCACCAGCAGCTTTCACAGATGGTGGGAAGAGGTAGGGAGAGGTGAGTCCCCAGGCAGAGGAGAATAGAGAGGAAACCAGGGTGAGGACTGCCTGGTTCCCGGATGTACCTGTCTTCTCCCTCTGTGTGGGACTCTTCTGTCTCCACAAGGCCCAGGAGGCTGTGACTTCCACAGCCAGTGGCCCACGCCTCCAGCAGTCACGTGAGAACCAGGCCCAGCGGCACCTTGGGGAGTGCACCTAAGTATCTGGCCTACAGGGAGGGAGATATACAAAACTATTTATAAGGGCCTACTCTCTGCTGGGCACAGTGCTATGCAGGAGTTACTAACACTTAATCTTTGGGAAAACCCAAAGATGGAAGAATTCTTATTATTCCCATTTTACATGAGGGAATAGATGAATGTCTAGGATCCCATGGCCAGAAAGCGGTGAACGGGGATAGAAAGCGGTGAACGGGGATGGCCACCCCAGGTCATCTGATCCCATTGTTGAAGTCAGCTGGCCAGCCTCTGACCAGCCCTCTGTGACAGGCCAGGAGGCAAGAGGGTGGCCTTCGAGCATATGATGAACAGGGGAAATGTCAAATGTTGACACTCATAGGAGAGGGGTTAGTTTTCTACAATATTTAACACGACTTTTTTTTAAACTTAACACAACACATGAAAGTGTTTATAAGAATTTTATGTGCTTTTGAGTCCATGACTTGGGACAGAACTTATACAGAATGTACTTGTACACCTTGAAACATGTATGTAGTCACGAATAACTCTATGTTACTCTATTAAATATATGGTAAGAAAAGACAGCTATTTCATTTGAGAATGAGATTTATAATTATGTTTATAATGTATTATTTAGTAATCATGAAGAACTGCTTGAATTATATGTCTTAGACCAGATAGGAGCTTTTATATCTTACTATTTAATTTACCCGTGTCCACAAAAGAAGATAAAAGAACATATTCTAAATGGCAGTTATGATACTGGCTAATAACCCCTGTCTCAAGTCCTTTTTTGAGATGAGGCAAGGAATAGAGAAAATCTGACCATAATTCCCTTTACGTGTGTTGTTTTATGGTTTCCCCATCACTCCTCAATCTTCATGTAAAGCCCCTGTCCAGGAAGTTCATGCCAACTGCTATGCCACCCTCTCCACCCATCCTCATTGCTATCAGCTCCTACTTGCAGATGTTCCCTATTGTGAATAAAGCCTTTGGCCCCTCAGTCATGGTCTTCAGCCACAGCCCAGGTACCACCATCATTCGGGGAGCCCCCCCTCCCCCCAAACCTCCTGGCCTCACAGGCCTTGTCTTGCTCAGAACAAGTGAGGAAGACTTCTCTACCCCACAAGCTTGGCCAGCTCCTCCCATCAGGGCCACTCCCTGCATTGTCACCACTAGAAACCGCTCCCTGAAACCCGATTCCAGCACCCCACACTGACTACCCCCTTCTACCCTCCACCTCTCCACATCTCCTCTTGGATGTCTCACACAGACTTCCAACTCACAAAGGACAGGAACAGAGGAATCAGAAGCATGCGCATGAGTTTAAACACTTTAATAACAAGTGCTGATGGCAGAAGGCCTCCCTCATCTACAGGCACTTTGGGGGACTACATGAGGCCGTTGATGAGGTCTCGCTAGGCTCTGGGACTCAGGAATCACCACTACTTCCTGAGTGAGGGCAGCCCATGAACCTGAGGGCTGGTGACATCCTCAAAGAGGTGGCTGAGGTGGCTGTCATCCACTACCCTCTGCACATGTTCTGGGGTGATGAGTGTCTCTTCGTGGTTGCAGGCCTCCTTGCCTGCCAGCTCCAGGATGTTGGAGGTCAGGTACTCCAGAACGCCGGCGAGGAAAACAGGTGTGCCCCAGCCCAGGCGCGCGACACAGTGATCTCCTCGCAGGAGGTGGTCCACGCGGCTAACCGGAAACTGCATCTCGGCTCTCATGGAGCGGGAGAGGGCGTGCTTCGTGGGCTTATAAGAGCGCTGGCGTCTTCTTTTCCCAGACATTTTGTTTACTGCGTTTTGCCCCGATCGGCCCAGCTGGATTGTCCCACCCACCTGGGACTCTCAAGATACCAGTGCTACCTCCTGCCCGCTGAATCCCTGGGCTCCAGCCTCTCATTGGTCAAGGCGGTGCCTTTGTGACAACTCAGACTTTGTGATGTCATTGGTGACCACTGGGCCTGGTCAGGAGTGGCCTAGAAATGTCGGCGATAGGAACCTGGTCTCCCTGGTAACTCTACCCTCTTTTTCAGGGAACTCTTAACTTTCTACTTGACTTTAACAGTCTAGCCAAAATAATGAATGTTTCAATGGAAACACTGTCCTGTCTTTAGAAAGCCACTCCAGGTTATCTGCTTCTAGCCTTCTGCTGTCCTTGAGCTCTTCTATCCCTTTGTAAGCTGGAGCTCACTGATAGACATGCATACAGATTTGTGTAATAGAGGTTCATTTGTCTCCCCTCTCATGTGGTCATCAAGCCAGTTTTACCTCCAGTTACACGTTCATTTCAATATCCCTGGTCAATATTCCTGTGTCTGTACTTCGGATTCTCTTCTGAGCTGATTATAGCATCTGCTGGTTCTCTCATGAGTCAAGTGGAATCCTTCAAAATGTGTTCATTTTTTAAAAAGTCTGAAACTGAAAGCACTTTGAATATTTCCTGCCAGTACTTTCTGGTCGGCAGTTCTGTTGAGAAATCAATTGATAGACTTATGGGAGCTTCCTTGTAGGCAACTAAATGCTTTTCTCTTGCTGCTTTTAAGATTCTCTCTTTGTCTTTAACATTTGGCATTTTAATTATGATGTGTCTTGGTGTGGGCCTCTTTGGGTTCATCTTGTTTGGGACTCTCTGCACTTCCTGGGCTTGTATGTCCATTTCCTTCACGAGGTTAGGGAAGTTTTCTGTCATTATTTCTTCAAACCATGGACCCCACTTGTATTAGTGAAGCATTATGGAGAAAGAGCAGGTTTGTGGGATATGTTTTTGCCACAAAGGCACCGCCTTGACCAATGAGAGGCTGGAGCCCAGGGATTCAGCGGGCAGGAGGTAGCACTGGTATCTTGAGAGTCCCAGGTGGGTGGGACAATCCAGCTGGGCCGATCGGGGCAAAACGCAGTAAACATAATGTCTGGGAAAAGAAGACGCCAGCGCTCTTATAAGCCCACGAAGCACGCCCTCTCCCGCTCCATGAGAGCCGAGATGCAGTTTCCAGTTAGCCGCGTGGACCACCTCCTGCGAGGAGATCACTGTGTCGCGCGCCTGGGCTGGGGCACACCTGTTTTCCTCGCCGGCGTTCTGGAGTACCTGACCTCCAACATCCTGGAGCTGGCAGGCAAGGAGGCCTGCAACCACGAAGAGACACTCATCACCCCAGAACATGTGCAGAGGGTAGTGGATGACAGCCACCTCAGCCACCTCTTTGAGGATGTCACCAGCCCTCAGGTTCATGGGCTGCCCTCACTCAGGAAGTAGTGGTGATTCCTGAGTCCCAGAGCCTAGCGAGACCTCATCAACGGCCTCATGTAGTCCCCCAAAGTGCCTGTAGATGAGGGAGGCCTTCTGCCATCAGCACTTGTTATTAAAGTGTTTAAACTCATGCGCATGCTTCTGATTCCTCTGTTCCTGTCCTTTGTGAGTTGGAAGTGTGTGTGAGACATCCAGGAGGAGATGTGGAGAGGTGGAGGGTAGAAGGGGGTAGTCAGTGTGGGGTGCTGGAATCGGGTTTCAGGGAGCGGTTTCTAGTGGTGACAATGCAGGGAGTGGCCCTGATGGGAGGAGCTGGCCAAGCTTGTGGGGTAGAGAAGTCTTCCTCACTTGTTCTGAGCAAGACAAGGCCTGTGAGGCCAGGAGGTTTGGGGGGAGGGGGGGCTCCCCGAATGATGGTGGTACCTGGGCTGTGGCTGAAGACCATGACTGAGGGGCCAAAGGCTTTATTCACGATAGGGAACATCTGCAAGTAGGAGCTGATAGCAATGAGGATGGGTGGAGAGGGTGGCATAGCAGTTGGCATGAACTTCCTGGACAGGGGCTTTACATGAAGATTGAGGAGTGATGGGGAAACCATAAAACAACACACGTAAAGGGAATTATGGTCAGATTTTCTCTATTCCCTGCCTCATCTCAAAAAAGGACTTGAGACAGGGGTTACTAGCCAGTATCATAACTGCCATTTAGAATATGTTCTTTTATCTTCTTTTGTGGACATGGGTAAATTAAATAGTAAGATATAAAAGCTCCTATCTAGTCTAAGACATGTAATTCAAGCAGTTCTTCATGATTACTTAATAATACATTATAAACATAATTATAAATCTCATTCTCAAATGAAATAGCTGTCTTTTCTTACCATATATTTAATAGCGTAACATAGAGTTATCCGTGGCTACATACATGTTTTAAGGTGTACAAGTACATTCTGTACAAGTTCTGTCCCAAGTGATGGACTCAAAAGCACATAAAATTCTTATAAACACTTTCATGTGTTAAGTTAAGTTTAAAAAAAAGTCGTGTTAAATATTGTAGAAAACTAACCCCTCTCCTATGAGTGTCAACATTTGACATTTCCCCTGTTCATCATATGCTCGAAGGCCACCCTCTTGCCTCCTGGCCTGTCACAGAGGGCTGGTCAGAGGCTGGCCAGATGACTTCAACAATGGGATCAGATGACCTGGGGTGGCCATCCCTGTTCACCGCTTTCTGGCCATGGGATCCTAGACATTCATCTATTCCCTCGTGTGTAAAATGGGGTAATAAGAATTCTTCCATCTTCAGGTTTTCCCAAAGATTAAGTGTCAGTAACTCCAGCATAACACAGTGATGAAAAGTAAGGATCTACAACCAACATTATCACTTTGAGTGGAAGAGAGAAGGTAACTTTGAGGTCCAGGTAGGCCAAATTATAGAGACCTTCATGGAGCATAGTAACCTTAGTGTGTCACTTGGACCTCGGGAAAACCCTTCTTCCAAGGTCCAGAGATTTGATCAAGCCCCTGCTGAGAGCTGACTAGATTTACCCAAAGACTGAAGCTCGTAGACAGTGTCCACTATTAATTGCCTATGAAAAATAAAACTGTCTAGTCATCTATGAATCCATTTATATAAAATATGTATGATAAGCAAATCCAGAGAGACAGAAAATAGATTAGTGATAGCCAGGAGTCGGGGGGGGGGTGCAGGGAATGAGCAGTGACTGCTAATGAGCATGGGATTTCTTTTTGATTTAATGAAAATGTTCTAAAATTAGATAGTGGTGACCACTGTACAACACTGTGAATATCCTCAAGTCTACTGAATTATACACTTACAAGTGGTAAATCTGATGTTATATGAATTATATTGCAATTAAAAAAAACTCTCAGTAAGTAAATGCTCTGCTTGCCTCCTCTCATGACCATATCACAATTACAACTAAACTACAGAAATCTAGCTGAACCGAAGTCCTACAACTAAGGACATACAAAAGAAGCCACCTCAAGACTGGCAGGAGGGGCAGAGATGCAGAATTGGCTGGTCCCACACCTACATGTGTCAGTTAAAATCAGGAGGGATATCTTGGCTGCAGAGGTCCCCCAGGAGTAGCAAGGGGTCCCAGCCTCACACCGGGCTCCCCAGCCCAGGGTTCTAATGCCAGGAAGAGAAGTCCCCACAACTTCTGGCTGTGAAAACCAAATAAGATTTTAGCTGAGTGAGACAGATGGAGGCTAGAGTCCCAGGCGCTACTCTTAAGGGCCTGCACACCAACTTAATAGCTGATGGACTCACACACTCTGAGCTCCAGCTCTAGGGCAACAGCTTGAAGGGCTCCAGGAACATATGGGGAGGAAGTGAATTGTCTGGCTTCAGAGTGAGGGCTGGAGGGGCAGCTTTCTCCCAGACAGAAGTGCTTGCAGAAGCCATTATGTCTTTGATGAGCTCTCCCCTCTCCCGGCATGCAGACTAAAAATCTAAACAAAATGGACACAAGCAATCTACCAGGTGCAGAGTTCAAAACACTGGTTATAAGGATGCTCAATGAACTCAGGGGAAGAGTAGATGAACTCAGTGAGAATTTTAACAAAGAGACAGGAAACATAATGCAGACAGAAAGCATAAAAAAGAACCAGTCAGAAATGAAGAATACATTAGAGGGAATCAACAGTAGATCAGATGAAGCAAAGGAACAAATCAGCAGTTTAGAAGTCAAGGTAGCAGAAAACAGCCAATCACAACAGCAAAAAGAAAAAAGAATCCCCAAAGATGAGGACAGTTTAAAGGGCCTCTGGGACAACATCAAGCATACTAACATTCACATTATAGGGGTAGCAGGAGGACATGAGAGACAGCAAGGAATTGAAAATTTATTTGAAGAAATAATGACAGAAAACTTCCCTAACCTCGTGAAGGAAATGGACATACAAGCCCAGGAAGTGCAGAGAGTCCCAAACAAGATGAACCTAAAGAGGCCAACACCAAGACACATTATAATTAAAATGCCAAATGTTAAAGACAAAGAGAGAATCTTAAAAGCAGCAAGAGAAAAGTATTTAGTTACCTACAAGGGAGCTCCCGTAAGACTTGTCAGCTGATTTCCCAACAGAAACTTTGCAGGCCAGAAGGGACTGGCAGGAAATATTCCAAGTGATGAAAAATAAGGACGTACAACCAAGATTATTCTACTCAGCAAAGCTATCATTTAGAATCGAAGGACAGATAAAGAGTTTCCCAGACCAAAAAAACCCCCAAAAACAGCTAAACGAGTTCACCAACACCAAACCAGTATTACAAGAAATGTTAGAGGGACTTAAGAAGACAACAAATTAAAAATATGAATAATAAAATGGCAATAACTACACATCTATCAACAATTAGTTTCAATGTAAATGGATTAAATACTCTAATCAAAAGACATTGTGTGGCTGAATAGCTAAGAAAACAAGACCCTTACATATACTGCTTACAAGAGACTCACTTTAGATCAAAAGACACCCACAAACTAAAAGTAAAGGGACGGAAAATGCTATTTCATGAAAATGAAAATGCAAAAAAAAAAAGCTGTGGTAGCAATACTTATAACCAGAGAAAATAGACTTTAAAACAAAAGTTATAACAAGAGACAAAGAAGGACCCAGTACTCCCACTTCTGGGCATTTATACGAAGAAACCCAAAACTGAAGGGACTCGTGCATCCATATGTTCACTGCAGCATTATTTACAATATCCAAGATGTGGAGGCAGCCTTGGGTGTTCATCAATAAATGAATGGAAACAGAGAAGGTGGTACAGATATGAGTATATGGTGAAATATTGCTTGGCCATAAAAAAGAATGAAATCTTCAGGTGTACAGTGCAGTGATCAAGCCTCTTCCCCATCCATGATGCAAGACATGTGACCACCTGACACCCTACAAAATATTTACAACATTATTAATTATATTCCTCAAACTGTCTTTCATGTCCCTGTGGCAATATTGTAGTTACGTATTTATGCTGTCTAACCCCTTCCCCTTCT
>NW_017732499.1:150870-184893 GCF_001890085.2 Hipposideros armiger | reverse complement strand
CTGCTCAGCTCGGGCTGGACTCGAACCGCTGTTGCTCAGAGCTCAAACTCTTGAGCGAGCTCTTAACCAACTGAGCCACTCGGCCGGCCCCGATAATCTGTATTTTTAACAAGCCCCTTCCCTCCACCCAGTGACTCAAATCATCATCAGGGAATTTTGAGGAAATATGGTGTAAGCCAAGGGTGACAATCACTCCATGCTCACCTTTCCTAGTATGTCTTGCATCTAGGTGACTATGTGACAAGTTCTGGTCAAAGAGACCTAAATAAAGTCTATTAGGGACGTTTCTGGGAAAGCTTTCATTTACTAGTAAAAGGAGAAAGACACTTGTGCTTCTGCCTCCAGTTTTTCTGCCCTGAATGCAGCTATGATGATTGGTGCTACAGTGGCAACCCAAGAGAAAGACCAATGGAACTGCAGCCATTGTGAGCAGCTGAAATAATGCCAGCAACTGCCTTCCTCCAATTTTATGTCAGATGAGAAAAACAAACCCCAGGTTGTTTAATCTCGTAGTCAAGTGTTTGTCCCTCACAGCAAATGCATTCCTAATCACATGATGGCCACTACCAATGTTTGTCTCTGTGACACACCCCAGCCCATGCTCCAATTATAACTGCCTGGGAGGAACTGCTTCCCCAGATATGTTAAGGCAGTGATCAGGGTTAGGCAAAGCCTGCATAAATGGCAGCCATATGAATTTTTAAGAGGACCATGCCCCTTTCCCTTTTCCACACACATTGCTTTATTGTTTAACTCAGAAAACTTAACATTTTTCCAAGTTTTTGATGGACATCTCACAGATATTTTCGTGACATTGACATTTTAATAGATAGGTTTTATTTTCCTGAACAGAATATTATCTGAAAAACTACAATGAGGTTAGGCAAACTTTTTCTGTAAAACGTCAGATAGTCAATATTTTAGGCTTTGTGGACCATACCTTCTCTGTTGCAACTACTCAACTCTGCTTTTAAAAAAATAAAAAAGTAGACACAGACAGTAGGTAAACGAAAGGGCATGGCTATGTTCCAGTAAAATTTCATTTACAAAAACAAGCAGCACCCGAATGGGCCCATGGGCTGTCACTGACCAACCTAAGAACAATAAGACAATCTTCACTTTTAAATTCTTGATTAAAAAATTGGGTATACTTGTAAAAATCAAACAGGCTATCACATCTGGTCTCTAACTGTATCCCTGCCTGTCACATGGAAAAGCAGTGAACTTGGAAAAGGGAACAGTAGCATACAGAGGACTCATTTTGGTCAATGCCCATTCTAGGTATAAGTCCTTAGACAACCCTTATTGAGCACTAACTGTCTTCCTGGGGCTGTGGGAGGCATTTTCATATAAATGTTAATGCACTAAGGTTCAAGATCTCACCTTAAGGTCCTGATATATCTTAAGAATCACAGTAACTCTGAAGTAACATGTATATGGGATAGCTGTGACATGCCAATACCTTGTGACCCAGCCACAAATTAAGACATTTTACCATCCAGCCTGCAATATACACAGGAAGAAGATAATATTGAAGGAAGTGAAATTAATAAGAGTGATTTTTTAAATTCCAATTTCAGTTATATTAAATATGCATTTTTTTCAACTTAAGGATTTTTAACTCATTTTTGCTTATCTATACAGTAAAACTTACCAGAATACCTGGTTTTCATTTACTCGTGGCATTAATATTTGAAAGGGGCTATCTCTTCTTCTCATATGAAGGTTTTTCACTGTGTCCATGCATATAGAGTTATTTTTGAAATCTGGCTGAACCAAGGCCTGCCCTCAATTTGATAATGTGAGAGTAGCCCAAAGGTTAGAGAACTAGTCACTTAAAAGCTGAGATACCTATGAGAACTGTAAGAAGATAGGAGAGTGCTCTTGCATCCATCATTCACCACCGAGAAAATATTACAACCAACTGTCTCAGCTGATTTAGAACTACACTAAAAGACAGTCAAAATCCAAAGAGGCCTGGACTCTGGTAGCTATATTTCCAGCCTATGACAAGCTGTTTTTTTCCAAAATGGTCACAGCAGTGAACTTGCAGAACTCTACAAGAGTCACTTCCCCAACAAGTCACTTTCCTTCCCTCCCCTTTCCTTGAACCTCAGCAGGTTCCTGACTGCTTCAACCAGGAAAATGCAGCGGAAGTGATACCACATGACTGCCACATGATCACAAAAGGCGATATTCTTCCACCTGGCCCTCTAGCTCTTGGGACTCTGGCCCTTGAAAGCAGCAACCATGCTGTGAAGAAGCCCAAGCGAGGCCACATGGACAGATGAAATGGAGAAGATCTGAGGCCCCTCCCACTGCCAGCATCAACCATAAGATATGCGAGAGCGAACGGGCCTTCAATGGATTCTAGCCTCCCCCACCCCTCTGCCCCGCATCTTTGGGCCACACCAGTGGTGCACAGGTTGAGCCCTTTTGAACCCTGCCCAAACTGCAAATTCATAAGCAAATAAACCTTGTTATTATTTTAACTCACTGAGTTTTGAGCTTAGTAACCGGAATGCAAACTCAGGATTAAATGGATTTCACCTGAAACAAAATAAACTTTATGTTCTGCTCCCCATTTTGATCCCCCAATGCAGGCAGAAATAAAAAATATACATACATCTTCCAAAGGTGAAAGTCTGCTGTAAGGCGCATATATACAGCTGCAGGGTCAGCTGGGGGGCTGAGCCCAGGAAGGCCTGGATCACCGATGCCCGGCTGAACGCGGATCTGTGGGTGAACATCTTTCCCTCCGCCTGGCCCACTTCCTTCTCAATCTCCTCTGACAGGCCATTTTTGGGTATCTGTCGCTTCTTGGTGATGCTGACATAAGGCTCTTCGATGTGGCTGGACTGACAATAGATGCAGAAGACTTCAAAACACCTGGAAACAAATCAGCAAGTCGTGATAGTTAGAGGAAGACAGGATTTTGTCTTTTCTCAGTTACCTCAGCCTGATTCTCAAAGCCTTGACTTGGCTACTAGGGACTGCAGCCCCTCCTCTAACGTCATCCACTCCAAGGCCCAGTTCGGAGTATGCTGTCCTCTTGAGGCGCTCCAGCAGGCCAACTGGAACTGAGTGCAAACCAACTGAGAGGTGCCACTGAAACCCACTGAGGCGAGGAAACCAAGTAGAGAATGGGAAGTGGTTCAACCTCCAGAGCCACAGAAAAATGTTCCCTGTCCCTTCCTGACACTTATTAGCTGTACAGCCCTGGGCCAGTCATTTAATCCTTGAGCCATTTCCCTCAATTATAAAGCAGAGATAATACCTACTCTGCCAGATTGTTATGGAGATAATACAGTATATGTGCGTGTATATACACACACACACATATACATACACACGTATCTCTCTCCATATGTGTGTGTATATTTTTCCACATCCAACAGATGCCCCAAATCTCATCAGCTAGAGAGCAGCTATGGTTGAGATCCCCCAGCACAGATCAGTTTGCCATCTAGCATTCCCCTGGAAGACCACACTATCTTTCCTATCTCTCTGCTTGCATAAGTTCTTATTGAACATGACTCAAGTCAATCACACCTGGGGGCCTGTCAGCTATGTCTTATTTATGGAATTTCATGCCTACCCTAGGGATAGAGCCTTAACTAGTCACCTTTCTAGGCTGACAGCCCTTTTAAAATTGGATTTTCCTCTTTAGGTAATGATATGGATACCAAAAGTAAGAAGAGTACTGATGCGTGTGATTTACTTTAAAGTACACACACACACACACACACACACAAATTGACTGATGGATCAACAGAAGAATGGACACATGTGAAATAAAATGTTAATTACAGAATTTAGGTGGTTAGTACTTGGGTGTTCACTGTACAGTTCTTTCAAGTTGTCTTCTGCATGTTCAAAAATTTTCATGATAAAATGCTGGGAAGAATGGGGTTTTCTAGGAATAAGAAAAATGTTCATGGTCTTAAGTTTAAAATTATTAAGGGACATTTTTCCCCAAACAGGCATTTTGTTAAAATTTACTTATTTTATCAGTTTCACATGTACAAAGCAATGTAATAGTTAGACATTTAAACCCCTCATAAAGTAATAACCCACCCAAGCTACTACCCCTCTGACATCTTATACAGCTTTTACAATATCATAGACTATCTTCCCTATTTTGTACTCCACATCCCGTGACTATATATACATACACACACACACACACACACATACACACACACTGGGTTGTCGGAAAAGTCATGACGCATGTTTGCAACAAGTGGCACTAGTTCATTTCTGAAAGTGCTAGAGTCATTTGCATCTATGTTATTGCTATGTCATTTGACAGCTGACAGTTCAAGCTTCATTCTAAAATATAACTGAGCGATTTGGATGAGTTTTGGAGATTTTACAACACGTTGAAGATGGAAGACCAAACCATGCATTTTTGCCATATTTTACTGTTTTACTTCCATAAAGGGAAGAACGCGCATCAAGCTTGTAAAAAGTTGCATAAAGTTTATGGTGACAATTTTCTACAAGAATGTCAGTGCCAACGACGGTTCATGAAATTCTGTGCTGGTGATTTTGATCTCAACGACACTCCGCAGTCAGGGAGGCCCACCGAGGTTGATGACGACAAAATAAAGGCACTGATCGAGTCAAACCCACATTACATGACACGAGAGATTGCAGAAATATTGAACATCCATCATTCAAGTGTTCACAACCACCTGAAGAAGCTGGGATATGTAAGAAAGCTCGATATTTGGGTTCCGCATGAACTCAAAGAAGTTCATTTGACGGCGCGTATAAACATCTGCAATATGCTCATTAAACGTGAGGAAAACGATCCGTTTTTGAAGCAACTGGTGCTGAGAAGTGGATTGTTTACAACAATGTGGCACGCAAACGGTCTTGGTCCTGACATGATGATTTGCCTCAAACGACACTGAAAGCAGACATTCATCAGAGGAAGATTATGCTCTCAGTGTGGTGGGATTTAAAGGTGTCGCGTTTTTCGAGCTCCTACCAAGGAAGCAAACAATCAATTAGAATATGTACTGTTGGCAATTGGACAGTTTGAACAAACCCATCATCCAGAAACGTCCAGAGCTCGTTAATTGTAAAGGAGTTGTGTTCCATCGCGACAACGCAAGACCACAAACAAGTTTGATCAGCCTTCAAAAATTATTGGAGCTTGGATGGGATGAGATGCCATACCCACCATACTCGGCTGACCTTGCGCCATCAGACTTCCACTTGTTTCACTCTCTTCAAAGCTCCTTGCGTGGTATAATGTTCAATTCAGATGAGGTTGTAAATCAGCACCTTGTTTAGTTTCTCGCAAATAAAGATAGGACCTTCTATGAATGAAGAATTATGAAGCTCACTAAAAGATGGCAAAAGGTTACCGAACACAACGGGCAATATATCATTGATTGATCTTTGTTCTTTATATAAATAAATGACCTTTGAAAAACATAGACAAAATAAGTCATGACTTTTCCGATGACCCAATATTATAGTTGACATTCAATATTATTCTACTTCAGCTTCAGGTGTATAGCACATTGGTCAGGCATCTACACAGTCTGTGAAGTGGTCCCCCTGATAAGTCCAGTACCCATCTGGCACCTTACATTGTTGATTATATTCCCTATATTGTATTAACTACCGATCTGTATTTTTATAACAATCATATAATGCCACCGGAAGATTTTATGGCTTCACTCTTTTTATTGAATATTGTTAACTTTGTACTCTCACCCTGAGGCAACTATGGCAACAAGAATTCATTCATAATTTGAAATAATAAAACGTGATGTAAGAGAGGAAATGCAAGAGCCTCTCTGGTGAATACAAAGTGGACATATTTGTGACTTTTACCTTTGTTCACTTGTTTCTGGGAGAAAGAAGGTACATAACAGTGTGTGTGTGTGTGTGTGTGTGTGTGTGTGTGTGTGTCTCTGAGGGAGAGGGAGGGGAGGGGAGGGGAGGGGAAGGAGGAGGAAGAGAAGAGAAGAGAAGAGAAGAGAAGAGAGAGAGAGAGAGAGAGAGAGAGAGAGAGAGAGAGAGAGATTTGTCTGCTACATTTTGTCAGGGTGGGGTTACAGACATATTAACATATTACATAAAAAGATGTAAACCAGCCTGGACAAATTTGTTCAGCTGAAAATATTGAAGTTCAGGTTATGAGTTCAAGTCCAACTAATCCAATTGAATTTGCTCTGAGGAAAAACTCAAATCTATGACTAAGGACTATTTGAGGCCTAGCAACTTCACATTGTTAGACCAGTGACCACAAGGACCAGAGGACAATAAATTGACCATTGTCATTCTCAAACATGTAATGAATGCAGACATGCTTTGCTAAGTGCTGTGGGGAATGCAAAGACAGCTGGATATCCCTGTCTCATTCCGAGGTGCTCACAATCTAAATGGGAAAATGGGACACATACATAATAAGGATAATAAATAGTAAGTACAACTAATATTTATACAGCACTCTCAGTTTATAAAATATTTCTCACATATTAACTCACTTTGAAAAAAAATCCTACTGCAAGAATTTGAATCATAGCATTATTTGTAATAGCAAAATTCTAGGACTACCCTAAAGGTCCCAAAATAAAACAATGATTAAATATATCATAATATATATATATATATATATATATATATTCAATTAAATATTATCCAGTCCTTAAAATTGAAGGTATAGACATACATCTACTGATATATAAAAATGTTTACTATATTTGGTAAGTAAAAGGAGTACATTACAACAGAATTTATATAGAAAATTCCTTTTTTTTGGTAAAAAGAAAATTACATATGTATAAAGATATGCACAAATCTCATACACACACATAAACAGTGGAGGGCTTGAGCTGGCTCATATTGACTCCAGAGACTGCTGAATAGTTCGAAATTTTGTGAGCCCATTATTAAACAACTAATAGACTGGAATAGGCCATGATGGCAATATTTACATCACAAAAATCATCAAACACTGCAGATCAGGGATGTTCCCCCAAGACAGTTTACCAGCTCACTGCTGTAAAAATATTAGTAAGGATATACAATAAAATGTTAAGAATTGTTCTCTTTAGGCAGTCAAATTATAAGATTTTTATTTTTTTTAATTGTGCTTAGCTGTTTCTGCTCTTCTGTCATTTCAACAACAAATATTTTACCTGAATAATAAAATCAAGCTTAGCATTTTTAAAGAGTAAACAAATGAAAGAAACACCAGTGCATGCTAAGAGTTGAATGAATGAAACGAAGGTTGAGAAGAGAAAGCAATACTCTTGATGCTGAGGAGGGGGCTGTATTAAACAGGAAGCATTTACAGAATTGAAGATGAAATGAAAATTGAATGTCTAGCAATGGAAATGAAAGACTGTCCCAGAATGAACTACACAGAGGTGTCCTTGAAGCCCAGGTGGATCCCTTCTCAATCCACTGCTTTTCCCAACTAATGTATTTATCATAGCATTGTTTTATATTAAAATAAATTTGTGAAAGGCCCTAATACTTCCACTTCTTGCCACTACTGGTTAAGAAAATTGATAAGAAACAAATTACTATTTCTTCTTGGAATTCTCCAAGACTCATCCAATTACTCCAAATCTGTTTTTGTTTTTGTTGTTTTTTGGGGGGTTTTTTTGCTTGAGATGTTGTCTAAATATAGCCACAAATTCAGTATTTTCATCAAAATCATTCAAGGTAGTTTTTCAGTATGATGTAGAAAGTTTTCTACAGCGTTGCAAGGGTTGGCAAACTTTTTCTGTATTTATAAAGGCTAAATATTTTAGGCTTCACAGGTCATGGTCTCTATAGTCAACTCTGCCACTGTAGCTCAAAATCAGTCATACACAGTACAGAAATGAGCGTGGCTGTGCTCCAATAAAACTTTATTTACAAAACAGGTAGTGGAAGGATTTGGCCTGTGAGGCATAATTTGCCAACCCCTAATGTAGATAATCAGCAGGAGTTCATTCCTTAGCTGAAACTATGCATGTTCATGTCAGCACAAATAACCTGTGGTGACAGAGAGCCACTAAGGTAGTTAATAAAAACACGTTTTCAAAAGAAATACTAATTTCCTATATGCCACATTTATCTTCATATGACACACATGCTTGGTGAGGCTACACAAGAAAGAACCAAACTGGTTAAATAGAAAGTGCCATGTGACCTTTGAAAAGCCACTTGCATAATCTCACTGGGCCTCAATTCCTCAAGTGTAAAAAAAAGATAGTGACAGCTCACAAGGTTTTACAGTGGATGGAATTAAATATTGTATGTAAAAGCACTTTGGAAACAAAAAATGTTCTTCAAATTTAGGCTATTATTAAAGTCTTTTGAAGGTTTACTATAGAGAGAAACACTGTGGTGAATCATTTTGTAATGTTCTATAAAATATTGCTGGAACTTCTTAGCTTTTATTTTATAAACTTAGATTTTCATGTACCATTTTTTCCTCATTATACCAGCAAATAAAAATGGAGAGAAATTCCTTGAAGTAGTAACTCATTTATATTTATTCCTTCTCCCAATTAATGTATAAAATTAACATAATTGTAAAAAATGATAAACAAATTTTGTTGTTGTTAAGAGATGTGTTTTCCCTTTGTTTTTATAGAATATCTATTATAATTCACAGTAAGATTGTCCTTAAAATAGGAAAAACATTCAAGACATTATTCTATGTTATCATTCAAACCCAGCCTTCATGAGGAAACAACCATACAAACTGCAACTTCAGTTTTAAATATAAGACTGATATCAGAGAAATATGATGCTCTCCCTAAGCTTCCCTACAGGAAAGCAGCATCAGGGCCTAGTATGTAGGATTTAGCCTATGGGTAATGCAATGCAGTTTAACTGAGTGAATTTAAAAACAGCATCTTGCCTAAAAAGAATATGGACTGGGATAGTTAGTATGCACCCAAAATAAATACAGCTAAATTTTCCAAAAACAATTTCCAAATATTATTAATATTAAGCCTACTTAATAAGGAGGAGAAAGAAACACACCATGACTCTACTTTGAATGGTGGAAATAATGTTGATCCTTATGTAAAGTCTTAAAATTAAAATAGAATCAAATAGTCAGCAGGAAGGATTTCCAATAAAATATTAAGTCATGCTAATATACAATGTCAAATTGCTTTTTTTTAATCTGGACGCTAAGAGGCTTGGAGCCGCATTTTTGGGGATCTCAGCTCTAAGATCATGAGTCCAATATCTCCTTGGAATAAGTCAGCTGCATTAGAATGAGTCAGTCCTTGTTGATGGAAAGGAGCTGTTTGTTGCTTTGCTTTTATGTTTTCTTTTTCCCCCAAGAAGACACTGACCCATTTAGAATTTTCTGGAAATACCTCTTTTTATGGTGTTGAAACTTTTCCTATAGCTGAGAAGTTATCTCTTCAAAGTATCAACTTTTTTCTTTCTTGTAATAAAGTTAGAATATTTTACTGTAAAAATTGAAAATGTAGAGAAGTATATAATAAAGAAGAAAATGATGTACTTTCCCATATTTTTCAGGAGAAAGTTAAAATCACTCATAACTCCACCATCCAGAAATTACCACTCTTAACTTGGTATATTACCTTGAGCTGAGTTTTACATGGCCATCCTATTTTTATACATAATATTATATCATTAGCTTTGTCTTAGTCACTCTTAGTATTTAGAAACATTTTAAATGGCAGAAATGATATTATCACTTTAAATGGTAATACCATTTAAATGCCATTTTAAATGGTATTATCATTTACCTGGATGGCTAGTTAGGTTGTGTTTTTAAATTTTGTTAAGATAACCAACTTTCGTAATTTAAGACAGAACTATTGATAAGAGGTACTCCACACTCCTCTGCCTTCTTTCCTTTCACAGGGTGTAAGGGAACACAATTCACTCAACTCCATTTCTAAGAAGCCTTGTGAACGAGGTCTAGGGCCTCATTTTCCTCATCTCTAAAATGGGAACAGTTATATCTACTTCATGAACTGAGGCACATAAGCACCTACCAAACCATCGAGCACAAGAAGCGTTTGAGAAATGTCAGTTCCCCTTTCTCTGTCACTTTACTTAAACATCACCAGCAATGAGTTTTCTTTTCACAGATGGGGTTAAAAAAACGATGAGCACCTTGCCCAAAGTCAGATCACGTTGATTTTACCAAGTGGCAATACAATCAGGATACTGTGGCCTACTTGAACAGGGAGGACTCTCTCCTCACTAAATGGCTCCAGGATGCAGGACTTTTAAAATTCTCCACTCCCTTTACCCCCTTCTCTCTCTCCCTTTCTCCTTCTCTCTCTCTCTCTACTTTTCCCTCCCCCCTCCCTCCCTCCCTCTCTCTCTCTCTCTTTTCCCCCACTCTTCCCTTGCTCTCAAAATGTCAGTAGCAACTTCTTACTTTCGCCAGTGTGCCTCTCTCACCCTTTCTAGAATTCTGCCACTTGTGGAAAATTTGTTCACTAAGTTTGTCCTGACTGTGTGTAAACTACATGTTGGTATTCTGAGCGTCAGCTGGGAAGACTGTGTTTAATATGAAGTGCCAAGTTTTATAATAGGGCTCTGTAAAACCCATCTTGCTACTGGACTTTGTGTTTTGTGTGGGAGCCGGGAGATATTTCCTGGTGGGAAAGGTCCCTGGCGAGCTGAATTTCCTGGCAGCTGAGGTGCATCTCTGGCTTTGCTATGTCTTCCAATTCCTCTATCATCTATGTCTAAAGTTTAGTATTATACGTTATTTCTAATCCACATAGAAACCCTTTGTTTTGCTTTTCTTACAGAGAGGGGAAGATATCGAAACAACAAATTTTAAACTCTTTTCATGTCCTTGGATAAGTAAGTCTACTTCATTATCATGTATTTCTCTTCTTTGGTGTTAATAAAAATTAATTTCTCAAAATGAGTTTCTCTTTTCTTAACACACTGCAAGTTTTTGTCTTCATGGCACATTGTGTTCCAGCTTCAAGGACTAGGTTTGTAAGTCAGGCAGGGCTGGAAGACGTTTCTACAACCCCGTATGTTTCCACGTACAAGAAAAGACGATGCGTGGATTTCTGGAGTTATGTATGACAACTCAATAAATTAATATTTGTAACGCGCTCAGAACAGTGCCTGGCACACAGTCAACTCAACGTATTTGATAAAGAATCTGTCCCCGCTCTCGTTCTCACAGCGATGTAGGACACACTTCCCAAGGGTTTGTCACGACACAAGCCAATCCTGCCATAGCCCACCTGACCGCACAGAAATCTTGGATTTCAGATCAAACCACCTGAAATTGCCATTTGTGTCAGTCAAATTCTGTTGAATGTTCACAATTTCATAGACAAAAACCTAACAGGCACACGGCACGCCCTGTTTTATTACCAGTATCCTAGGATTCTGTCGCATTCCTGGGACTGGAACTATGGAGCTGAGGGGCAGGGCGGGCCGGCCTGGGCCCGGGCCCGGGTCCAGCCACCTGTCCCTCCCGGAAAGCCGCCCCCCTCGGCCAGGGTGGGTTAGGGTGGCGGCCGGGGTCTGCCGCCTGGGGCCCGGGGTCCCGCACGCACCTGAACAGGGGTCCAAGCTGCAGCAGGTGCAGCAGCAGCACAAGCGGCCGGTCGCGGCTGAAATCGCGGTGCACGAAGAGGAGCGTGAGCTGCACGAGCGTGCAGGGCAGCAGCGAGAAAAGCAGCGTCAGTGCCTGCCAAATGCCGTCCCCGCCCGAGCGGTAGGTGCTGCTCAGGTACAGCGCCACCGTCGTCTCGGCCACGAACAGGAACACGGACGTCAGCACCGAGCCCGGGAATTTCATCTCCGCGCGTCAGCTGCGCTCACCGCTGGCGGACGCAGTGGCGGCGGCAGCAGCCCGAGGGCTTCCCAGCATGCCCGGCCGCGCCGGCTCCCGCGCTCTGCGCTGCCCGCCGAGGGCACGGGGCCCGGCGCTGGAGCTGGGCCTGGGGGCAACCGACCTGACTGCGACGGGGCGGGGAGCGCAGCCCAGCTGAGCCACGCCCACGCGCGCCGTGCGCCGCCCGCGCGCCAGAATGTCCGTTGCGTCTCGGTGGCGACGGTCCCCGGGCTGGCCGCGAACTCGCGCCTTACGACAGCCGGCGCAGGAGCCACAAAGGCTCCCGCAGCCCTGCCGGCCCCGCGCGTTGCCGCTGGGTCCTAGAGCCCGTTGGCAGACTCTCGCGTTAGAAACCGTTCACATCCCTTTGAAAAACTGCAAGCAAGGGGCCCGAGTTAGGGTCTGGATGCCTTTCCAGCCCAATCTCTATTTTCTGGGCCTAGGGAACGCCCAGTTCCTCAAAGGGCCAGCATTTCCGGTCATTTAAAAAGAACCTGACCACACAGATGCTTTTCAAAATACAAGTATATTCTCATTCACCCAGGAATTTTTCCTTTTTACTGGGCCAAGTAAACTTGCCCCTCAGCCTTCGAAAATACAGTGGTCTGAAGCATTGCTTCCAATGATGAAAGAGCATCAAAAAGAATCCTTAGAAGCCAACACCATCTCTCCCAAAAAAGCTGCTTACAAAATTTATTCCTCTATAACGGTGACTAACTCGGGGTAAAGATCAGGGCCTAATAAGGAAATGGTTTTCTAGCCTAAGACATAACCTCTGCTTTGCCGGTGTGCAGCAGCCCCCAAGACTAACACAATTCCTTTTCACTCACTAAATTTGTGACAACATTCTGGACATCAGGATGAGCTCAGCCCACCTTGTCCATCAGAGCTTGAGCAGGCCACTAAATATCTCGAAAATTCAGGTCCTAACCTATCCCATACAGGATAAGACTTTAATGACACGATCCTTTTCTCTGATGAAATTAGGTGATTCCATCAATCTGCAGGCATCTCTGGCATTTTTCGATTTAGAAAAATGATGTCAACACAAATAGCATGTGAATATTCGGTAGGAATCCAGACAAAAGTTGTAAAGGGCAAGAACATGAAGGGCTGTTTTTCTTCATTCTTGTGTGGCACGGGAAAATCTATAAGGGTTAAGGGGAGGATTCAGCAGACAGCTGAGAGGTGCCAGGCCCATTTTCTAAAAGGATTACTAATGTCTATTTATAGAACCTTGCCGGCCACCATGTCCTGGATCAAGATACACACACTGTCACAAATAAAGAATAGGCAGCAACACTCCACAGAGTATTATTGTAATATTTTATTTGACACGGTCTTAAGCTTTAAAGGAAAAATTAATATGTAGCTTAGAATTATTAATTAGAGCACACTCAATATTTAGCATTAGATTTTATTTTAAGGCAAAGGATTATCACAGGTTTTATGATTAAGTAGACTGTACATAAATTGGGGGAGGGGCGATAAGCCAATAAATAACATCACTTTAAACACTACAGAGTCCAGTTTATGGCAAATTATTTTCTACAATACAAAACTAATACAGAAAACACATCTGGAAAGATCACAGTGTTTAGAACGTTGTAACAGCAGTTTTAAAAACAGTAAGGTACATCTTTAAGCTTCTGACTCAATCCTGCTCCTAGAGATTTCATTATACCATGCATTGACCAAACCCCCCTCGTGAAGAGGAGGCAACATCCACTGACCAGCACTTCCCCCTCCAGGAATAACCAATAACAAAAGCTAAAATCTGATGAGAATTTGCAAGTTGATCCTTCTCCCTTTGCACACCATCTAACTTGCCCAGTAGACTGTGTCTTGTATGTATTATCATTTGTCTTTTTATCCTTGAGAAAAATGTATACATTCGAGCTTATGATTGCTAGTTTCCCTGTCAAATACCTAAATAGATTTTGACTGAAGATCAATTTAATGTCATGTATTGCATTATACTTTCTTGCTAGGACTGAAATACTCATTATTTTAAAAATATGTACACAATAATAGACTTATAGAAAGTGGGTTTTTTTGGTAGAATAATATGTAACAGACCACAATACTTGAGAATTGTGTTTTATTATAAAATACAGTACTACAACAGTTTGTGATATAGTAAAATATCTGACAGAATGTTCTGCTCTAAATTTAGACCTAACTGCTACAGATATGTCTGTGAAAGCGCCTCACAATACCTCTATAAAGAAATATTTAGAATAATTATCAAGAGGTCATAGAACCTGTTTTTGGCAAAAAGGCATTTTTGAAGAAGCTTCTTGTTTTCTGTGCAAGACTTTCAAAATTTTAGTTATATACTACAGGAAACTGGTGTTAGATTTAATGCTAAAGAAAATTAGTAGGATTTTAAAGTAGTAATAACTAATCTCTACTATTTGGTTTATTTTTCATAATTTTATGTTTTTAACTGCATTTGTGCTGAGGCAAATCTATTGTAAAGAGTACAATTTTATTAATATACTAATTTATTGAGCAGTTCTTCAAAATTGAATATTACTTTAAATAATAGTATGTATTTATTCCTAGATATAATTAGGAACAAGCAATTATAGTCTATTGACAGAATATTCTTTTGTATCTCCCAAAATAATTAAGGAATTGCACTAGTTTACTATTGAATATGCAATGTATCATTAGGAAGGTGAGCTTTATTCCTCCAATGATACAATCATATTACTGTAAGGATTGTGAATTGTGCAAAAAATCGTTTTGGTAAAGTAAATTGTATTCACTTGAGAAATGCACACTCCAAAATTAACATGTGGTGCTTGACTATTCCCATATATGGCTTTACAAAGTGTTTCCCCTAATAACTGGATTCTACAAAATCCATTTTTTACATGTTTGTTAATTTAGCGCCATTAAATCCATGAAATTAAAATTCAGACTTCCTTTCCAAGTGGAGCTCCCCCAGATGTTTAAAGTTGGGAAAGCTGTTACGTTTTTAGAGAATCAGCTCCCCTTTCTTTTCAGACAGATTCTATTGGGTCGTCGGAAAAGTCATGACACATTTTTGCAATGAAAAACATAAAAAAATACGTCATGACTTTTCTGACGACACAATAAAACCAAACTTTTGCACTTAGAATGTACCATTCCCACTCCTGGACAATCTATATAAAACTCGTGGTATACTTTGCATTTTCAAGAGCAAAGGGATTCTACTGCAGCTAGTCTTCAGAAGACATCTCTAATATTGAAAAACTAAAGTCCTAAAAAACAGACAAAACTGATCATTCAAATCAATCTTCTTATTTGAATACATCCACATGTAAAGGTTACTACAGTCAACTTGGGCCAAATTCAGTGACAGAAGTTATTTCTAATTGGTAATTGCCACGTAAGCACAGATCGTAAAACAAAACTTATGGGGGCAGCATCAGAGGTCCCACTAAAACAAAGGCAAAAGATCATTTGCTAAAGATTGATAGTTGCCAAGTATAGTCTATATCTTCTTTAAACTGATTAAGTCACAGCTACTTTACACACTTTACAAAAACAGTATACATTAAAGCATATAAATTAACACACAAAATATAAAAAGAAAGCATCAACAGTACTGGTATTACTACTTAGGAAACTGGATTTTGTGTTTATACATATGTATACACATCCAGATGTTTCTCCCCTCATCTTTTTAGAGTGCTCATAATTTCTGAAAGAATAAGAGGAAGGTGTGTATTTAGGTGCTTTCTGAAGATCTATGCCCATGTGCAAGGGATTAAGCCATCTGCTGGTTTCAATTTACTAGGTGCTTCCAGAACAAGAAGATATATCTTGGCTCTCAGGTGACTCTGAATACAAACAATAAGTAGAGATATACTCCCAAAAGAGTGGAGGAGGGGAAGACAACGTTTTTCTTATATAGAGATATTTGTGGCAATTTCTGGAATTCTTGTCCCCAAAAGTGTAGTAAAGAAAGACCTCAGGTCTCTGTGAGTACAAGATAATAGAGATTAATACTCTGGGACAGAACCATTGTTCTAGTATCTTTAATGGAGGGGTGGGAGTAGAGTGGGGGGAGGGGTGTTAAACCTCCTCTGTAGACAAAAACAAATATTATAAGCATACCATAAACATACCATGCCAGACTAACCATGTTTTCACAGCAGTAGCTGGGCAATAGCGACCATCAGGAGGTTGCACCTTACCGGCACAGAACTCAACAACTTCAAACTGGTTTCTTTACCCAGGAGTTTCCTCAGTCTCTGATACAGTAATCCACCATGTAAATCTCCAAAAGAGGGTAAAATAGACTTTCCTAACTTATTTAATCATGGAATCTATTTTTCCACAGGGCAGCTCTTGGAACTAGTGTTCTGCATTTGAGGAAACACCTCAGTAATCAAGTAACATGCTGTGTTTTGTTGCCATTTTCTCACATAACAACAAAAACGTACATAAGCTATAGGAAGAAGAACTTATCATTACTGTGGAACCTGCACTCTCCAATACAGAGGCCAAGCCACATGTGGCTCTTGAGCACTTGATATGTGACTAGTCCAATTTGAAACATGCAGTAAGTGTAAAATACACACCAGATTTTTAAGATCCAGTACCCCCAAAAATGTAAAGTATCTTAATAATTTTGTATTGATTACATGTTGAAATGATATTTTGGATATACTAAGTTAAATCAAATACACCATTAAAATTAATTTCACTTTTTTCTCTTCACTTTTGTAATCTGGCTACTGAGAACAATTTTAAATTACATATGTGGCTCCCATTTGTGACTCTGAAGCTCACATCTGTTATCTTCTACAGATGGCTACTAATGGCTTAGACCTGGCAGAAGAAGTTATTGTGAAAATGAATGCTTAAGACAGACAACTAGAAGTGTAACTAGGGCCCTCATTAATTATGTGCTAATTTGTTAGAGAGCAGTTAACACACAATGAAGACTCATTCATTAATCAAAGTATGCTTGCATATATCCGTTCACTCAGATATATGTAATAGCTAAATGTTGGGTTTTGTTTCACATGTGATACTGACTCTCCCTAAGTCATTCGGTCTCTCCCTCTCCCTCTCCCTCTCCCTCTCTCTCTCCCTCCCTCTCTCTCTCACTCTCTCTCTCTCTCTCTCTCTCTCTCACACACACACACACACACACACACACACACACACAGAGTCCTACAGGGACTAAGAAAAGCCAAAGGGAAAACAAACAGGAGGTATCTGCAAACCATTTTCACAGTTGACAGTCAAGCCTTGTGTATTTTTTCTCCCTCTCTCCCTCCTTTTCCTCCATATTGTGCAGACAGGAGAAAGGCAAGGCAGAGAAAAGCTAGTCTGCTCTTTTAACCATGCTGCTCACTAACAAACTAACAACCCCCCTCCCCAAATAACAAAAATATGGATGATTTGGTTTTCATTTTAAATAATTTTTCAAATTCAGTTCAGAGGGGTAAGTAACTGGTACACAAAGGCAAAAGAAGATGCAGGAAATTCTGCAGATAAGAGACTGCCATCTGTGGAAGGGTGTAGGTGGGAATGGAGTGTTTTAGACTTTACTAAAATCAAATATTTTTTAAACCCTAAAGGCATCCTTCATTAGGCCTCTATTTATTAGCACTTTCAATGAAAGAATCCAGGAGAGGGCACCCCCAGTATGAGATTTATGATAATGCAAGAGGCCCAGATATTTAATGTCATCATCAACTTTTTCTTTCCTCACAACAGTACAAACAAAATGGCCAGGAGGAGAAGCAGGATAAACGCAGTCGCCATTATATTCTCATGCACAGCTGCACTTGGGGTGGCTTGTCCTGGACCTGTGATCTACTGCAGAATGGGCCCAACTCCTGCTGCTGCTGACCTTGAGGTCGACCCTTCTGGCCAGACTGGAGTCCTGCCTTATTGAGCCTGTAGCTCTTAGCTACAAATTGACATGGATGGAAGAGATAAGGAGAAAACCTGCCCTCTTAGGAGAAAGTATGTCATATAATTAAGCAGACACAGGAAAAAACATCAGAATATACTATTAAAAGAGGAGGAGGACAAGAAGTTGCTGAGTTAGGGAGGGGGCATTAGAGGTCCCAGGAAGCAATAAAACCCATTAAACCTGCATTCACAACTTATGCTGAGATGCTGAGCTGTAGCAAGCTCTCCCCCACCTTTTGCCTGCCTTCTCATTTGTTTTCCTTGCCAAGTCTATGCCAAGGTCACATGGCTTTGGTGAATATGAGGCTTACTTATTTAGCTATTCATTTAGACCAGTGTTGAATAAATAAGCAAGGTCCCCAAAGGAAGGCCTTATATGTGATTGAGAGTCTATTTCTATCACTATATGTCATGCAGTTCTGAGGCCTGAATTAAAGTGCAGACCAAACTCAACCAAAAATACTTTAGTTCCCAGTCCATTTTTGCTCTGTAGATCTACAGAGCCTGCCAACTCCTTTTCTCACACTACTGGACTGGAATTGTTTGTTTCCAGCAAGCAAAATAAATATTTGCATTAAAAGGAGCTCTTGAGCTAACCCAGCCTATTATTCCTCAGGGAATCAGAACCCTCTGAGGCACAAATGCCATAGTCAGGATTGGTTCTTGAAAATGAAAAACGGACACTTTGTTTTTACCCATCAAGTGATCCAGACCCCAAGCACTGCATCCACGTATAGAGATTCCATTTGGCTAAAATGCTTATTTGAAGTCATAATTGAGCATGACTTTCTATGCATTGCAATCGGTACATAAAATTCAGCTCCCCCTTTAAATATATAAAGGACCTGCATATTATAAAACTGTCATATCCATTTCATCATTGACAATCCTCATGACAGCCCTGTGAGGTGGAGAGGGTGATTATTATTATTATTATTATCATTATTACCCATGGAAGTGGCAGAGAAAGACTTTAAGATTTCCAACACAGGGCTCTTTGTATTACTAATGTTTTGTTTTGTTTACTTTTAATCATGTTTCCTTAAAATGGCTATATCACAAACTTCAGTTTGTTGCACTGAAATTATTAAGATTTTTTCTCTACAAAAATTTACACAATTTGAGTACTACCTTAATTAAATCTTAGTGCGTCAAAGAAAGTTAAAGATATAAATTGCCATGGAAGAGTTCCAATTTAGCATAGACCAAGAAAATGATTGTTTCTTAAGTTATCAGAAAGTGAATACTATTACTTAATAATTAGTTAGTTAACTGAATCACAGGGGAACACATGCTGTCAATCTCTGTTCTCACTTACTCGGTTACAAATGGAACAAGAAAAGTAAAAACTGATGACTGATATGAGATTGGGCAAAATAAAGATATATAATATTTTAGGGTACATATGGAAACAAGGTACACAATTGTGTTAGTGCAACAAAATACACAAAGTTGTAATATGTCCCCAAAACTTGGTGATCTCAAAGAATAATGCAGTCTCCCCATTTTTAAGAGATTCTTTCAATCTATCCTCAAATATTTCCACTGTTACCTTCAGGGTTTACAATAGTTCATGTTACATATAGCAAATAATATTAAAGTTATACTAGTTGTGGTGAAAATGCCCCAAAATCTTCAAGAGGCAACATACTTGATTGAGCACTGCTCAAAAATAATGCAGAAGGGAACAAATTAGTTAATTAAATAAGAAGTGACCTGCCACACTTCTTTTTATAGCAACATTTAGGGGTATTTTTTTCCCCTTCTTGGGAAAACAAGATAGGAGAGGACCCTCCCAAACCTATAATTCTACTCTTTCAGGAAAATTAAAACTTAAAACATGTTTAAGTGCTAAACAAGCTTACCCTGGCTTCCAATTTACCGAGGTGTCAATTCATAAAGACACACTCAAACATGGCCTTTGCTTGGATTTGACACACAAAAGGGTTGCATTTCACAATGGTCAATACAACGTCAGTTACCCTAGTGGACCTTGAAAGGGCAGGTGAGCAAGAATGAGTCCAGTTTTTCTGAAGTTCCTAAAAATGAAACTGATATGTTGAGCTACAGTATCACTTCTTCGTGCTTTAGGCTTTAGGTCTCAAGGATGAACGGTGGATCCGCAAACAGAAACAGAAGGTAACTCCCGGGGGTTTTTTGTTCACTGCTATATCCCCAGATTCTAGTCTAGAATAATGAATAAATACACTTGGGAAGTGAAACCCGGATTTGAATCTTCATGCTTACCCTTCCTAGCTCTGAGACTTTGAACTAATTCCCTAAAGCACCTCGAAGTCTTTCTGGATGATGAAAAAAGCATGTGGTTCCATAAAGCCCTGTCCATCGGGTGCGTATAACCTTCAGCCTATAGGGGTCAAATGAAATGAATTTAAAACCAGATGGTGAAAAGCAGGTACCACTATCATTTCAAAAGGAGCCTACATTGTTGATGGCATTTTGTCTTACGGCTTTCTGAGAGGTCCTTCATTATTCTTGAAAGAACTTGTCGAATCCAACTTTGGGAGTCCTCTGAAACCTGCTACCTATGTGGCATGCCCCCAACCTGAGTATTCTCAAAGATAAACAATTGAGGCCAATTTTATATATTTATTATCTGAGGATGTGAAAATAAAACAAGAAGCTAAACAGGTAGATGCTTTTCAAAACCATTTTGTCCCCGTTTGTTCTGATGTGTGCAAACATAAACAGTCACAAAATATACAAAGGTTCTTACCTTTCTTCAGTCACAGATTCTTTGAGAATCCTATGAATACTAGAGATCCTCTTCCCAGAAACATGAGCACACACACACACACAAAACATATGCACACGGGCACATGCATACATTCCAATACACACACAACACACACACGCACACCCAAAAATACTTTTTGGCAACAGAGTACTCCCCAACTCCTCCCAAAATTCATCTGTGAATCATGAAGAACTACTGAACTAAATAAGTACTTAGATGTACATGGGGATAGATGTAAAATATTTACACATACCCAGGTACTAAATGACTATTTAAATAATTCTTAAATCTTATACAGTATATAACTTCCTCCTCCACTCTGATACATGAAATTGCCAGTGACCAAGTTCTAGGAAAGGGATAAACTCGTGTTCTGAGTATTGAAGTGACAGATGCTCCTATAGTGCTCTGCAAACCACTATTTCCTTGAAGTCGTTTTACAACTTCTATGTGTTTACAGCAGGGTTGAATTTAACGTGACAACTTGGCTCAGTGGGTATTGTAGACAATTTCTAGTGGAGCCTGTGTCTTGGAAGATAAGGTGATTAGCCAGGGAGTTCACTCATCTCTTAATCTAGCAGTATAAAACTGAGCAACGTTCTTTTCACAATCACTAGTTCCTTTTTCAGCAAGTGTCTGCCTGTTCCAGGGGATGCAGTATTATTCCATCAAAGGCAGACACATCACACTTTTGTCATGGTTACCCTGATCTTTGAGATTAGTGATTTTTACCAGAAGTGTATTTTACAGTTCAGCAAATAGCTTCATAGGGATTATATAGGCATCTAAAAAATGACAATAGACAATAACAGCTCACACTTCAAATGGAGAAAAACATTTGACAGCAACATTTGCTACAATATTTGCTAGCCTATGGATTTTACTATTCTAATTGAGCTTTAGGAAAGAAAAAGCAACCAGGAAAAGAGATGCTCTAAGACTTAAGGAAATTATATTTCAGGGTTTAAATGGAGTTATGATATGGTTTCTTTCAAGAGCCCAGAGTAATGATAAAAATAGATTCATATGCAAATTTCTCCACTCAGTAAAAATCATGAATTTTAATAACTAAAGGCATAGGATAGCCAAGAGTTCCCGTTCTGTCCTTCAGCAAGCTGACACTTCATCCCTCCTAGCAGTTTTCAGCTGGGCAATTATTTTAGCTTCAGATTGTCTTTATTTCTGAATTTAGGTATGGAAGGAACCCCAAAATGGTCAAATTCTCTCTCCATTTGCAAAAGTATTGGCATTTTATTGCCATAGTCCACATTTCCGTTTTGTTTTCTATGCCCTAACTGAATAAAAGATGATTTCTCTTTCTCTTTCTCCTCTGATCTCTGGTGTCATCCAGTCCCTGAAATATTCAATCTCTATGCTTTTTAGAAGAGTTTTGTGGTGTCTTTATTTTGCAGGTTCTCAGACCATCCTCCCTTAAGTCTGGTATCAGGTTGCCTTCACTTGCCTCCTTCCTTTCCTTCCTTCCTTCCTTCCTTCCTTCCTTCCTTCCTTCCTTCCTTCCTTCCTTCCTTCCTTCCTTCCTTCAGGCAGTAATGTTAAGGCTCATGGTTGTGATACCATTGAATGTGGCTTGTGTGGAAACTGCCTCAGGTAGGCTCAGGAAAACTCAGGGACCTTCTGTAGGGCCACAGTAGGAGATGGAGCCTTCTAAACAAAGATGCTGAAGAGAGGGAACTCAGCCTGACTGGGCTGCAGCAGATCGATCAGAAAGCACACCGTCCCGGAGAAGCCTTCATACAAGCTGTATATACTCTCAAGGACTCGAGAACCAGCCTTGAATTCCTCAGTAAATAAAAATTCAGCAAACCTAAGAGAAGAAGAAGAAAATATAAAGAGTTTTAACATGAGTGTTTCCACACTATTGGCCTTGGGTTGCTTCTTTCTCCTCTCCGCTAAGTTAAAGTTTTAACATCATTTTCCTTCCAGAATTGTATAATATTTTAAGACAGATCTTTTCTGTTAAAAAACAAACAAACAAACAGAGAAGCCATTATGTAAGTATATATGTTTCACAACAAATCATGTTGATGGGCAAATTCAACTATTTTGAGCATTTGCAAAGCATAACAGTTTGGTATTTACTGAGGATTTCATTCCTTCTGTCATCCAATAATTAAAAGAAAAAAGACACATAAGTAGCCATACTTTTATTTATCTTGAACAAAAGCAAGCTGATATATGACTATTCCTTTAAAAAAGTAAATATGCTGTCTTTCTGCAGGCATGTTATTGCTAAGCTAGCTTTCATTTATATGTGACAGGGAGCAGAGACTATGAAAATAAATGGGCAAGTTTTTATCCAATCTGTGCTTTGGGCAAACAAAGGAATGCAATGAATGGGAAAAGGCAAGCCGCATTTTATAATCATGACATCAAATAGCAAACTCAGCTACAGGATAGATTATTTTTAGGACATCTCCCTTAAAAATAAGTCACTGGCCTCTAAATTCTCTGTGAAAGAGCTTTTTTCTTTTACTGGTATTTGCCACAAATCCTATTCAAATTATTTATAATGAATAACATTTTTAGCAGTGAACAGTTTTTAAAGTGCTGTCACCAATGTCATCTCTTTACTGACTAGCTCTCCTCCTTCCCAACAACAACAAAAATAATCACCAATTCAGAGGCTGGAGCTCAAGTGTTGGTAAGGCCTGACAGCTGACACTGCCATAAATTTAGATGATTGCTACTATGCAGGGAGTCTTATGAAGAGTAACGTACTTATTTGATCATTTTAGGGTTCTTAGAATTATTGATGGCAGATTAAAATAAATCAGCAGGAAACACTGCAATTTTGTTTGGTACAATTTTTCTATCAACTGTTTTCCTGAAGATGCAATGATTTCTAAATGGAACTCAAAATTTTAAACAGTAGAATAATGATGCATCTTAAGAGTTTATTCAAAATTTGCCATTATACAATGAAGCTTCATGGTATAGCTTCAGAGAGTCTTAATCATTTTAGTGCTATAGATTATTTGGCAGTCTGGACTCTGTCTCAGAAAAAGTCATCAAAAACATAAAATAAAATACACAGGACTCCCAAGACAATTAATTCTATCAAAGCACAGTTAGCAATTTTTTAAAAACCAAATTTGTGATATAATAATATATGTATCCTTTATTAACACATTAAATAACAAGATCTAGTAGAGGGTCTAATAACTGCAGACTTTTCTAAGTAGTGATGGGAGTGAAACATATTTCATAACACCTGCAAAAATAATAATATGATGCTATGTGAATATCTGTGACATCTATAGGTGACAGACTCACAGATACTGCTCCTGTGGCTTATTGCTTACATTCAGAATTGAATGAAATGCTATATTTCAGTTTGAGATGTAATACTTTTCTTAAATTCACAAACCCTGAATTAAGAAGCCCTGGTGTAGGGCCGGCCGAGTGACGCAATGGTTAAGAACTCGCTTGGGATGCCAGAGGGCCCCGGTTCGGATCCCACATATGAGGGCCAGTGACACTGCCCTCCACAGCTAAGATGCTGAACAACAGCTCAACCTGGAGCTGGGCTGCCATGAGTCGCCGGCGACGGCGGGGGCTGCAGTCCCTGTGGCAGTGGATTGCCATGGGCTACCGTGTGTAGCCAGCAGCCAGCGTGAGCAGCCAGCAGCCAGCGTGAGCGGCCAGCAGCCGCAGTGAGCGGCCGTCCAGAAGCCGGCGACTGATCTGCCTCGCCCGGGAAGAGCGCAATGATGGTGCCAACTTGGGCCAGTGAAGCAACGTCCACCACAACTAGATTGAAGAACAAAACGACAGCAACTTGTCTGTTCCCCTTTCCCCAATTCCCCAGCACTGTTCACATCCCCCCAATTCCCCAATAAAAAATCTTAAAAACAAAAAAGAAGCCCTGGTGTAGTAGAAAGGGGAAGAACTGTACAGTTGAAATATCCAACTCTGATAATTTCATGTTACATGAACTTTGGCAAATATCTTAATCTGACTTTAATAATGGTGAAGTTGCAGAACTGCATAAAATTATCTGTGAAGATTAAAAATACCATATGTTAGTCTCAGCATATAGCCAGCATTCAATACATGGTAATTTTCATTTTCTTCACTTAAACATATTACAGCAGAATATTTGTAAAACGGAGACAACCATTCCATCATACTTTAAAAGCAACCCACAGTTAATTTTGCTCTCTCTTCTGCCAACATTTTTCTCCCCCTAAGCTTTGATTGATTTATTACATTGTTGAAATTGGGCTGCATAATATCTGGTATCCTACATTGTTTTATTTAAAAATAATATGATAAACATTTTTGTGCTTTTCAAAATAATTTCTAAATGATATACAGCAATTTATAAGAATACCATTAATATATGAGAGTAGCAGTTTCATTCTATTCTGGCCTGTATTCTGGCCTATCTACATGATATTGAACTGAAAATGAGTGTTTCCAAAATCTACCTAATGGTGCAGAATTCAAACTAACAAGTTCATTTTTCTAAAAAGTTCTGTCAAATATAAGTCAGAATGGTAATTATAGAACTACAGACAATTAAAGAATTACAGACACTGAGAGAATTACATATCAAAACCTACTGATTATGGCCAAAACTAAAATCAGAGGAAAATTCATTGATCTAAGTTTTTATTACTATTATTTTTATTAGAAATATGGAAGTTATTCTAATTAAGCATTTTTTTTAAACTTTAGAAAATAACAAAAAGGAATACCGGAAAGTCAAAATAAAGGCAGAAAACAATGAATTAAGAAGCAAAAGAGAAAAAAAGAATTAATAAACAAAACCAAAAACTTGTTCCTTGAAAGGATGAACAACAAAGACAAAATGCTGGCATGTCTGACCAAAATGGAAAAGCATTAGGAATTCAAAAGGACATATAAGCACAGACATGAGAAATATAAAACGTCATAGAACTATATTGTTAGAGCTTTACATCAAACATTTGAAAATCCGTATGAGTTAGATACTTTTATAAGACTATATTCACTGGCAAAATTAATTGAAGAAGAGGTAGAAAACCTGAAAAATTAAATAATCATAGAAGAAACTGAAAAGGTTGTCAAATATTTTTCTGCAACCATAAATTCCAACTGTATGTTAAAACAGTAATAGGCGAAGACCAAGTAATGTTTATTCCAGAGAGCTACATATTGTTTGACATTACTGTTTTAGGAACTGCCAAATTGAGGGAAGTCTCCCCACTTTGGGCCACACCATATTTAATTTTGAATTATAATGAAGTGGAAATTTTAGTACTCTAAGCAATTAAATGCAATGTCCAAATAATATTCAGATATTACCTGCACATTTTCATTCCTTACCTATGAGACATTTAAGTTGTCTGAAGGGCGCTGCACCCCAGAATCTTATAACCAAGACTGTAGGTTAGGACTGGTCTGCCAGAAAAATAAGGGGGTTTGCTCTGACCCTTTTTAATAGGCTCTCTAGGCTATGACAACCTCTGATGAAATTTATCCCAAAGGTGATATTGCATTAACTTAGATAAGAACCAGAATGACTTTCTTTTCCTACATTTGGGAAATAAAGGGTCAGGCTGCAATCAAACAGATTAGGGAGCCAGGAATCAAGATATGGCAACAGAATTTCTAAACAATGAAGCTTCAAATAGAGGACATGCATATGTTAATAAGTTTCCTTCGGTGCATACACACAAGTATCATAAAGGATGTTTTATGTTTTTTAAATTGAATATTAGATAAGTTGGCTTGGGAAGGCCTTTCTGAGAAAATGACTTTTGAGCGAAGCTCTGAGGGAAGTGAGAGAGCTGGGAGATACGTGTAGAAATTGAGTATTACAGGTAGAGGGAACAAAAACTTCAAAGGCCTTGAAGTAGATTGTATCTGGCATCCCAACTGAACCACAAGGAAGCCACGCACTGTGGCGGAAAGAACCAAGAAGAATAAGAGTAGGGGGTGATATCATAGAGGTAATGGGAGGCAAAATCCTATAGGGCCTTTCGTTCAGAGGAAAGACTTTAACTTTTACTCTGTCATATGGGAAGCCACTGGATTATCCTAAACAGCAGCATGTCATAATCTGACATAATATATATCATAAGAAACAAGTTTAAAAGATCATGGTGAGGGCTGGCAGAGTGGCGCATTGGTTAAGAGTTGGATGGGACACCAGCTCTGAGCGGCAGGGCCCCAGTTCGGATCCCACATGAAGGCCAGTACGCTGAACCCTCTACAGCGAAGATGGTGAACAACAGCTCGACCTGGAGCTGGGCTGCCATGAGTCGCCAGCAACGGCGTAGGCTGCAGTGGGGCTGCAGTGGCCTGCCGCAAGTGGCCGGCAGCCAGTATGAGCAGCCGGCAGCTGGCGCGATCTGCCCTGAGCCACTGTGAGCAGCCATCCAATGGCTGGTGAGCAACTGCCTCCCCTGGGAAGAGCACAATGATCACAATACCAACATGGGTCAGTGAAGCGACGTCCTCCACAACTAGACTGAAGAACAAAAGGACAGCAACTTGTCTGTTATCCTCCCCCAATTCCCCAGTAAAATCTTTAAAAAGAAAAAAAGATCATGGTGAAACAGAGAAGCATTCCTGATGAAATCAGCATAAAGTCAAGGGGGCAAGGGTGTTTACTATCCCTCTTATTATTCAACACTTATGGAGATTCTGACCCATGCAATATGAAATGAGAAAAAAAGGGTATACACATGAGAAACGTAGTAACAAAATTATAATTATTTTCAGATAATATGTGTCTATTTCATTTTATTAGGAATCTAGTGAAAATCTAATAAAAACAGCAATAGAGTTCAATAAGGTGGACAGATATATTATGATATTTATCAAAACTAAGATGTTCATGAGACCCAATGTACATTTATGTGAAAGACATGCATCTTAGATTGCTGAACTACAATAATATGTATATTTTTAAAAGCTTTCATAAATGCCAGTAATAAATTACCTGAAAACACAATGGAAACATAGTGGGTTGTCAGAAAAGTCATGACGTGCTTTTTCTGTTTTTTGTTGCAAAAATGCATCGTGACTTTTCTGACAACCCAATAGAATATGTAGGAATAAAATTAACAAGAAACATGCAAGACCTTCCTCAAAAGATCAAAATTATACCAAATGACATTTTTTAAACCTTAAATAAAGGGAAAACATACCATGTTCCTGGACAGAAAAGCTAAATATTTTATGTTAATTCTCACTAAAGCAACTTATAATTTCATTGAAATTTCAATCAAATTGCCATAGGATAGTTTTTAATTTGAAAAATTGAGTCTGAAATACAATTTGAAGAATAAATGAGACAGAATAGCTAAGAAAAATTAGAAATAAATAACGAAATATAGAAAGTCCAGAAACAAACCCATACATTTATATAAATTTGGTTTAAGATAAAATTGGAATTTCAAATCATTGGGGTAATTGGTCAACAGATGTTTTTGGAAAGTTTTCTTTTCATTAAAACACACAAAGATAGATACCCATATGATACCATTGGATAAAAAAGTAAGTTCTAGATTAATCAAAGATTTAAAACTTAAAATCATAAAGTACTAAAAGTTAATGTAAATTAATATTTTTATAATCTTGGAGTGGGAAAGGCTTTTTTAAACATAACAGAAAATCCAGAAATCTTGAAAGTTCAACAAATTAGAGAAGAAAAATACTTAAAATTGGGTATGGCAAAAGACCATGAACTAAGTGGAAAGAGAAATGCAAAGTAGGAAAATATTTACAGCATATATTGACAAAGAATTATAATCTTCAGTATAAACATAACAATAGGAAAAACTGAGCAAAAAATAAGACAGGCTAGAAATACCTATGGATCTAATGACTTCAGTTCTAAAATTTCTCTGAAAAGAAATGATTGCACAAGTGCATAGAAATGTATGTATTGGATATTTGGAACAATTTTGTTTGTATTAGTAAAGACTACCTACACATGTGCCAAGTATCCATTACTTAAAGATTGGTTAATTTAATCATGGTACATCTATAGTAAATGACTATATAGGCATTAAAACAATGAGATAGATCTATACAAACTGAAATGAAGGATGACCCTTAAAATTGTTTATTTAAAATTTTAAGCTGAAAACAGTATGTATAGTATATATGTAGTATCTTATTTTTTTCAAATAAGTCTAGCTTTTATTTTTTATCCCTTTGCCCTTTTTAATCTTTCATTATAGATAGCCATTTTAAAAATTGTTTATTTTTATTTATCCCCTTACTTTTGAAATCTAGGCATTTTTGTATTTGTATTGCCATTTTTAAACAGTAGCATACTATACTCACATTTATCCAACTTGCTGTCACTAATTAACATCATAAATCTCACTCTATAGTAGTATATAGAGATAGCCCTCATTCTTTTTTATAGCTGCATATAGTACTCTACTATGTGAATGTCATAGTTCATTCAACCAATCCCCTTTTGATTAATATTTGTATATTTTGTTGTTACAAACAGTTCTAAAATGAATACACATATGCACACTTTTTTACACGTTTTTGCTAGTCAGATTTTTATACACATAGAAATACTTATATATTATACACACACAGAGATATATGGACATACATTTATGCATACACAAATGTCTGGAATGATGTAACTCAAGTTTTTAGTAATAATAACAATGAACACTTACATTGCAGTTACTGTGTGCCAGGCACTGTTCTAAATGATAAATGAGGACATTATACTAAGTGAAATACGTCAGTCGCAAAAAGACAAACACTGCATGATATCACTTATATGAGGTATCTACAATAATCAAACTTATAGAAGCAGAGAATAGAATGATGTTTGCCAGAAGCTGGGGGAGGAGAGAGAAATGGGGAATTGTTGCTCAGTGGGTATAAAGTTTTAGTTATGCAAGGTAAGTGCTAGAGATCTGCTGTATGACATTGTGGCTATAGCTAACAATATAGCATTGCGAACTTTAAAATATGTTAAGAGGATAGATCTCATGTTAAGTGCTGTTAGCATGATAAAAAAAATCACAAATACACATACCCTTTGGCCCAGAAATTCTACTTCTAGGGATTTATGTTTCAGATACACGATGCATGTACAAAATATGTACAAGGTATTCATCATAGCATTCTTTGTAAGGCAAAATACTGGAAATAATCCAAATATCCCTCTGGGCTGGTTAAATAAATAATGGTTCATTCATACTAGGTAATATTATGCAAAAATAAAAATGAAAAGTCCTGTATGTATTGATTTAGGGTGATCGCTAAAATAGCAGGTTGCTACCATTTGTATATAAAAAAAAAAAGGGGTAAAATTTTTTTGCCCTATTTGCTTGTAGATATACACAGAATAACTCTGAGAAGATAACTAAGAAACTGGTAATGCTGATTATCTCCCAGGAAGTAAACTAAATTGCTTAGAGTGCATAGTTGATGTATTTCTTTTTACACTGTTTAAACTATGTGACTCTATTATCTATTCAGAAAATTCGTTAGATTAACATTTGGGGGAAAGAATACACGTGAAGAACAGCTGACCTTTGGGCTCGGTAGATGTACTTAGAGTTTCCTGTGAGCCGGTACAGCAGCAGGAAGACATAGGCACTGCCAGCTACGCCATGGCAAATCCCTGGCCCCTTCTTTAGTAGGCCCTTCTGCCATGTGAGCTCCCCACACCGGATACATGTGTCCAGGTACTGTGGTTTCTTGGAAACGAGATAAGCTTTGGCAAACAGATAGGCAATTCCTGTGAAAACATCAAAAGACATTAGAGGTGACTTTCAGGGCTTAATACTACAGAGCGGAACTTCTCAGGTTGTAAAACAGTCACACATTACCAGTCTATTGGTAAAATATGCATTCTAATCAGGTAGATCTGAGGTGAGGCCCAAGATACTGCATTTCTAACAAGTATCCTGCTGGGGACCACATTCTTAATAGCAAGACTAGAGAATCTTCTACAAGGGAGTCTTATTTTACCTGTGAGATTTAGTTTAAGTTCTTTGAATGGTATCATGGTGTTGGCAGTACATAGATTGATAAAATCCATAATTTACAAATGGGTTAATGTTTAATGAAGCATACTCTGGAAAGCATTGTGCATATCTGCCCATTCCCCTCAGAAGTTCAGAATTTGTCAAGTTAAAGCACTTATAACTTGACACCTTTTCTTAAGAACAAAACCAGGAGTCCTGCCAAAATCAACAATGATCTCAAACCACGGAGCCGAGACTTCTACTCCAGCTGTGAAGTTTTTCCCAACTTGATTGTTCCAAGGAAAGACACTTTCCCTCAAAACTTCTCAACAAAGGCAATCTCGATTACACAGGCAGGAACAGAAACAAGAGAAGCGGCAACTATTAATAGAATCATTTCCCTCAAGTTCCAGGTGCTCATATGCAGAGTGAGATTAGTGATGTAAGATCACTCTCTCGCCTGCATGACCTAACTTTCTCCTATATAAAGTGGGCAAGACGGGAATTTAGTCGGCATCTTGACTAGCTCATCCATCAAGGTTCTCTCTGACGTTCCTTGTCTTTGACTAGGCTCTTGTACAGCTCTGCAGAGATAGGAATTACCGTGTAGAAAACTGATAGTAATGTAAAGAATTCCTGTCCTTAGAAACTCACATTCTGTCTGGTGGCAGTCAGGCTGACTTCCTTCAGCCCTTGTGAAAGCAGCCGGGTTTTCATCTATTAAGCAAATTCATGTCCACATTCCTAATGGCCTGTAAATACGTCTGCTCTTTGGATTGTCCTGTGAACCAGCTGTAACACCTTTCTGGTTCCTTCATTCACTAATGAGCACTAACATTGTTGACATATGTTTATTTTATATTTGTATGAGAGTTAATTTTATTCCCTTTTAAAATGTATCCTTTAACACTTCCTATGATTAGCATTTACACAACAGGCTCTCCTCAGCCAGTGCGTTCCAGTCAACCACTGACAATGTCACCTATAGCATTGTCCTCCTTCAATTTTAGAAACAAAGTATCTCTCACAAAGGATGATTTGAAAAGAATTGAACTTATTTAATTACACATCCATTCATTCACTGTATCCATTCATTTGAAAGTGTTCATTGATTATCCACTGTATGCAGAGCCCTATGCAGGGCTGGCTTTATGGGCATGTGACCTGTACAGTGTTCCAAGGGCCTCCAGAAGGGCCTGATGTTGGGTTTAATGCTCTGCTGTTGCCATCTTGAAATTCTTAATCATTATTTAAAAGAGGGCTGTATTTTTATTTTGTACTGGGTCCCCCAAATAATGTAGCCAGTCCCAGCCCTGGTATCACATAAAATAAATGTTGAACATGATCCCTGCCCTTCAGGAAGGCAGCGTCTAGAAAGGGAGAGAAAAATAGGTACATGTGACTGACATATAATAGGACATGTAGGTCATGATGTTATTGGTGCATGAAATGAATGGTGCTATCAATACCACTAGAGGGATCAGAAAAGTGGAAGCTCCCTGAGGGAGAGTCAGATGAAGCAGGGTTTCCTCAGGACTTTGTAGAATGCATAGGAAACTCCAGGCCCAAGGTGAGGTAGAGAGAGCATTCTAGGCATGAAGATGGGCAAGGGCAAAGATTCGGAGCAGGACAAATAAGCCACACAAAGACCAGCGGGGCAATGCTCTAATTAAGAGGACAGTGGGGTAGAAGAAGAGATCACGTTCACATAGTGGATGATTTTACAAGTCTAGTTAGGCAGTGTGGACTGCATTGTGTGGGCAATAGGGAACCAGTGGGAGTGTTTTTGTTGTGGATTGGTTTTTATTCTTAATGATGTAATGAGTTATTATAAACAAAATGCCCCAGGGCTGGCTGAGCGGCTCAGTTGGTTAAGAGCTCGCTCAAGAGTTTGAGCTCTGAGCAACAGCGGTTCAAGTCCAGCCTGAGCTGAGCAGCCGCTGAGCTGCCAACAGGTAGCAGGATGGCTCAGCTTAAAAAAAAAAAGCCCCACAGTGGTGTCAAAAGAGACCTAAAGAAGGGCAATGGGGTAGCTATGAGCTGATCATGTTGGCAGAAAGATGGCAAAGGGGCTAACAGAAGAGACAGCTTCCAGGATTTGGTGGCTGTTTTGATATCCCTTGAGTACCTACTATATGCCAGGCAAAGGAGTAGGTGCTAAGGTTTTAAAAGGCCCCAGCCTTCATAGTGTTTACAACCTCACTGGGGGAATTGATTAGGCTAAGTGAGGGGAAACACAGGTGCTGTGGAAGCACAGAGGAAGGCTCCTAACCCACACCTGGAGGGACGAAAGGCCCACGATGGGGAGTGACACCATCTGACCTGAGTACCAAAGGATGAGGAGCTATTGGCCAGGTGAACTGGAAGCCCTTGCTGCTCTGCCGGATCCTCCTTTACCTTGCCAGCAGGTGCCCCATCTCCCAATAGCTATGACCTGGCCACTAACAAAGCTCACATTTGCCCTCTTCTTGGGAGATTTACACTGCGCCAAATGGGAGGCACCCACCCCCCAGCAGATTTTGACCAATGACTGCCTGACACGAGGGTACAAAAGATCAGCCCCTGCCTTAAGACAAACCAGGTATAATCTGTGCCTCTTCACTTCCTCTTGAAATCCAGGTGAGGCTAGTCTCCAGGTGAGACACAGAAAGCCCTTTGTGACCCAGCTCCTACTCTGTTCTCCTGCCACTTCTTCGCCACTCCCTACTTGAAGCCTTTCTTTTAAGTAAAACCAAAGCACCCGCAGTTCCCTTTCCTTTGCTGTGTGGTTCTACACCTCTGACTGACTTTTCTTGGAACTTCTCACCTTTCTTAGCCTGGCCAACTTACCTCAGTCATCACCTCCTCCAGGAAGCCTTTCCTGATGGAGGAGCAACAGGAATCCCTCTGAGCTCCCATCACTCCCTATACAAACCTTAGTTAGCACTTATACAGTATCATATTAAAATTATCTGTGAACATGTCTGCCTCCCCCATTATAGTGCAAACTACCCAAGGGGGGGGAACCTCTATCTTGTTCATTTTTACTCCCCTAGTCTGTGGCATAGTGTTTGACACATGGCAAAGGCTCCACACTTGGCTGCTGACCTTATAATGTCTTATTTCTCACCCAAGCACAGGCCAACACTGAGGTAGAGATGAGAGATGTGGAAGGAAGAAGGGCTGAGATGGTCCAACTGCTATACCAGGCTATTCGCCCCAGGCAGCTAATAGGTATCGATCCTATGGTTCTAGTGAGAGAGAAAGGGCCTCTTCCTGCAGCCTGAGTCACATAATGGTACATGGAAGGGACCTTGAACAACTTCTAAATCTATTGTCTCCGGACTGGACCTGTGAAATCCACAATAATCTATAAAAAAGGAATGTTGAATTTCTTTCTTTTGATGGGAATGTATCATTTCGCCCTGGGAACACTGATTATGGTGCATTAATAAGAAACCTGAGGGCCGGACGAGTGGCGCGATGGTTAAGAACTGGCTTGGGACGCCAGAGGGCCCCGGTTCGGATCCCACATATGAGGGCCAGTGACACTGCCCTCTACAGCTAAG
>NW_017732499.1:103211-150245 GCF_001890085.2 Hipposideros armiger | reverse complement strand
AATATGCAATATATACTGAGGCCGGCCAAGTGGCGCGATGGTTAAGAGCTGGCTTGGGACGCCAGAGGGCCCTGGTTCAGATCCCACATATGAGGCAGTGAGGCAACGTCCTCCACAGCTAGACTGAAGAACAAAAGGACAGCAACTTGTCTGTTCCCCTTCCCCCAATTCCCCAATAAAAATCTTTAAATGTATATATATATACTGATAACAAAAGATGAATACAAGTCATGTACATACATTTTTTTGGCACCCCGGTATGTCTTTCCCAAATACAACTGGAGAAAGGGATTATTACTTAAGAAATATGGTTTGAGAGACTAAATCTTTGAATACATGTGATCTAGCAGAGGCTCATGACAGCCAGACTTGGCACATACAGTTTCTACATAGGAGGATCACCAGGCAGGTCCATTCTGGGATCTGTTATTTCACAGAGACACACACTGCACAGTGCACACTACAAAGCTTAGCAACCAATGATACCTGCACTGCACAAGCCCTTGTTGCTCTCTATTCAAAGTCACTTACCCAGGAGACGTTGTGAAATGATTAAAAAAAAAAAAGAGCCACACCTGTGCTTCACACAGAGGAAAGAAAATGCACTGTCAGTGTTACCACAATGATAATATAACATAATGCAATCTAGAGTTTATTTTATCCACAGTATTTGTTTTAATGACTTTGTAAATGACTTCCTCCTGTATTGCAGAATCATTAAGGCTACGAAGAGGTCATATGAATCTTCCTGCTATACCTCTTGCATTTAGTGATAAAAACTATATGCCACACTGGGTATTTATAAATGTGGTGTCTACAAAGCTTTTGAGACAGATCCCTCAGCGATGGCAAGGTTCCACAGGATAAAAGGGCTCTGTGGTGAAAAACGATTGAGTTTCCCTACTCCATCTCCATGTGCTCATTTCACAGATGAAGAAACAAAGGCAAAAAAGACACAAAGTGGTTTTCTCAAGGTCACTTAGCTGGTTAGTGTTGGAGCCACAATTAGAGCCCAGAGTTATTAACTCAGAGTCAAGAACTGTTTCTATACTGCAAAAATGAAGACTTAGGCTGTCACCTGTAGAGGTGAATTGAGAAAGTCAATAGGAAACAATTACAGGCAGAAATAAGGTAGGGCTGATGAAGTTCGACACTGTGGATTATTTCTGGCAGGTTTTAAATCACAGAATTCAGTCTGCTGCCCCAAACCATCTGCACTGCTCATAAATCTACTCTCAAAAAATATTTTCTTCAAACAAATGAAAACTATTTTTCTAGGTCTTCTTCTGTTTTAAATTTTTGGAGAGTTCACTGTTGCCAACCTAAGAGAAATCTTGATGGTCTTTGACCTGGCCTTATCAGATTTCTAATCACTCTTGATGCTGTTTTTAGCACATCTCTTAAGAGGAAAACCAATATCCTTGAGATGGGACTGATGGTTGGCAGAAATAATAGGCCCCACTTGGCTCTTTATTCATTTGTAAATTGGTTTATTTTTGGTAGTCCAGTGAGTACATGGGTTGAATGATTTTACTTTGCAACCTATGTTTAATCTTACCAAGGTACTGAACATGAATGATACATGAGGATAATAAAGTCCCCAAGGTGACGAATCCTGTGCTGTACTGTTATGGTACCTGATTTACAAAGACAGATGGAGGGTGGGGTACCAAAATGATGGAATAAGTGCTCTTCAAGATATCCACATCAGTTAATTGACCCACTCGTTTTAGTAGATTATCTTCCTTTCCTTTTACTAGTATAACTGAGTCCTTTTAAAATATTCTCTATTTAACTTGGGACATCTCTAAAATTCAAGGATCCTGAGGTGCTTGAAGGATATCCAGAGACCATCACTGAAAATGATTAAAGAGAAAGGGAAATGGGACTGCTCACCATAACGTGAAGAGCTCTCATTTCCAGAATGGTAAATAACTGTTGTTTTTCTCTAAAATGTTCAAAGAAAGAAGTGAGCTTAAATTATAACTGGCAGAATTAGCCTGGACACAATGCACACTGTTCTGGCACTGGTACAAGTACACACAGGAGCCTCTGATGTCCCTTCCTTAGGTAAATTGTGGCAGGCAGAGAAAAGATGGCCAGGGGACTAAGACTTGTATTATTCATCAACTCAAACTGGACCAGGGAAAAAAATGAAATTATATTTGGATTAAAGAACATTAATTAGGTAAGGAGGGAGAAGGAAGTAATAAAAATCAGGTAACAAACTAAAGAGAAATCAAATGTATTTTATAGCTGTGTTCATGGGACTAAGGCATAGCCTGGAAAATTAAATCCCCTCTTAATCCAAAAATGTTGTGCTATTTGGTATTTTAAATCTTTCCCTGGCCTTTCAACCAAAAGTAATTGATTTATTTGAATTAAACTTCTTTCAAATTGCGCCTTCTCCGAAGGCCTAATTAGCAGTGTAATGGGATTTAAACAAAAAGGAAAAGATTGGGTCTGATAAGTTTCCAGGCTTGGTTCCAGAAAGTTCACTGCAGATAGCTTCTCATTTCTCTAGACTTTTTTATTAGGTGATGATAGAAATCCTCATTTGAAGAAGAATTCTAGAACAGTGCCATCTCAACCTTTAATGCACATACTCATCACCTAGGGATCTTGTTAAAACAGATTCTCATTTGGTGGGTCTGGGGTGGGGCCTGAGATTCTGGATTTCGAATCAACTCCTCGGCTGCCCATGCCACTAGTCCAGGGACAACATTTTGAAATGCCAGGCTTCAGATCTGCACTGTCCAATGCAGCTATATGAGCACTTGCAATGTGGAGAGTCTGAATTGAGATGTACTTTAAGTATAAAATACACACTGGATGTGAAAAATTTAATATGAAAAAAAAGTGAAATACCTTAATTTTTAAATTGGTTACATGTTGAAATAATATTTTGGATATATTGGGTTATGTAATATATATTCTTTAAACTAATTTTGCTTGTTTCTTTTTACATTTTTAATGGGCTACTAAAATTTAATTTCATATGTGGCTCCTATTATATTGTATTGGACAGTGTTAGTTTAATTTATATACAAATAGATGTAGATCATATATTTTTAAAAATACAGGATCATTTCTGGAGATCCTTTATAGATCAAGAAAGACATTTTGGCTTTGAAAAGTTTCACCTTGACCTTTTTATCTCATGTAGTAATGACATGAGAACTACTGTCACTTCTCAGAAAAGGCACTTCTGTTTGGCTAAGCCTGATGAAAGGCAGTGTTTTCAGATAATGGTGAGTGTGAGACCTGGGGCGCCGTGGCACCAGTGTACCAGCTCGTTCTCTCTCTCGATGGCCTCGCCGAGCTCAGGTGGCCAGTTGCAGTTCTGCTCCTGCTCCATGAGGAAGTCCACACTCTGCCATACCAGCTCCTGATCTGAGGGCTTGAGGTGCTCATAGTAAGAAAGAAGCATCTGGAGAATGGACGACAGGCCATGAGCTGCTCCTATATTGGCAAACAAAGCATAATGAATTTACATAATTGGGAGGTGAGTCAGTTTAATTTAGTGAAAAGACAGCCATAGGATAAATAAAAAGAAAGGCAATAATACTTGAAAGCACACATAGTGATGTAATAATTGAGTTGCCTGAGAACGAGGCTTCTGGGGAACATAGGATAGAGCAGGAATTGGCAAACCATAGCCTGCAGGCCAAATCTGGCTCACAGCCTCTTTTTGTAAATCAAGATTTATTGAAACACAGCCACACTCATTCATTTGTGTATTGTCTATGGCTGCTTTTGTACTACAAAGGCAGAGTTGTGTTTGTGAGAGACCATATAGCTCACAAAGCCTAAAGTATGTATTATCTGTATCTTTATAGAAAAAAGTTGAGTAACCAACCTGTTTTAGGGAAAATACTTTTTAAACTTTGTAATTAACATATCTATAGCTTTTATGAAAGTGTTCCTAAAGTGCTTGAAAATAACTTGTTCTTGGTATCCTAAACATTCGTTCATTCGGCACATAAGAATTAAGCACCTACTATGAGCCAGATACTATTCTAGGTGCTGAAGATAGATCAGTGAACAAAACCGACTAAATCCCTTCTTTATTGATCAAAGCAGAGAGTTGGGGGATGAATACCCCAGTTTCTTTACCCCTTGGGTGGGACAATTCTGAGGCATGGTCTATACAGTCTCTAAGAGTCTCCAGTGGAACTGAGCCTCAGTTATCCACAGTTGGTCATTATCACATCTTCTATTAACTTCTTTGTCTACCCTGTATGACTTCCTCATACTTCTATCAATACTTTGTGGGATTCACCTCCCAAATAAACCATTTTCACCCAAATTCTTGTCTCAAGGTCTGATTCTAGGGAACTTTAGACAGGAACTTAGAGGTTCTTTGAGAAAACTCTCAGAGAACTGCTAGTCTATAAACTCATTGTTCATCAGCCATCCACTCATTCATTTGGGTACCCTCATTATGTGCAGGGTCTTGGTAAAGGTCCAGGGATCACAAAGATAAGAGAAAGTCCTTATTCTGAAGGTGCACAGAGCCTGCTAAGGCAGTTAGACAGGTAAGCCACTAATGACAGTACGATGTGATAAGGGCTACAACAGAAACGTGGCCGGGTGCATGACATGACCCAGTTGTGCGTCAGGGCAAAACCTGAAGTATGTAAATGTTTCTCCAGAGAGGGTTCAGTAAACCTATTTTCCAAAAACACCAAGTTTCTCAATAGAGCTAATGATGTTTGAATAGAGTCTTGAAGTCTGGGTGTAAGTACTGCAGCTAGATGAAGGGGTTGGGGGATGCCAGGCATTCTAGTCAAAAGCAACAGGCACAAGAGTTACATAGATATGAGAACACTTTGCTCATAGAAGACTATGGTGGACAGAACCAGCAAAGGGAGAGATAGAGCTTGAGTTTGGAGAAGGAGGCAGATGATCTACAAAGGGCATTGCAAGTCATGCTCAGGGATAAGGGTTCAAAAGAGAAGTAACTAATTTTCACTTTGCAAGCCTCATAGCTCAAAAGTCGCCACTGTTATTCAGTAATCTGTTATTAATCCATTAATATTAAAAACTTGGAAATGTTAGTGGCTGAATCCTGTTTCCCTGTGCAGAGGCAGTATTTGAAATAAGCATGTCAACTGTTCAAACTCAGCAAAATTAGGCCAGTGAACTCACAATCTAGAATAAAGATTTTAGTCTTCAGTGAAAGTGATTGTTAAAATGGCTTCATTTGTTAGGCAGACTGTGAAAACAAATATTAAATTGTGATTGTAATGTCTATCAATCTTGTTTTGTAATGGCATTTTAAAGTATTTCTAGTTAAATGAATACTGTAGTGATGACCTATGTCAAAAACAAAATCTTCCCGTCTTTAGTGGACGCTGATATTAGAGACTCCTTCACCAATACCTTCACTCACCCAAGTATTCTGTTCCATAGTAAGAATACATCAGGGGAAACGGTTTCCTCTTTTTCATGGCATACTGCTTCCCAGAGTCCAGAATCGCCTGGCAAATTGATTTGATCTGTGCTGGGGTCAGCACCTGAGAAAGGAAATCAAGAAACAGAAGTCAAATCAGGATCTTTTTTCCTCAGACAATGGGTTTTCTTGCTTAAAATGTCCATCAGCAGGCCGGCTGAGTGATGCGTTGGTTAGGTGTTGGCTTGGGACACCAGCTCTGAGCGGCAGGGTCCCAGTTCGGATCCCACATTAGGGCCAGTGACGCTGCATCCTCTACAGCTAAGATGGTGAACAACAGCTTGACGTGGAGCTGGGCTGCCGTGAATCGCCGCCAACGGCGTAGGCTGCAGTGGGGCTGCAGTGGGCTACCGTGAGTGGACGAGAGCTGCCGTGAGCCACCGTGAGCGGCTGTCCAATGGCCGGCGATCAATCAGCCTCACCCGGTAAGAGCGCAATGATAATACCAACATGGGCAAGTGAAGCAACGTCCTCCACAGCTAGACTGAAGAACAAAAGGACAGCAACTTGTCCGTTCCCCTTCCCCAATTCCCCAACGCTGTTTTCTCCCCCAATTCCCCAATAAAATCTTAAAAACAAAAACAAAACAAACAAAAAACATCCATCAGCATATCCCCCAAATCCTTTTCCTAGGAGTAAGTAAGCTCAGCCAACTATAACCATTTTTTAAAAAGATTTTTTTATTAGGGAATTGGGGGGATGGGAACAGTGCTGGGGAATTGGGGGCAGGGGAACAGACAAGTTGCTGTCGTTTTGTTCTTCAGTCTAATTGTGGAGGACGTTGCTTCACTGGCCCAAGTTGGCACCATCATTGCGCTCTTCCCAAGGAGAGTCACGTCAGTCGCTGGCTTCTGGACGGCCGCTCACTGTGGCTGCTGACCGCTCACGCTGGCTGCTGGCTACACACGGTAGCCCATGGCAACCCACTACAGCCTATGCCGTCGCTGGTGACTCATGGCAGCCCAGCTCCAGGTTGAGCTGTTGTTCTGCATCTTAGCTGTGGAGGGCAGTGTCACTGACCCTCATATGTGGGATCCGAACCGGGGCCCTCTGGTGTCCCAGGCCAGTTCTTAACCAACGTGCCACTCGGCCGGCCCTATAACCATTTTTTAACCACTGATTCTCTCCCTGCTGTCATTTATTGGCCCCTTTCAGAGAAGTTGCTGTTTTGATGGGAAATACACACCTTTACTGCTATAGGCTTTTAGAAAATGCAAAGACCACCTCACAGTTATTACATCATTAATCCTTGTCACAGGGACAAGAGATTGTTCAGAAAAGAAGAAAGACTGGTTCTAACCCATCATGCTTAACAGAGGTGTTAGGTGTAGGTCTGGCCCAGACAATGGGCCTTTAATTTCTGTCATTTAGACGGTGCTTATAAAGCCGCAATTCTATGACAAGCTTCTACATGACTGATTTACTTTCCCTGAATGAGACCAAAGTCCAATGAGTACCAAGGCAAAATAACTTTTAATATCAAAATGACTCTGAATACAGAATGGCTAAAATACAATGATTTGCAGTTGTCACTACTTTATTCAGTCCACCAACAGTCATTTTTAGAACTACATAGATTAAAATGTTCTCAAGTCTACAAAGCATCATTGAGTTTATTACAACTCTGCTCAGGTTTGAGATGCTTTCTGCCTCTCACTCTTCCTCTGGGCAGATTAGATGCTCCCTTTAGCACACTCTTGTACGAGGTGAGACAATTAAGTTAGCGACCTCATCCTAGGAAAACTGCTATATACCTCACTGCTGAATATCACTACGGTCACCTTCAAAGTACTCCCCTTGGGAAGCTATGCACCGACGCCAATGCCTAGTTCACCCTTCAAAGCAATTTTGGAACTCTTTTTCTGGAATGGCTATCAGACCTGTTGTCATATTACCCTTAATGTCCTGAATGTCATCAAAATGTCTTCCTTTCAGTATTTCCTTTATCTTCGGGTAAAGAAAGAAGTCATTGGGGGCCAGATCAGGGGAGTAGGGAGGGTGTTCCAGTACAGTTGTTTGTTTACTGGCTAAAAACTCCCTCACAGACAGTGCAGTGTGAGCCGGTGCATTGTCGTGATGCAAGAGCCATGAATTGTTGGCGAAAAGTTCAGGTCGTCTAACTTTTTCACACAGCCTTTTCGGCACTTCCAAATAGTAAACTTGGTTCACTGTTTCTCCAGTTGGTACAAATTCATAGTGAATAATCCCTCTGGTATCAAAAAAGTTTAGCAACGTCATTGCAACAAGTTCGCAAACTTAATTGCAGATCTTGTATCACCATGACTCCTTGGTGTAGCACTTATCAACCTAGTCTGTTACATCTCTCTCTATTAGACGATCAATTATTTGAGGGCAAAGACTATGGCATCTCATCATTTTGGTATCCTTGGTTCCTAACACAGAAACTGAGAGGGCCTTTGGTAACTGATAAGTGAGTAAATAAGTGCCAGGTTTACTGGCATGAAATACAGAGTCCTCCTTCCCTCTTTCCTTTATTCCCTTCTCTAACCTCATTCCCTCCATCCCTCTTTCCCTTCTTTCCACAATTGTTTCTTAAGCCCCTACTATATGCAAGGAAAGGCTGCTCTAGATGCTGGAAATACAATAGTAAAGAAGATAGACAAGACCTTTGCTCCCATGAAGTCCAATTTCCAGAAAGGCAGGCCTGCACAAGAAAAGTACTAGTTAGAGTAAACACACACACACACACACACACACACACACACACACACACACACACCTAAAGTTCAGCCTTGGCCCAGCTGAATGCGTCTGGGATCAAGGAGAAAAGTCCATTGGATTTTGGCCTCTCCCCTAAGACATCAAATTTTCCTACCTGATATCTGCCATTAAATTCACCAATTCCTTTAGAAATAAAGTACTAATGACTTAACTCATAACTTGCTCCTTTGATTTACCCAACATTAGAAGGGTAAAATACAATCCGGGTTTTGACCTCCTCAAATCTGGCATCTAATTTTGAAAAATAATTACATAAAGAGGAAGCTGTTTATTAATGAATTCTGCCAATTAACATTTACTGAGCCCTGTACTAGGTATGGTAGGGGAAATTCTAGAAAGCCTGGGACACATTTTTTTTCCCTACAGGGAACTTACTATCCAACACTGGACATGAGACATAGACAAAAGTCTACAATAAAGCAATTAAAGTTCATGAGTCTAGAGCAGGGGTTGGCAAACTGCAGCTTGCGAGCCACATGCGGCTCTTTGGGTACGTTCCATCTCAAAAGTTTGCCAACCCCTGGAAGAGCCAATCCTGTCCCTTACAACAATTTAAAAATTATTCGAGAGCCATAAATATATTTTTACATAGTTACCATTATGTGAATAATATCCTTTAAAAATTTTATAAAGAAACTATGATAGTCTTATTTTTTCTTTTTCAATTTTACTTCAGAACCACATGCTAAAGAGCCGCAGTTTGCTGACCCCTGATGGCTCTTCCGTTTCAAAAGTTTGCCGATCCCTGGTCTAGGGGAAAGAAACAGTAATGCTGAGTAAGGCATGCAGACAATGAAGCACTGCTCAGCTTCACGAAGACTTGACTACAAGACTTTACTATCTCCTCAGTTTCCATCTGTTTGCTCAGAAACAATTATGTTGTGGCTTTTGACTTAAATTTTCCCTTTATTAGCTACCCATTTTATCTCTCAGGTTTACTCCTCCTTTCTGCCTAAAATTCGGAAACACCCTACCTTTCCTGCATTCCCACCATTCTTTCGGGACTCAGCTTTGGGTCTTTCCTTAGTTGAATAGCAAATTTCTCCTTCATCAGTACCAACTGATCTTACATTTAGTCTTACCCTACTTAATATGTGGCATCGTCAGTCTCCTATCAACCCCTCTATCCTGGTTCACTCAGAAACCTGCTAAGAGCCTTGAAGGGCATGAACGTAACAGGACTCGAACCTGGTCCCATTCCCCATTTTCCTGGGAATATATCTGGCTCTTTGAACTTGGGTCCTGTCTGCCAATACTGGTGCTGAATCCATGTGAAAGAGGCAGTTCTTGTGACAGGAAAAGGTCACTGAATTTTCAGGGTATATACTCATTTGAATTACTAAAATTCTCCCTATTTGACTCCTGTGCCAATAATTGAAAATCAACTAATCTTTCCTCAGTTGAACATTTATTTATATGCCCCAACCCGTGTGTGTGTGTGTGTGTGTGTGTGTGTGTGTGCGTGTGTGTGTGTGTGTGTGTATGCGTGCGTGCCACACTCACCTGCTGAGTTTTAACCCAGATTTTTTAAAAAATCAATTTAGGTTATACGTGGTACATTCTCCCATTCTTTTCATTCCTAATCCACAGCTCAGAATAGAGAATGAGTTTATAAAATATTTCAAAACCTCCCCAGTCACGCATCATGTCTGGGTGGTTTCCTCTTATCTCTCAGAAACACTGTGAAAAACAAAGAGCAACCGAGCTTGTTTGGCTGGATAAAGACCAGTTATGCATGCAGTTCTTTATCTCTGGGACCAGACAAGACCTACCGTTGGGTTTACTGATCAGTCAATAAGAAGTGAAAATAGTGCTCATTGAAAGTGTGTGGAGGGGAACATTGAGGAATAGGGCGCTCTTTTTTTCCCCTCTAAACAAACAGTACAGAAAGAAGAAAGCAGATGAGCTGTAAGGGGAGGGGCCTATTCTTGTTCTCTCATTTGCCTGCTTTCTCAGACAACACTCCATGCCCTGCTCCCAGCACATAGGAACACATGCATGAGTATATACACTGCCTCCAAGAAGATAGTCTCCAAGCTTTTGAAACGCTCTGAGGCCCTGGGAATGAGAAAATGGCATCTCCAGTGGGGAAAAAGTAATTGGGGATGGCAGGGAGGGGCTCCAAGCCCATTAGGCCTTTATCAAAACAACCCCAAATACATTCTCCTGTATTTGGAGCACATAAGAGCTATGCATGTGTTGGTATCTTGGTAGATTTGGTTCTTTAAACATGTTTTTACATTGAACTAACATAAATTAAGATATCTTAAAAATATCTTTTTTTAAAAAGCAAGTCTGGTGGTTTGGTTTAAAGAGTTTCATTAGTTTAACTGATTCCCTTCACTGATCATCAAACAGAGGAGCTGGCTGTGAAATATTCCTGTTGGGCTGGGCTCTGAATATGAAAAGATGAGCGAGCACTGAAACCCATGCTATGTTTCTGGGTCCTACCTGAAGGTCGTGCTGTGGCTGAAACACCTCCATGCAGAGGAAAGATGATCTTTGCTAAGAAAATGAATGAAATGGACCAACTGCAGACCCCTTTCCAGGGCAAGGGTCCTTTCCACAGGTGGTCTGAAGCGGCAGTCTTTGCTAGCTATATATCAACCACTGCCAACATTATCAAGCAACAGTCCAAAATGCCCTGAGTATGTTACTACATGGAACACAGAAAGTCACTTCAATAGCACACCAAACACATACATAACAGAGTAAGAGTCTGATATTAACTTAGGTGTTTTCCTCCAGCAATGTATGTCCCACCATTCTGGTGGTAGCACAGGCTTCTGCTCAGAGAAAGAAACAAGCCATGTGACTACCAAAGAACATCAAAATGACTTTTGTTATTACCCACGGACAATAGTTTTGAGGAAAATACCATAAACAACAAACTTGAAGAATACGTAGAATCAGGAGGGAGCTAAAAGCTGTTCAAGGTGAGAAGAGTTGACATGGAAAAGAAACCAGGAAGTTGAAAGTCAGGGTGGAGTTCCTGCTACACCCTCTTGTGCCAAGCCTTAGAGGAGATCCTATAACTTCCAGAGAGGTTTGAGGGTCAATAAGTAGGTAGGATGTATGCCTCCCTCTGCCTGGCATTTGGGGAGATGGTAGCCTCAAAGATGTGTCTCCTAACAAATGAAGAAACAAAACCTCATAGATAGAGACAAAAGTTTAGTGGTTACCAGAGGGTAAGGAGGGAGGGGGTGGTAGATGAGGGTAAAAGGGATCAAATATATGGTGATGGAAAGAGAACTGACTCTGGGTGGTGAGCACACAATATGATATACAGATGATGTATTACAGAATTGTACAGTTGAAACCTATGTAATTTTACTAACAATTATCACCCCAATAAACATTAATAATAAAAAAAGAATTGTCTCCTGCCTCAGGGTATGGGGCCAGTAAGAGATACCACCCAAAGGCATGTCCCATGAGACAGCCAGAGACAATCCTGAGTTTCCTGTGGGCACCATGGTGGACCAGAAAAACAACCTATCCGCGAAAGTAAATTTATTTTTAAAAATTCCCGGTCCAAATAATTTCAAATTAAAAAGTTAGGGAAACTTTTTGTACAAAGTCAGTATTCACAATTGATTTGATTTTTACTTTTGACACCTCTTTGGGGGTGTGGTTCAGTTGGAACGCACTAGGTTACAGGGAAGACTCAGGCCTTCAGAAAGTCTCTGGAGCAGATCAAGAGTTACTTCAGGTGTTAAGACAAAAAGGGGAGTTGCTTTGAGGCCAAAGAAGCTTAAAGAGACAAGATACGGCTAAGGGAAATCTTTCAAGCAGGAAACAGATCTTGATGAATCGAACAATTCATATTATACGCAAAGCCTGTGCTGGGCTGGTTCCTACAACAGAGAATTTCTCTTGGGAAGGGTGAGAAATTAGACTGTAAAACCTATACAAAGTTCTGAAAGACATTCAAGGAAGCAAGAGGGAGCACCAGGCAAGAACATTGCACACCATAATTTCAATGATCAGATTACCCAGAGAAAAGCAACAGCAGCAATGGAAAATTCTCTTCCAATATGCTATGTGTAGGAAAAACATGTCCAAATTTGCAACCCCCAGTGGGGAGCTCTCTTAGCCAATGTGGCCAGGTTTGTTATTTTCTTAATTAGTCTCCAAATGGAGCACGTGTGCTGGTGCAGAATGAGCCAGTTGCTTCCATCTGGTTTCCCTGATGCTCCTTGCCCGTGGTTATGCTGGGCAAAATGAAGAATGGGAATCGGGTTGCTCTTGTCATGATTATCTTCCAGTCATTCAAGGGATTCAGCGGGGAATGTCAGTTGTAAACATTTGGTCCCAGATACCATTTCAGAGCTCTTTCTTTTCCTTTCTTATGTCAAGAAACACAAGCCAAGAAAACACTGGAAACCAGAAAAGGAAAACAGGTTTTACCCCATTCTTGGAGGCTGACTGCTGGCTTTTAAGATTTATTACAAGTACCTGGTAACCCAGTCTGCACCAAGTGTCACTAGGTGATTTCATTCTGTTTCCTGCAAGACACTGAATGTCTCAAAGCCTGAGCTCCCTTCTCCTAAGATGATGGTGAGACTCTTGTGAAAAAGCAGTTCCCAGCATTTTGCTGCACCCTGCAATAACCTGGGGAGCTTTTACAAATCCTGACGTCCTGACCACACCCCGAACCAATTCCATAAAACTCTGGGTGTGGGACCCAAGCATCGGTATTTTTTAAAGTTCCCCAGGAGATTCCAAAGTGCACTTAAGTTTGACAATCACTGCTATGAAATATCAAATGAATGCAAACATAGTTTTCAAAAACAAAGTAATAATGTAATGGCCATGATGACTATCATGATGATGAAGAGAGCTAAAGGAAACATAAGCAAAAGGCCTCCCAAGCAAAAGAGACTCCCAGGTATAGGGAAACACCTTTGGTCTGAGTCATGGGAGAATGGAAGGGAGAAGCCCCATGTGCACGTGAATAGACATGCTGGGTCAGGCCAGAGGTCCACTGAACCTCATCCAGGGTGCACCAATGCACATTTTGTGGGAGAGTAATGGAGAAATCACAGAACACATAAGACAGTGCACTGGAATAGGATTCAGGAGACCTGGCTTGAGATCTAACTTTGCCACAGTAACCACGGTTAAGTCATCAGAGCTCTGTTTCCTCATCGGTCATAAAAAAGGACTAGACTAGAGTTTGTGCAGTAAGTCAGTGCTTCTTAAACTTGTGTACGTGCAAATCACCCAGCGAGCTAGGTAAAACATAGCTTCCCAGGCCTCACCCTCAGAGATTCTGACTCAGTAGCTATGGAATGGGGCCTGAGCTGTGAGATGATACACAGCTGTTGGGCTGGGAAGCACACACTGAACAGCACTAGGTGACCTCTAAGGTTCCTCTAGACTGCAAACCCTCTGGATCTCTAATGCACTGGAGGACTCTGGCTCCTGAGCCAAAGAAGGCACACAGCATGGTGACCAAAAACATGGGCTCTGGGCTCAGAGAGACCGAGTCCCAAACTTAGCTTCATCACTTTCTGGCAGTATGGATTTAGGCAAGTTACTTAATACTTTCTAAGCCTCAGTTTACTCATTTGTAAAAAGCAGCACTAGAAAGACCTACCTACCTCACTGGATTACTATGAGGATTCCATATAAAACACTTAGCGCTATTCCTGGCATAAGGCACACACACAATGCATGGAAGCTGTAGTTAAAACGGACATACAAAGTCCAGTAGTGACTCAACTCCCAAGGTTCAGCACCATAAGTCTTGGAAGTCTATGCTCAGGATATTGCTCATAAAATAACCCTGCTGTTACTCACCTCCCACCCCCCATCCTCCACTCACAGAGACCAGCTTGTGTCAGCTTGCATTCCTAGGTTGTTGTCACTTGTAATTCATAAACTAGTCAAGTATGGCCCTTCATGTCTGTTCATTTACTTTTCTTTTCTCATCACCACACTTGGAGCCTTTCACTATTCCAGTTTCCCCAAGCCACATTTTTTTGCTCTTTCGAAATACTTCTCAAGCTTATCTGGTTTCTAGACAAGTCTCTGTCACCAACTATGTAAATTTAGCCCAAACATGTAACCTCTCTGGACCTCAGTTTCCTTATCTGAAAAAGCCAGGATTAAAGCTCAGGTAGTCTTGAACGTGCCTTTCAGCAATACTGTTTCGTTATTTTTAATTCAATACTTTATGACAACTATTTACAAATCTACACATACTTGTTTGGGCTCTAATTCTGGGATGTGGATGTGATGGTATGTTTCAGTGGTTTCATTTCTTAAAGGCTAAGTAAACAGTCCTCTGCAATGAGATGATAGCACATGTTTAACTTCTCTATTCTAGGCATTTTATTCAAGCAAGATGCATATTATCTTATGTACTTTCTAGTGGAAAGCTTAAAGAACTATTGGGTTGTTGGAAAAGTCATGACATATTTTTTCTTTGTTTTTCGTTGCAAAAATGTGTCATGACTTTTCCGACAACCCAATAGAAATGGTTTTAGCCTCTTGACATCGGTTACTTGACTATCTGGAGTCTTTGGGGTCCCGATTACCCCAAAGCAAATGACCATGTTATTAAGGCTGGTGCATAGTCGAGCATGTCACATCAGACCCTCCTCGAAGGCGCTGTTGAATGTATATGTCATTGCAGCATCCTTAAACTGTGCTTCAACAGACGTTTTTCAAGTTCTTGCTGGGTGCCTGACACTATGCTAGAGAGGACAGAAATTCTAGAGAGCAGTAGTTATGTATAATCAGGTAGATAGTAAATGCCTTTCTTATTTGGAAAGGCCAATTCTGATTATATATTTGTGGTTTACAATATTATTTAGCTACTCAGCATGCATTCTCTCCTTATTCCTTGCTATCTGGATCTCAATTTTTATCAGGGTGACAACTTTGTTTAGCTCTAGGTGACAAATAGTGAATAGCCTCAGCCAGTCGTGTCAATCCTATGGTCCCTTGCCAGATACTCAGTTCTCAGCCTTCCTTGAAGCTAAGGTTAGCTATGTGGCCTCATTTTGATCAATGCGGAGATCTGCTGTGGCAGGAGCTTCTTGGACAGGTTTTTACTTCATGATATATGAAAATAAAATGGACAAACTTGGCTGTTATCTGCCTTTCCTATTTTTGGTGTCTTGAATGCTTATGTGAGGCCTGGAGCTATAGCAGTCATTTTGCATCCTGAGGCAATGAGCATGTGGACAAAAGATGAACATTCAAAGGATTATGGAGGAGAAAGGAGGATCCTGGGGTTTGTGGACATCACTTAGCATCTGGACCACAACCAACACCACTAGCACCAGACTCTCGTTATTAGAGAAAAATCATTCCCTTTCTTACAGTCGCTATTGATTGGGTTACTTACAGTCAAACCTACATCAACTGGGCAGCCATAAAGTATCAACCCAATAGCATTGCTAGCATTCGTTTCTCTGTAAAGCAATGTTTCCCCACATGTACCTCTGTTTCCACAGAAACCTCTAGCTCCAAAGCTCTTCAGAGTGAGGCTGATTGACTGAGTAGACAAATTCAAATGCAGTTTCCACTTCTGGCTGCAATCACAAGGTTGTGATTGATTTTTCTTGTTAAGTGCTGTCCTAGATCCCAGAGACAAAGCCTGAAAAATATACTGTCACTTTGCTGCCATTGCCCTGGGTGACCTCCCTACTCCTTCCACTTAATCTGCTCCAGGTCAGGGACAATGGACACTCTGCGATCTGCCACCATGACAGTGGGTCCTCAAATTCTCAAAGTTGATTTGTTAAGACACAGAAGAGGCCCATGGGCACCTCAGCAACAAGTGCTGGAAGCTGTTGTCTTTTCCAGGAGCTGCTGTCACCTCAATTAAGTGACTATTACGTACTACCTACCCTGTCATTTTAGAGAGCTATTCACAAAAATGGTCCTAAAAGACCAATATCTGAACAATCTGTGACATTTTAAGGTTCAATAACTCTTATTACATCCAGCTACTTTGGACAGAACAAGCTGAGAGGGTTTTTGTTGTTGTTGTTTTTGCCATGCTCTTTGACATGGGCCTGTGGGATTGATGGGTGCCCTGCAGGTCATAAATGTGGGAGGGAACAGGGATCCTTTTCCAAGCTGCTTTTTTTTTTCAGTACCTCAAAACACGTTTAAATAAATGTGTTTCTTGGGGCTAAGGGAAGCAGTGTGATACAGTACAGGTTTGGCTGCAAATGGTACATTGAAACCTCAAGCTACTGGGGCCGGGGTGGGTGGCCATGGTTGGGAAATTCAGAATTTCTGGCTTTGTCATTACATGGCCCTGAGCAAATGATAACTTCCTTGGCTTCACTGTCTTCATCTGTAAAATTAGGTGGCCAACCAAATAACTTCCCAGGACCTCTCTCGTTCATGATCTACATGATTTATAAATATGTATATAACTTTCCTCCCTCCCTTTGTGTTCATTTAGGTATTGCAGGGAATCCCCTGTCTAATCATGTCCAATGTAGTTTTGTTATGTTGGCACTGTGCTTTCAGGTACTTTACAGGGAAAAATGACTGTTTTCTGGTTTCTTCTCTGAAACAGTTTTAGTCAGAGATCTTTAGGAGAACTAGATTATAAAATTCAGATAGAATCACTTTCTGTATAAACAACACATCGAAAAAGGCAATTTGGGGTGAACTGGCCATGAAGGCATGCTAAATGGAGCTGCCCCACCCCCACCCCCAATTAGGGATCAGGCAACCATGATGAACAAGTGTCACTGGCTGGTTTCATTTTTCATTTTACACCTCGGGGAAGAAGAATGAATGGAGAATCTCAGGAGTGAAGTCAATCTACATCTTTACTCCGTTAAGTACAAGAAGCTGTGCAAAGCCTCTTCCTAGGATTTGATCTTCCATGAGTTCCAAGTGGTTGCTGCTGAAGGAACGCAGCTAAGGAGGCTCAGCAAGGCTGGCGTGAGCAACCGGCATACGTAACCAGTACTGAGCAAAGCAGGATTTATAACCTTGTCAGTTAGTGACTAAGGTTCTTGTCTTATACAAGGCTTGTTCTGGAAATATTTATTGAGCCCTATTATGGCTCACTAGAACTTCCGTGAACAAAGGAGAGGAAAATCCCTACCAATACAATAAATTCGTATTGTGCTCCACAGTTGATTCCCCCAAACGTGTCTTATTCACCCACTCTCCATAATTTGTTATTTTAACGGGGCTGATTTCATAAAGAAATCAATATTAAGTAAATTGTGTACCTCATCTCATGTTGCCTGGGGAAAGTTTAACAGGATATGAAATCCATTCACAGGTCCCAATGTTCAACTGAGGGTAATCACCAGAATTGTAAGGATGGACACGGGAAAGAAAGAGTCAGCTGGCCAGCTGCTATAGCATATAATTACACGGGAAGGTTTAAAAACAGAGGCCCCACTCCAGACCAAGATTTTATGGTGGTAGTACCATACACAGATTAAAAAAAAATTCCTGCACACATGATGCTGAGATACAGGCATCGTTTTACAGGGCTTTGCATGGCAAATCCAACAGTATTCAGTATTGCAAATAGCACAGGTGGTTGGAACAAGGAACTCAGCTTAATCTAATGTGGTTCATGTAGCTCTGCTGTCTTTATTTCCAGTTATAGCTAGACTATTAATTATAAGCTTAATGCCAGGTATGCTCCCTATAAATTTGCTTCATTAGTTGTAACACAAACTACTACTAACAAAAGCATGCGTTCCCATAATACTGACAAGAGTAGCCCCAGGTTTAATATGTAAAAGGGGTAGGTACATTACATATATAATTAATTATGAAAAAGTACTTACAAAGTAAGGTCTCCCAATTACACAATGAAGGAACACTCGAGAAAAATTTATCCAGGTGTATACAAGATATACATCTACTAGATACATACATATGTTTTTAAAATAATTTTTATTAAATTTTGGGGAGTGTCATTGGTTAGTAAAATTATATAGGTTTCAAGTGTAAAATTCTATAACTGTGAAAGATGTATAATTTATACTTCTACTACAGTACATCAGTGTCCGAGGGAAATAAGTATCTAGGTCCACTTGTGTAAGAATGTCCACAGCAGCTTTATTCATAAGGGTTTATTTGTAAGAACTGGGAACACGCTAACTGTCCTTCAATAAGGGAATGCATGAATAAATTGTGGTATATTCACCCAATGGAATACTACTCAACAATAACAAGTGAACTACTGATACATGCAAAAACATGGATGGATCTCATGAACACGTTGAGCAAAATAAGCCAGACATAAAAGAGTACTTGCTGTATGATTCCATTTATATAAAGTTCAAGAACAGGCAAAATCAAAGTACAGTTTGTTTTACAGGAGAGTGGTGAGCTCCCTGTGTCCCTTGTGTGTGTGCAGGAAAGTGGTGCTGATTGGGATAAAGGGACCCTCGGGGATAACAGAAATGTTCTTTTTGTTCATCTGGGTAGTAGATATGAGTCACACAGTAAAGTAATTAAACTAGCACTTATAGTACATTTTGCTATGTCAACTATACTTCAATTTAAAAAAGCAAAATACATCTGGCATATCTATGAAATGGTTTAGCTGTGTGTTAATACATTTTGTCTGCATGTCAATCAAAGTCCTTTGGTTATAAGACACCAATTTTTTTTTGCTTTCATGATTCTTTTATTTATTTATTTGGATTAGTTTCAGGTGTACTTAACAATGTAATAGTTATACATTTCACCCCTCACAAAGTGATAAGCCCTCTCCCCCACCAACTTTACTAGCTATCCTGAAGAAGGGTCTTCCTAAGTCTTGTGTGAAATAATAATAATAATAATAATAATGTGTGTGCCCTTCTGAGCAGATGAATGGCATAAAGAAGCACATTACCGCGCTAGCCGAGTGGCTCAGTTGGTTAAGAGCGTGAGCGCTGAGCAACAGGTCGCCGGTTCAATTCCCACATGGGTCAGTGAGCTGCGCCCGAGTTGAGCTGCCACTGAACAGGTGGCAAGATGGCTCAGCTGGTGAGAGCATGTGCTCCTAACAACAAGGTTACCGGTTCGACTCTCACATGGGATGGTGGGCTATGCCCATCAACAACTAAGAATGAACACGGTACCTTGAGCTGAGCTGCCGACGGGTGGGCAGATGGCAACTGGACTTGGAGCTGAGCTAACTGTGCCCTCCACAACTAAGATTGAAGGACAACAACTTGGCTGTTCCTCTCCCCCAATTTCCCCAACACTGTTCCCCTTCCCCGATTCCCCAATAAAATCTTTAAAATAAATAAATAAATAAGAAGCACATTACCTCTGGGCTGATGCAGCTCCAAGGCCAAGGCTTAGTGACCAAAACATAGAGGCTGGATTTCACTTCCCTCGCCCTTTTGGTCAGGTGCCCTTGGTCAGGGCACAACCCTGCCAATTACACAGGGCTGCCTGGCTCTTGGGAAGGAGGCTGGAGCAGGTACTGGAATCTGAGGGCAGCCAGGCCCAAGATGGGACTAATACTTGGATCCAGAAAGCTGCCAGGCCCCGGAAAGTGAACTCTCTCTTGATGACATCAGTCTCTCTGCCTCTTTCACTCTCTACAGACCCATTATCTCTACTTTCCTATGGCTGAAGGTGACCTCCCATCACACCATCACACACACCAGCATCCAAGTATTATTATGTCCCTCAGTTTTCGCCACACTGCAGGATCAACTAGAACCACTACAACCCAATTCTGAATTCCTAACAGAAATCATCTCATTGCCTCAGCCTCAGTCAAGTGTGCTTAGCCCAAATGCATCAACATGGATGCAAAGATCCACCCAGACAAGGAGCGGGACAGTGTTTCATAGAGAACTAGGGTTACTTTGAGCTGGGCAGGCTGCCCAGATCTACTACACTTGTATCAGGAATGTGTTTAACCCAAATTATTAGAAAATCTGACTTCCAGTGGCTTAATAAAATAAAAGGTTATTTTTCTCATATAACCAAAAGTCTGGAAACAGCCAACTGCTGACATTGTTTAGTGGTTTGTTATGTCAGAGCCAGGGTGTCACAATTCTCTTCCTTCCCTCATGTTGGCCCATAGACACAAAATGGTCACTGTAACTCCAGACATCATGTTTATATTCAAGGCAGGAAGAAATGGGTAAGGGTAGCACCAGTCACATCCTTTTTTTTTTTCAGGAAAGCGAAAAGTTTCCTAGAACTCCAGAGCAGACATACATTGACATGTCATTAGCTAGTACTGTTCGACATAGCAACCCTGACAGAGAAGTTGTAAAACCAAGAAATTATCTAAGAATATGGCTATGCCAAACAAGATTAGGGTTCCATTAGTAAGGACAATATGGAAAGTGAATATCTAGTAGGCAATAGATGGCGTCTGTAACCAGAAAGAAGTATAGAAATCCATATTCTCTGAAAAATTTGTTAGCCCTTCATGATTGTGTCTGAACACAGCTGATGGAAAGCACACTCAATTCTTTTTTTTGTTTAAATTCACTGCTTTTCACTAAACACAAAGCCACTATGTATTCAATTTTGCACTCCACCACCTAGGATCATTCGGCTAGGATTTTCATTCTATTTCAAAAGCTATCATGGAGGTAACTGGTCAGGGCAGGTCTATCAGCTCTCAGTCTAACTATCCAACCACTATACAAATGTCTTTTCTATACCAAAAGATAATACAGGATTATAGGAAGCATGATTAAAGTAGCTCTGCTTTCTCTAAATATACTGCTATTTCAGAAGTGATCTCAAAGATAATTATTTCAATATACACAAATGGATACTATGCCATTTTAAATCCGTTCCTTTGTGTGAAACAGGTGCAGGAGGTGAAGGGAGAGTGAGTAACAACCGCAGGCAGTCTTCACCTTTCAAAGGAGTGGGTGAGACTACATGGCTTGTAGGTGTCCCTACATGCCCGTATTATGCTTTCTAAATGGACTGAAATCAGTCTCTCCAAATCACGAGGGACATTTCCAAGAATCGAGGCTAGATTAGTGTTCCTTTTTAAGCAAGAGACGATGTATTTTATGAGGTGGGAAAAAATGCCATGGAAAAGGACAGAATGTCCCTACTCGTATGTTAAGTAGAGAAATTCAAATCTTCCAGCTGATTTTCACATATATATAAAATCGTGTTAGAAGACAATTACCATTGCTTTTCATGTTTAAATATTTTATTTATCATATACATATTTAATGGCAAAATTTGGAGGGAACCATGTTAATCATGTAGGGGGATCTTGTTTAGGTATTTTTCATAGAACATATTCATGTTACAGCACACTTATCATTTATGTTAATCTTGTTCTTACTTTAACTCATATTCTAACTTAAAAGTGAAAGAAAAAGAACAAACTTTGGGGATCCATTCCTAAGCCAGTATGAAAAGGAGTTTTAAATGTCTGAGACTGGAAACTGTATTTATTATCTGTGAGTCTTTGGACAAGTCACTTTGCTGTCTGAATCTCAGCTTTCTTGTCCATGCAATGGAGCCATTAAAGGACCTTAAAAGCCTGTTTTTCTTGCTCTAAATTTCCAGGTTTCTATCACTCTGTTAAAGAAGCTTATCATATCAGAGTTTGCTCTGGTGGCATCACGTCTTCACTTCCGGTTCCCAAGGTCCCCACACTGCCCTGAGCCTTACAACTCTTCCGTTAATTGTGGGAGGTTCCCCAGTATTGTTAATGAACCCCTCTTTAATGCTTTTGTAAACTTTTAGTATACATTTCCAAAAGGTTATAAGAATAGTACAAAATTCTCCATAGACCATTTACCCATAGTCATGTTTTGTTAACATTTTGTCACATTTGCTTTCTCATTCTCTATTTTTGGAGGGGGGATTTTAGAGTAAGTTGCAGACATAGTGCCCCTTTACTCAAAATTACTTCAGCGTATATTTCCTATAAACAAAAATATTCTCTTACCTAACTACAGTTTAATTATCAAAATCAGGAAATTTAACATCGATATAATTCTACAATATTATCTAACCTACAGTCCATATTTAAATTTTTCCAAGAATCCCAATAATGCCCCTTAAAGAGATATGTACATACATACACACATGTATGCGTATGTATGTGTATGTATGTATGTATGTATGTATATTTTTTGTCTAATATCCAATCCAGAGCCACACATTGTATTTAGTTGTCATGCTCTTTAGACATCATTAATCTGGAACAGATCCTCGGCCTTTGTCTTTCTTGACTTTGACGTTTTGGAAGAGCATGGGAAATTTATTTGATAGGATGTCCCTCAATTTAGATGTGTCTCTTGTTCCTCATTATCAGAATCAAGGTATGCATTTGGAACAGGAATATTCCAGAAATGATATCATGACATTTGATCCATATTGGTGCCCCCCCTTTTAAAATTCAGCTACTTCAAGTTGAATCTCTGAGATTTTAGAAGTTATGCCTAATTTAAGGCTTTAGTTACTAAAGACCCACAGGCCCTATGAATTCTGCCTCAACAGTAAGGTGTGTCATCACTTAGGCCTGGCTATATCCCTGCTGGAAAGAACCAGAATTTAGGACTTTAGGCCAAAGCAGACCAGATGATAAATACACCATGGAAATCAGGTAAGTCAGAGGTGGTGAGTAGACAAGTAGGTCCAGGAAGTCAGAGGCTATGAGGGTAAAGTCGGCAAGCACCCGTCCCTAAGGACAGTAAGCAGTGATTGCAGGGCAGGGGTTGTGGGCTGGCTGCCCAGCATTATAAAGCTAATGGGTGGAGCTGGCCCTGGGCCATTGGTGTTAGTCACAGACCTCAGTGGAGTGCAGGAGTAAGGTGTTCCTGGCTGTGGCAGATTCTGAGGGGCCAGCACTTCCTCACATACCTCAGGGTTGGCATTACTGTGCCATTTCCCCTTCCTCCAGACCAGTGCTTCCCAGAGTTTAATGTGCACATGAATTCCCTGGAGATTTTGTGCCGTCAGAAGCAGTAGGTCTAAGGTGAGGCCTGAGATTTTGCATTTCTAAGAAGTCCAAAGGGAGGGAGCCATGAAACAGCCAAAATCACCCCTAAAACACCACTGTTCCTATGATCTTGTCAGAGTGAATTAAGGGTCATTTACCAAAAGAAAAAAAAAGTTACAATTTATTGAAGCATGAAAGCATAATGATGACCTTGAAATAATGATTTCAGGTGTTCAGTGACTACTGGTTCAGACCATACTTTGAGTTTCAAAGCTGCAGGAAAGGACCGTCTTTGGCTGTGGTGGAAATGGACGTGCCACCGTTTCTTCACACACACTGAAGTCAGCGTTACTGCCACATGCCCCTCCCCTCTCTACCATCACAGAGAAGCTTCTTTCACTCAGTCAATTCCGAATTCACTGAATATCTTGTCATTTAAACCCCAAAAAGTGACTCCAGAATGACAGAGAGGTGAGAAAGGAGAAGGAGACATATTTGGCACACAGCCAAGCCAGAAATACAGTGAAACTCCATGAACAATAAGCAATGAATGATGGCTTTATAAAAACAAATGCACATAAAAGCTCATGTTGATAGCTCTGAAACCTATGTCTTGAGAAAAGGTGGTTCCTTCTGGAACGGGAAGTGTTGGCTTTGCGTCAGTCTTCACTTTTTCTATACAAAATTATAGGTCTACCTACGTAACAAACCTGGTGACCAGGCTAAACTCCTTTCAACAAGCCCCTGGATATAGGCCTGTTCCAGCCTTCTCATAATACTGCCAAATGTTCTAAAACTGAGGTTAGAATCGAAGTAACAAGGACATTACTCACAGGAAACAAGAACCTGCTTATTATCATCAATTCGCATTTCTGGCAAACTCTTTAAAATCAGTGTCTTTTGTAAGGCTCTGTTTTGAAAAAGCGAGCGGTGCTGATTGCTGTTACAGCTCGGTGGCAGGTAAATTTAGGACACGGCAGCAGAAACACTATATGAAAAGCCAGTCTAGCAATGCAGCAAATTGTTTACTACATTTGCTTTCAATTAAAGGGAAAGGATTTTTGTCTTGAAAAAAAAAAGATGCCGCTTTACTCCAGCAGAGGGAGCCATGAAACAGCCCAAATCACCCTAAAACACCACTGTTTCTATGATCTTGTCAAAGTGAATTAAGGGTCATTTGCCCCCCCAAAAAAGTTACAATATATTGAAGCATGAAAGCATAATGATGAGCTTGAAATAATGATTTCAGGTGTTCAGTGAATGCTTGCTTAGTGAAGAAACGGTTGCCTCCTCCCTCAGGGATGCCTTAGTCTTGATAACTTCTCACCCATTCGTCACCCTCACAGAACGCCATATTAAATCACACGCCTGACTTCTGGGAGGAACTCATTTAGTAAACAGAGTTCGGTGGTGGGGACGGAGGGCTAACTTTCGTTAAGGGCCTCCTATGACACATGGTTTATGTTTAATCCTCACACCAACCCAGGGAAAAGAGCCCAGCATGATCTTGAAGATAAGGAAACTAAGGTTCTAAGGAACTAGTGATTTGTTTATGCTCACACACCTAGGAAGTGAGAGAGGGTGGACTACTATTCGAATCTTCCTTCTACTGTAATAGAAGTCTACATCCACGCCTTCGCCATGTAACTGTAGTACCGTGTTTCCCTGAAAATAAGACCTAGCCAGAAAAGAAGCCCTAACATGATTTCTCCAGGATATGGATGGCACGCACCCCTCACATAAGGTTTTTATGACCTGTTTCCGGGAGAAGGGTGCCTTTTCCATGAACTCCTTCAACTTAAAATATTCAGTATGCCTATGGCACCTAAAATCATGCAAGGGCTTATTTTCCGGCTAGGTCTTATTTTCAGGGAAACACGGTATTTCCCATTGTGGGTGGAGCATATTTGGTCATAGGAATGTTAGTGATAATTAGAAGCTTTAAACATACTTGCATAGTTTATCTTGTCTTGAAACACGTGAAACTGGGCTGAACCTTACCTGCAGCCTAAAGCAGAGTGACTCCCACCTCTGATGACCTGCAGACCACTAGCAAGAAAAATAAGTATGTGCTACTGTAAACCACTGGATTTGGGATTATTTGTTACAAACTAAATTCGGCTGATACAACAACTCTGTGAATTGTATCTAGCCCCAACTTGCAGATGAGAAAACTGAAGAGTTGAGAAATTAAGTGGCCTGCTCAAATAGGAAAATAATTTTCCAAGGGCACCCAGAAGAGTTCTCCTGATGTCTCATTGGCCAGAACTGTGTAACATGGCTACCTACAGCTGCAGGAGAGGATGGAAAAGTATCTAGCATCATGAGCCTCTACTGTAGGGGACTAAGGTCTACCATCATGGAAAAAAGGGGAAAGAAATGGTTTTTGAGTAGGCACTCAACAGTGTCTGCCATTCCAGTGTTGTCAGGCTCCAAAGTCCATTATCTTTACCAGCACCCTATATTGTGTTCAATCATAGAAAGGCAGAAGCTACTTGGAAGTCTCTTCAACTTGATCTTGGTGAGCTCAATATGGTGGTGTGAATTGACTTGTCCTTTTGGACCTCTGTGCTTGCCATGAGAAGAACATCCTCCAGGTAACTGATGGCCCTGAATGAGGACATACACAGAGCCCACCTGAAGCCACACAGAGCTGTCCCATGAGTAAGGAAAATAAGTCACTGAGCTTTAGGGATGTTTGTTATGAATTTAAAAAATAATAACAGTGTTTTGAAGTTCACCCAGGCCTGCGTGGCTATCAGTTCCAGACTCCAAACTAATGGTAGAGGTGAGCTTCAATTTGGAACCTCCCAGGGGTGCCGGGAGCCGTCTGTACCTCAGTATCTGACATGGCCAAACACACTGCAATTGTGACAAATTCTGAAGCTCTGACTGAGAAACAGATACTGCTTTATATCTTAAAGAATTTAAATTCCCCTTTGGATGCCTCCCAGTAGGACGAAGATCTTACACCCCTTCTAATAGATATATCACAATAATTATATTTTATACACTAAAGGTAATTTTAGTCACACTACTAGTCTTTTAGTAAAGGTCAAAGTACACACCCTGTAAATCTTAAAATCCTGCTTAGACAATAGTTTTTAGAATAAATGTTGGGTGGTCATGGTGACCAGCCTTTAGGCCATTATGTAGAGGCTCAGGCCTTGATCGCAGTCATTGAAGGTGGAGGGATTTGGGCGTAGTTGGGATAAGTTAGTCTTTAGCATAGAAAAGGTCTAGCTGTACCCTGGAGCATAAGAATTATGAGGAAGTAAAACCCTGATACTAATGGAACAATGGTTAAACTGTCCGGTATAAAAAGGGGCATGCTGTAAAATAAAGTGTGACACTTCTCTTCTTGAAAAAGAGCTACTGTGGTTCCTCCGGTTTTTCCTTTTTCCTCGCCGACTCCGCCTCCACCAGAGGGAACCCCTGGACCTGCGGCAGCTGGTCTCCCACACAGGGGTGTCTGCACATAGCACTGTGTGGTAGCTACCATATTCAAAACGCATTCCAAAGAATTTTCTAGGGCGGAGGTCAGCAAACTGTGGTTCGCGAGCTACATGCAGCTCTTTGGGTACGTTCCATCTCAAGTTTGCCAACCCCTGGAAGGGCCAATCCTGTCCCTCACAACAATTTAAAAATTATTCAAGAGCCATAAATATTGGGTTATTGGGAAAGTCATGACGTATTTTTTCTGTTTTAAGTTGCAAAAATGTGTCATGACTTTTCCGACAACCCAATATATTTTTACATAATCACCATTATGTGAATAATAGCCTTTAAAAATTTTATAAATCAAACTATGATAGTTTGATTTTCATTTTCCATTTTACTTCAGAGCCACATATACGTACCCAAAGAGCCGCATGTGGCTCGCGAGCCGCAGTTTGCTGACCTCTGGCGGCTCTTCCGTCTCAAAAGTTTGCCCACCCCTGTTCTAGGGCATCCTCCTCTCCCCAGTGCCCTCAGTTTGACTGGAATACAATACTGTGGGTTTTCCTCCATTTGGAGGCAGTTGAAAGGTGACCAAATCTCACATGGGAGTGCCAGGAAAGTGCTGAATGTGGACTAATATGCTTATTGGGGCTACCCAAGGCCCTGGGCATCATGAGGAGGCAATGGAGGCCATAGTGGAGGCTGACTCCTTAACCACCACTATTGCCTCCACCATTGCCGCCCAACTGCTGATACCTCAGTAAAGTATGATCCCTCTGAAAATTCAGGTCAGAGAATCTTTTGAGAGAAAGTTGGTAAAAACAAAAAGGTCAAAAATGTGCTGCCCATTACATTTTAGCCACAGCTGGTACAAACTAAATGTGTCAAATGCTAGGTATACAATGGCTAATAAAAAACTTGGCCTCTGTTCAAATGTTACTTAGAACCGATTTAAATGGTATTGTTTTTGCAATCACTTAGTGCATAAAATAATTTCCAGGTGGATAAAATATTCAAACATTTAAAAAGTAATCATAAATGTTGCAGAGGAGAACACATAGGAACGATTTTATATATGTTGGCAAAATATGACAGATGATATTAATATTTTAACTTTTACAGGGCCGGCCGAGTGGCACATTGGTTAAGAGCTGGCTTGGGATACCAGAGGGCCGCGGTTCGGATCCCGCATATGAGGGCCAGTGACACTGCCCTCTACAGCTAATATGCTGAACAACAGCTCAAACTGGAGCTGTGCTGCCATGAGTCACCGGCGACGGTGTAGGCTGCAGCCCCTGTGGCAGTGGGTTGCCATGGGCTACCGTGTGTAGCCAGCAGCCAGCGTGAGTGGCCAGCAGCCGCAGTGAGCGGCTGTCCAGAAGCCGGCGACTGATCTGCCTCACCCGGGAAGAGTGCAATGATGGTGCCAACTTGGGCCAGTGAAGCAACGTCCTCCACAACTAGACTGAAGAACAAAATGACAGCAACTTGTCTGTTCCCCTTCCCCAATTCCCCAGCGCTGTTCCCATCCCCCAATTCCCAATAAAAAAAAATCTAAAAAACAAAACAAAAACCTAATAGCCTTCCTATTGCTCCAGAAAAATCAAGGCATTTAAAAGGACAACTTTTTTTTTTAACAATGATCTAGTGATTAGACTATGCAAGGGTGAATTTTCAGGGACTATCAAATTTCATTCAGTAGGCATAAAATGACCTGAAAAGGAAACTAATGACAGTTTTTCAGTCAGTAAGGGAGGTAGGACTATTTACATAACTCTGAGGACACAGGAAAGATACTGTAGGTTTTTATCTTCATGACTCCTCTTCTACTGCAGAGAGGCCAAAGAAACAAGACCGCGAAGTTAAGCCTATGGTATGACTGACTGGTCCAGGAGAATTAGTGTTTCTGAGGCACTAAGCCATTATGAAATTTCAAAGCAATCACTTCTGTTAATTTAGGAGGGAAAAAAAGCCCAGAACATTCATTCGTTCCTTAAAATAAAGTGGAAATAAGTGTTGCGCTTTCACCAGGTAAATGCAGAGTAGATTCTCAGGGAAGAACTGAACTATACCTCATTAAGGAAATAACATTCAACGCAAAAACAACCACACAAACAAAAAAACCTCTGCCTATCAAAAGGTACCACTTTTATTGTCAAAGGAGCATCCTTGTTAGCCATTGATCAATGAAGACGTGTTTAGTGCATTTCTTATATCCTCAAAAGGAGGTAAGGAGAACCAGTGCCCCTCGCTTTGAACACACTTATCTCATCGTTCTTACTACTTTCTGAAGCAGTTCTGGAAGTCCTTTTTTTTTTTTTTTTTTAGCTGACCCATCCTGCCACCTGTTGGCAGCTCAGCAGCAGTTCAGCCAGGCCAGGGAATTGAACTGCTCTTGCTCAAAGTTTGCACTCTTAAGAGAACTCTTAACCAACTGAGCCACTCGGCTGGCCCTGGAAGTCCTCTTTCTTGAGTGTCTTTACTTGCACTGTCATGGCTGCCTCGATGTCCTGAATCAATTCAAAATGTTTACCTCTCATGGTCATTTTGACTTTGGGAAGAGCCACAAGTCGCACGGTGCCAGATCTGGTGAATAAGGTGAATGAGAACACACTGTAATGTTTTTATTTGACAGAAATTGCCATATGCCAGAAGTGATGTGTGACATGGAGCACTGTCATGATGGAGAATGAAGTAAAGACACTCACGAAACAGGACTTCCAGAACTGCTTCAGAAAGTGGCAAGAATGATGTGGTAAGTGTGTTCAAAGTGAGGGGGAGTATTTTGAGGGACGTTAATGGCATTGTCTTTTACTGTAATAATTTTTTTTTATTTAAACATTCACCGTAGGTTTTGATCACAACTCAAATGGTGATGGAGTTTCTTTGGGAAACAATTAGGCATTCATTGGTGCAGTACTGGAGACAAAGAGTATTGGCAGTTAGAGAAGGGCGAAGGTGGAGAAGGCTTCACACAGGATCTGGAACACAAGCTGTGCCTAAAGGCAAGAGTATCCAGGTCGGTAAAATGGCCTGAGCAAAGGCCTAGGGGTGGACCACCAGCAAACTGAGAAAATGGACACCAGTGGAATAGTACATCATGTTGTGAAGAGGAAAGAGAGAACTTTTAGGTTGAATAGAGAAGCTCAGTCCAGTTTGCAGCAGGCTTGGAAGCCATGCGGAAGTGTAGAATTCATGTGTTACCCATGTGTTTACAAAATTCTGTCCTACAGATAACATGATCAGTAGGGGCAAAGAGAAGGGTCCTGGTCCTTGTGGTTAAATGTTTGAGAAATGCTAGGTTAAACAAAGGATTTTTCCCCCCAATATAAGATTTCTTGTTTGGTACGCATCTCCAAGAGTGGGTTAGAGTTTGCAAAGAAAATATTTGACAAAAATCCCCTATTTTTGCACAACCTCCAATAATATTACAATTTTGTTTGGGAAATGCCAGGGAGGCAACAGGGAACCCGTACTGATATCAGAGAAAGGAAATGATGCAAGGACTTGCACAAGGTCTATAAACTGTGGGTTGTAAAACGAGTTAAAGTACTGACATGAAACACTGAAAATGCTCCTTCATGAGTACACAAGTTTCTCTCCAACTTGAGTTCCTCTCACGTAGATATAATTCTCACAGCTTTTCACCACCCTTAGAAGTATGACAAATGGGAGGTCAATCCTGTGGGGGCCTCTTAGAATAAAGAGAGAGCTGAGAATTCCAAGGTAAAACATGGTCAAGAGGACCAGAGGCTCTAGCAATGATGTCTTGAGAAAGAAACAGGATGAGATCAACCCAGGCCTCAGAACTGTCAAGCATCTTTTAGGGGCACCTGAGAAACATGTGTGAGAGGAGCTGATAGTAGGTGCTTTGGTTTGAGCTATGGGGACAGGGCCGAGGGGATACCACCAGGTAAGGGGGGCAGGGGCAGGAACTGACTGCATCCACACCAACATAGCTTTTCCCATCTCAAGCCTCCAAGTGCCTCCACATCCCTGGGATATGGTGGTTCACTAAGGTGGACCACTTGGAGTTCAAGGTCAACAATTTCAAGTCATAAAATCAGAAAGACCAAAATTCTGAACATGGGACTAGACACAATCCAAAATTGACTTTTAACAAATGAGTTAATTGATCCACCCACACTTATTTCCAACATACAAATGGCCTTCAACCAGGGTCTCCTTCAGCAGGGGGGTTTTCTGGAACTTCACACCTACAGCTACAGACTACATAATTGATCTTCCTCAGAAACAACCAAATACACCAAGTTACTCTCAATCCAAGGTTTTACCGTATCTTGAATTGTCAAGCAGCAGCATCTGGGTGTTCTACAAATGCTGCATCAAGCTCTGTGCAGAGCCTAAAAAACGAATAAAAGACACAGGGCATGACCTCCTTAGTGTGTACAAATGGACAAGATGGGCAGGGTTACACAAACCCTGTACTACCTACCGGAGCTGCAGAGACTGCCTGAGAAACAAAATAATGGAGGGAAAAGGACAAGGAAGGAGCTTGTTCCTGAGATACCCAAAGCCAGCTTGGTCCAATCTGGAAAAGATGAAGTCTTGTATTATGATTTTCTTAACTTGGATTTGAATGAGATAGGAGAGCTATGGGTGTGACAAAAGTTAGGCTGTGATCTGTGGAAATCAGTATTGAGAAGTTGTGAGCTAAGAGCCTGCTGCTACTTCCCCAGCCCTTTGGGCTATTCCAAGAATGTATTGGAAGAATGCATGCCATGGCGAAGGCCTCTCAGCTTTGGCAAGGTCATTCCCCTAAGTCAGGTGTGTGGGGTTCAATATTGAAGAATAACCAAGAATCCAGATGATTGTTCTGGAGAAAAGATCTCATCAGTTTTCAGCAGCTGCTATCATTGATCTGAAGATAATGAGGAATAAAGGTGGACTGGTGCCCCCCCATGGTTGGGGTCTGACTCAGTAACAGCACACCCCTCAAGTACCTAACTTTGCCCCTCCTGGGCTCAGCTGCTTCTGCCCTGCCCCTCTCGGCAGGAGGACCTAGCTTTAATAAAGACTGGAGAAACAAACAAACAAAAGATAATGAGGACTATAGCTGAGCCCCTCAGGCATGGCCATGGTCTCAGGGTGAGTCCTACAATCCTGGCTCCACTTGCAAGTTCCCTGTGGCACTGAGAAGACAGTTATAGGAATGCTGGGTTCTGGAAATGGGGCCACCAGCAAATAAGAATTGCATGGGTAGGGGGGAGTTCGTGCTGGAGTTTTACCCCAAATCCAGGCTACACTGGACTTAAAAGTCTTTGGAACTTCTCTGCAACTTGCCCCAGCTTCTATAAGACCAGGTAGAGTCTGGAGCTGCTCACCATCTGTCCAGACCTGATGGGAACTAGGGTAAATGAAATTTACTGACTCCATCACAGGCCTACATATCTGCTTCCTTTTCTTCTTTAGGAGGGGTTTCATCCTCCAGCAGCCAAGGGGTACCCAAACCTATATGTGTGCCCTGTTGGTTGTAGTTGTCATCCTGAAACAGGGCCCGGCTGGCACCCCCATAGTAAAGGCCTCCCCATGTCCCTGGCCTCACCTTTCCTTGACCTACCTATAGCTTAACAATAGATCATCCTCCTGCTGCTTGAGCTCAGGATGTCCCCTGTCCCACCCAGTTCCCTGTTTTAGAAAACTAGCCCAAAACTTATGTTGAATGCCCTTAGGCTTATTGATCACAATCTCAGTGGTCCACCAGGCTCCTCCCATCATTGTTGCTGGGTTGCTGACTCCACCCTAAAATCACATGGCCACAGGGAAGGCTTCATGCAGACCCCTGAAACCCTCATGTGGTCTCTGGAGGGACAACCAGATTTTCCCTTAAAAACCCCAAGCTGGTCTGAGGATGTTAAGGCAGTTTTTGGAGGTGTTAACGCTCTGCCTTCTCAGACCACCGGTGCTCTGATAATAAACGCTTATTCTATGACCCAGCTCCTGTGTCGGTCTATTGACTAAGCGGTGCAGGCAGCACGAGCCCCGGACTCGTTTGGCCTCCCGTTTCATTCAATCCCACATCTGAGACCCCAAGAGTCATCTGCTCTTGACTTAAGCCTTCTTTCTCCGGCAACTCTCACACTGTATTTCACCCTAGAAGTCAGCTGGGTCTTATGAAAGTAGACTTCCAGAAAACCACGATTAGTCAATAATGATCAGCATTTCACACAGGGCAAACTAGGAGGGCAACAGAGAAAGAGGGGAAGACCAAGCCATGTCACCTGAGGCTTTGTTTACCTGCCTTTCTGGAGGCTTCCCTATTTTAGGTCTTCCTATATGTGCTCCAGAGTGGTCTCCTTGGCTAAGTCTTAAAGGAACAATGGCTATATTGTGGCAGAAAATTAAGAGTAAAAAGCATTCTAGGTAGGAGTGACAGTGTGAGCAACGGCTAGCTGTCATGCTTAAAGTGCTCTGAGGAAGAGAAATGAACAGAGCTTGCTGACAGATTAGGATAAAGGAGAGAGAAGAGTTGGTGACACAAATAAGAGTTTTTGAGAACAGGGAGGGTTGAGAAGGTTCTCTGCAGTCATTTTCCATTTCCAGGGAAAATGGGATAAGGGAAATTTCCACTGACTAAGAGGAACCGGTCTTAAGACCAGACAACATGTTTGAGTGTGAGAAAGAGACTATAGCCTGCACAGTACCTTCTCCTTTTTTTGTTGTTTAAATTTTATTGGGGAATTGAGGGAGGGAACAGCAATGGGGAATCAGGGAAGGAGAACAGACAAGTTGCTGTCCTTTTGTTCTTCAGTCTAGTTGTGGAGGACGTCGCTTCACTGGCCCATGTTGGTATTATCATTGCGCTCTTCCCGGCTGAGACAGTTGGTCGCCAGCCATTGGACAGCCGCTCATGCTGGCTGCCAGCCACTCACGGTAGCTCATGGCAGCCCACTGCAGCCTACACCAGCAACTCACAGCAGCCCAGCTCCAGGTTGAGCTGTTGTTCACCATCTTAGTTGTAGAGGGCACAGCGTCACTGGCCCATGTGGGATCCAAACCGGCAGCCCTGCTGCTGCTCAGAGCTCGCGCTCCCAAGCCAACTTTTAACCAACGAGCCACTTGGCCAGCCCGTAACGTCTCCTTTTCACTTCTTTGATCCAGGGCTGATTTTTGTCACTAATAACTAGTATTTAATTAGCAAGTATCAAAGTTTAACAATAAAGTATATCACCAAATGAAGACCATATCATCTAAAAATAATTTGGTTCAACCAAATTTTAATTCCACTTTTGTCAGTGCCCTTACCCCTAAACATTATTTTTTTTAAAACTCCACTTTATATTTCTTCAGTGTTTCATTTACTGTCTCTCTCCATCTTCCCTTGGGTTTCTGCATAGTGTTGCATGAACTCTGCTAAATTTAAGGGGATTCAGTTGCATCTCTAAGTAAAGGGTTTTCTCCAGACAATCCTGTCAGAAAATATCCTAAAGGAAACTGTATTAAGGAGTAAAAGTGGATGGGAAAAGGGGATCTTGATCACTGGCAAAAAGAAATGTGCTTCCAAATAAGAATCTGTGAGAAAGTGCTATATAAATGGTAATAGTGGTAATAATTAGAATAATTATTATTCAGTTTTTTATTTCATTTTTGTTCAAACTTAGGATCCCATGCACAAGATTGAATATAGCAGTCATTTAATCCCAAATTTTCTTTTTATACACTATTCTACACAATCACTTCTTCAAATAGAACAGTGAAGATAAAACAGTCTTTAAAAAAACCCACCTTTCCCACTAAGTGCCACAGGTGTAAGAGGTAAATAACTAGACTGTGGCCACTGAGATCAACAGTGGGAGAGAAAGGCACAAGAGGAAGGGAAGTAGAGGTTTGGAATATGGGGCGTGTTACAGGCTAATTTGTCCCCCTCCAAAAAGAGATGTTGAAGTCCTAACCTCTGGTACCTGTGACTGTGACCTCATTTGGAAATTGATGATTAAGTTATGATGAGGTCATTACAGTGGGCCTTAGATTGGACACAGATGGGCATGCACACAGGGGACACAATGTGAAGGCATAGCAGGAATATACTATGTAAAGAAGGTCGAGGTCTATAAGCCAAGGGATGGAAGATTTCCAGGAAACCATCCGAAGCTAGGGGAGAGGCAAAGCATACTTCCTCACATCCTCAGAAGGAACCAGCCCTGCCGACATCTTCATCTCAGACTTCTGGCCTCCAGAACTGTGAGACAATACATTTCTGTTATTTAAGCCACTAATTTCATGGTACTTTGTTACAGCAGCCCTAGGAAATTATGCAGGTTGGTAGGGGCAGGGGGTGAGGAGGCAAACTACTTCTCAACGAGAATAGAGCTCCCCTTCCTCTGCTTGTTTCCCCATGATGCTCTCCTCAAGCCCTATTTTAGTGATTCAGTGTCAAGAATAGGATTAAGAGGTACAAGGCCATGCATGGTATTTGCAAAGAGCAACACCATAAAAACACACATACCCAGGGCCAAGTGAGTGGCTCAGTTGGTTAAGATCGCGAGCTCTGAGCAACAGGGTCACTGTTGCGACTCCCACATGGGCCAGTGAGCTGTGCCTGAACTGAGCTGAGCTGTGGCTGAGCTGCCAACAGGTGGCAGGATGGCTCAGCTGGTGAGAGCACGTGCTCCTAACAACTAACAACTAACAACAAGGTTGCCGGTTTGACTCTCGCATGGGATGGTGGGCTACGCGCACTCACAACTAAGACTGAACATGGCACCTTGAGCTGAGCAGCCGCGAGCTGTCAATGGGCAGCTGGATGGCGACTGGACTTGGAGCTGAGCTAGCGGTGCCCTCCACAACTAAGACTGAAGGACAACAACGTGGCTGTTCCCCTTCCCCAATTCCCCAACACTGTTCCCATTCCCCAGTAAAATCTTTACAAAAATAAAAAAATAAAAACACACATACCCAGCTTAGCCTTCGAGAAGCCCTTTCAGTGCAACATGACTATAGTTCACACTGCTATATGGTATATTTGAAAGTTGCTGAGAGAATAGATCACACAAGTTCTCATCACAAGAAAAAACAACATTGTTTGTGTCTATATGACATGATGGATGTTAACTAAACTTATTGTGGTCATCATTCCACAATACACATAAGTCAATTCATTATGCTGTATACCTTAAACTTATACAGTGATATATGTCAATTATATCTCAACAAAACAGAAAAAAACAACTCCTTTCAGCTGTGGTTGGCCAGAGGCTGAGCAGGCCAGCTCCTGACCTCCCACCCTACTTTTGACCAAAGCAGCAATGCTTTCGTCTCCTTTGTGAATTGGGCTTTCCCCTAGGATTCAAATTGAGCATAGGTTCCACAGACTAAAAAATATGTCTTGAATTCCTTCATAAGACCCCTATGCTTCAGTGAAATGCATCCAGCAACCACTCTTCACACACACTTCACCTTCCTTAACACCTTTCCCTCTCCTGGGAACGCTCTCACTTCAGATTCCACCAACTGAAGTCCCCGTGTCATAAGGCGTTGGTGGACTATTCAAAAGCTTTGCCATTTAAAAATACTTCTTCCCTGCTAAAAGCAGTCCAACTCTACATGAATATTAGTCTAGGATTCCTAGAATCCATGGGAGGTCGACCAGCCTCTGGTGTAGTGGCGGCCATTTGCCCCAGTTCCAGTCAATGAGGCCTCTAGGAAAGAGTTGCCTCCTTGATAAGAAAACGAAAGAATTATTTCCCTCCTGCCTCTAAGCTTCTTGCATTTGAATCCAGTTGGATGAAAACATGCTTCTCAGAGCTACAACAGCTGTCTTGTGATCACAGGAGGGGGAAAAGGAGGGCTGCATAGATGGACCTTGAGGGCATTATGCTAAGTGAAATACATCAGATAGAGAAAGACAAATACCATATGCTGTCACTTAATATATGGAATCTAAAGGAAAAAAAAACAAGCTCACAGACACAGAGAACAGTTTGGTGGATGCCAGAGGCAGGGTTTGGGGGTTGGGAGGTGGGCAAAATGGGTGAAGGGGGTCAAAAGGAACAAATTTCCTGTTATAAAATAAGTAGGTCATAGGGATGTAACGTACAGCATGGTGACTATAGTTAATAATACTGTATTGCATATTTGAAAGTTGCTAAGAGAGTGGACCTGAGAAGTCCTCATCATAAGAAAAAAAATGTAGGATGACAGATGTTAACTAGACTTATTGTGGTGATCATTTCACCATATATACAAATATCAAATCATTATGCTGTACATCTGAAACTAATATAATGTTAAACGTGTTGAATGTCAATTATAACTCAATTTTAAAAAGCGGAGGGGACTGCAGAGACACTGATTCAGAACCCTGACATCCTTGAATACCCAAGTCAGCGCTGGAGACTACCTCCAGACTACTTCTTGTGTAAGAAAGAACAACCCCTCTTTAAGGCACTCTAATTCAGGTTTTCTGTTACAGACAAATGCAGTCCTGTTATTTTCCTGTCCTCCTGGGTTTCCTCCAAGAAACATTCAAAGATCCCCTACCTGCCACCAGGTAAAATTTCTCTATCTCCCTTCCTCTTCTTTGTTCTTACATTCACATCTGTTAATGTTCCTTATCGCATTTGATTATCCATATTCAAATTTAATTTTTTTCTTCTAAGTCATAGGCCCTGAGGACAAGATCTGGTAGAAGTGATCTTTGAAAACAGTGCTTCTAAAATTTTAATGTGCAACAAATCACCCATTAAAAATGATCCCTGGGCCCCAACCACAAAGCTTCTGATTCAGTGGGCCTGGGGTGGGGCCCAAGAATCTGCATCTCAAACAAGCTCTCAGATGATACTGACGCAGTCCACAACAGCAGTGCGGAGCAGCAATCTGGAGCACGCTTTGAGGAAACGCTGCCCTAAGACACTATGTACCATTCATATTATCCTTGACACACACCATCTCTTACAGCTAACGTTTTTCCTTTTTGTATTATACGTTTGGGAATTTTATGAACTCCTTGAGAGCAGGGACCCTATTTTATGCTCCTTTGTGCCTCCAGAGTACCTAGTGCAGTGACACTCAACAACGTTTACTGAGTAACTGAATGAAATGAATAAGTGAATGAGTGAAGTGAATACAGCCACTAATCTTTAGGTCCAGTTTCTTATTCCCAGCAGTGATAAACATGAGACAAGCCAGTACCTCAACTGACGTTTCTGCAGAGAAAGTAACAGCTTCCGAATTCTAGGCAACGAATGCAGCCAAGAGTCCTTTTCTTAACATTGGACCCCACTACAATTTAGAGACGCTAGGATTTCACCCCTAATTTCTGTTGTATGACATCACATATTTTTATGAGTCACATATTTTATATCACACACTTTATTCCCTCTGGTTCTCTGAGCCAAGAAGTGCCTCCTAAAATAACCCAATAAGGAAATAAATTTTCTTCCAAGCAAAGCCTCTTTGTCACATATATGCATTATCTGATTGGAAAACATTATATCCAGAGTGGTAGGAGTGGGTAGAGAGTTCTTCCTGGAACCTGTAATGATTGAACTGTTGCAAGGAATATGAAATTTGATTCTTATTTTGTTCTCTGATAGGCCATGTTCTCAGCCTGACATTTGAGTTTCTCACTCAAACAAATCCATTTTCTTAGAAAATTAGACAACTGCCTCCTTCTACCTTCCTGCCCTTCTGTCCTGCCTCTGTTCTGCTTTGTCATAAATTCCATGCTTAGAGCAACAGAGGAAGGGGCCTGGAGCCCCATCCTTCAGCCAAACCTGGTGAGTTTAGTTCAACTGATGGTATTAGGACAGAGTGAGAGATGGGAGGGAGCCTGAATGTCATCCTCCACACAATTGCATTGAACATGGGGGTCAAAGCTGCTGATGGAAATATTTCCTTTCTTCCAAAAAGTGGAAAATAATCCTTTTGCGATGACAAAACCTTAAATAGCGGCATTGTTTTTTAATGAGCATTGCTTCTGTATCTACTGGTATTGATGCAGGATGTTTTGTGTGTGGCCAGAATTCGTGGTCTCCTGGCACCGAACAATGGAGACACGGACCAGAAGGCAAAGTCTGCAGTAAAGGACAGTTTATTACAGTAAAGAGATACAGATACAGCTCTCTAAAAGAGAGGGAGCATCCGAAACGGGAGTGCCCACTGACTAGCGGGGAGGCTTCTGTTTATATGCTTTACCTAGCCTATCTGGGGAGAAAACTGGCACCTGATTGAAACAGGTTAGATTGATTTCGTTGGCCGTTTCAGCCTGGAGGAGGCTTTTTAGGATAGTTTTAGTTGCCTCGAGGTGTAATTGATGTCCCTGGTCTGGTAGGAGCACAGTGTCTTAAGGTTGTGGGGGTCAGGGCTGAGGGCAGACGCCTAGGAGATATGTTTATCTTTTGCTCATCCTACCTGGGAATTTCTAACTGCCTAATTGTTAAACTAACTAACCTGTCCTAGTATTGCTGTTCAGTTTAATAAGAGCTATTCCTATCAGGAGGATGCCAGGTCTGTGCCACTTTTTCAAAAGCAAAGGCAATGGTAAAAACAGACACAAAGAAAGATATTCCCAATGAAAACATGCCAACCTATTTTCTCTTTATTCCCTATTGAGAGCAAGGGTGGAACGACCTATTTAGACAATGAGAAGAAAATGTGGTGAAGATAAAAGCTGATAGTAGATCCATTTCCAAGGTATAAAAAGTACCAATGAAAGCTATATAATTACCAGGATTCTATTTATTACATTCATAAATAAATAGAATATTTAGTCATCATATAGTCATCATATTTGACTATATGATGGTGATCTGTTGGACCCAGCACCCAATGTCAGTTTACTTCTTCATTCAATAGCCACTTACCACGCACCCACAAATAGTGGTTAAACATTTACCTTTGAGACCCCAATGCGTGAATTGTAATTGCAGCTTCATTGTGTATTTGCTGTGAGAAACTGGTAAAACCACTATGCTCTCTAAGCCTCAGAGCACAGTAGTCCCCTTTTCTGTGGTTCAGCTACCCACGGTCAACTGTGGTCTGAAAATATTAAATGGAAAATTCCAGAAATAAACAATTCTAAGTATTAAAATGTACACCGTTCTGAGTAGCATAATGAAATTTTGCGCCCTCCCACCCTATCCCACTCAGAATATAAATCATCGTTTTGTCCAATATCTCCATGTTGTATACAATACCCACCCATTAGTCACTTACTAACCATCTGGGTTACCAGGTCGACTGTCACGGTATTGCAGTGCTCATGTTCAAGTCACCTTCATAGGAGCCTAACGCCACATTACAATGCCTATATTATTCACCTCATTGCTTAGGTATTGTATCATCTTACATCATCACAAGAAAAAGAGTGAGTCCAGTACAATAAGACCTTTGGAGGGAGAAGGAGAGAGGGAGAGTGGGAGGGGGAGAAGGGGAGGGGACAGAGCGGGAGAAGGGGGAGAGGGGCACGGAGAGAAAGCAAGTCACATAACTTTTATTACAGTATATTGTTATAACTGTTATATTTTCTTATTAGTTATTGCAGTTAATCTACTGTGCCTAATTTATAAATTAAACTTTATCATAGGTATGTATGTATAGGAAAAAACATAGTATATGTAGGATTTGGTACTATCTGCAGTATCAGGAATCCACTGGGCATCTTATCCCCTGTGGATAAACGAGGACTACTATACTCACCTGAAAATGGGGAAAGTAATAGAAATTATCTCATAGGGTACTTCCTTGCTACTCAAAATGTGGACCATAAACCTGCAGCATCAACACAACCTGGAAGCTTGTTAGATAGGAAGAATCTTATGCTCCACCCCAGATCTAGTGAGCCAGAATCTGCATTTTAACACTATCCCCAGGTAATTTCTCTGCACATTAAAATTTAAGAAGCACTGGGTAGATGATAAGGAAACAGTCCCTGAGCCCAAACTGATTGCATCCTAGGTTCTATCGGTTACCACCTGTGAGCCTTTGATATGGTACTTAACCAATGTGTGCTTCAGTTTCTTAATCTATAAAATGGGGATAATAGTAAAAACTGAGCTCATAGGGTTGCTGAGAAGAGTAAATGAACGACTACATGTAAAGAGCTTAGAAAAGGGCATAGCACATAGTGCTCAGTAAGACTGTTGCTCTGCTGAGGATTGAGTTGTAAATACTGAGTGCAGCAAATAACAAATAGACAACACTATGTAAATGTTAGCTGCAGTAGACAAAATACTGTTGGGTGTTGTCAGGAAACAAATGATTAAAAAATAGACCCTGATCTCATGACTCTTGTGACCTATTATTGGGGCTAATTCTGTGAGCTTATATGTGGTGCTCATGTGGCAGGAGGGGGTGAGGGGGAAAGAATCACAGTAACAGTCTCAGAAGTATCCATTCAGTGGTAGAGTCAAAGCATCCCTGCTACAGCCTGGAGTTTAAATGATGGATCTAAATTGTAATCCACGACCCAAACTTGATTTACTATAATACTTCTCTAGACACCACGGAGTAACTAATACGGTGGCAGAAAAAGCTACATTGCTTGACTTGCTCGTTTTCAAGCAATTTCCATATAAATTGCTCCCTCAGATTTAGAAAGGTGGCAGCATTCAAAAGAGACCTATCTACTAAGTTATGTGGAAACAAGTTGCTTCTGCATGATGGGGAGAAGCAGCTGAGTTGATTCTATACAAATGCTCTGTTTCCTAGGATAAGATGTGTCCTGCAATGGTTCTCAAACTTGGCTGCCTATTAGAATCACCTGGAGAGGTTCCCAAAAGTATTAATACCCAGGTCCACGCGCAGAGACTCGGATTTAATTGCTTTGGAGTAGGGCTCAGGAATGGGTATTTTTTTAAAGTTCCCCAAGTGATTACAATGGGCAGCCATGGTTGAGAACCACTGCTATAAAACACATTAAGCCCAAAGCTGCCCCAGTTAGTGGAAGGAATTAGCAGTCAAGGACAAAGAGGAAGAGAAGGGAAGAACATCGGAATTCTGCTTCTATGTCTTACGATGAACCAGGAGGAATGTGGCTTTGCTCTACCAGGCCAAGTAGTGGTTTTGTAATTTCATTTATTGGGTTGTCAGAAAAGTCATGACGTATTTTTTCTATGTTTTTCAGTGCAAAAATGTGTCATGACTTCTCCGACAACCCAGTAGTTCCAAATGGACATCATAGGTCCAAGTATAAATAAGATCCCTTGCCGGGAGCCGTCTGCGCCTCAGTGTCTGACATGGCCAAACACACTGCAATTGTGACAAATTCTGAAGCTCTGACTGAGAAACAGATACTGCTTTATATCTTAAAGAATTTAAATTCCCCTTTGGATGTCCCCCAGTAGGACGAATATCTTACATGCTTTCTAATAGATATATCACAATAATTATATTTTATACACTAAAGGTGATTTTAGTCACACTACTAGTCTCTTAGTAAAGGTCAAAGTACACACCCTGTAAATCTTAAGATCCTGCTTAGACGATAGTTTTCAGAATAAATGTTGGGTGGTCATGGTTAACCATCCTTTAGGTGATTATGTAAAGGCTCAGGGCTTGGTCTCAGTCATTGTAGGTGGAGGAATTTGGGCATAGTTGGTATAAGTTAGTTTTTAGCATAGAAAAGGTATAGCTGTACCCTGGAGCATAAGAATTATGAGGAAGTAAAACCCTGATACTAATGGAACAATGGTCAACTGTCCGGTATAAAAAGGGGCATGCTGTAAAATAAAGTGAGACACTTCTTCTTGAAAAAGCGCTCCTGTGTCTCCGCGTGTTTTTTCCTCGCCAACTCCGCCTCCACCTGAGGGAACCTCTAGACCTGCGGGAGCTGGTCTCTCGCAATCCCTGAAGTAGCAGGAAGAGGGGACAGTTCCAGAAATGTAGGACTGAGAAAATGGGATAAGGAGTAAACCATCCAAAAGAACTGCCATAAAATCCATGCCCTTTACTCACGGAGCCTTGCAGGACCATTCTCAAAACTCATTTTCCATATCAGCCAAACGTGGAAACAACCCACATGGAAGGAGAATGGGTTAAATATATTGCAGTAAATTCACTCTTAATATCACAAGCAATGACAGAAAGCAGGAACTGCTGCTCCACGCAGCAACATAGATGAATGTCACAGACATAAGGCTAACATCTAAGAGCCCAAACTACATGATTACATTTCTATGAAAAATCAATGGTGATATAAGTCAGAAGCGTGGTTACCTTTTGGAAGAGGTACTGACTGGGAGGGGTCTGAGGAAGCCTGCTGGGTGGGTGCTGGAAATGCCCTATATCTTGGTCTGGGTACAGTGATAATGTGTGTGCAAAAATACACTATTCATTAAGCTGAACACTTACAATGGGTGCACATTACTCGATGCAAGTTATGCCTCAATAAAAAAATAATGAGGGGGGGCCAGCCGAGTGGCTTAGTTGGTTAAGAGCTCGAGCTCTGAGCAACAGGGCTACCAGTTCAATTCCCACATGGGCCAGTAAGCTGTGCCCGAGCTGGGCTGCTGCTGAGCTGCCAACAGGCGGCAGGATTGCTCAGCTGGTGAGAGCATGTGCTCCTAACAACAAGGTTGCCAGATCAACTCCCGCATGGGATGGTGGGCTACGCCAACTCGCAACTAAGATTGAACTCGGCCCCTTGATCTGAGCTGCCCTGAGCGGCTGACAGGTGGCCAGATGGCTCAGTGGTTAGAGCATGCACTCTTAGCAACAAGATTGCCAGTTCGACTCCCACATGAAATGGTGGGCTATGCCCACCTACAACTAAGATTGAACATGACAGCTTGAGCTGAGCGGCCGCGAGCTGCCAACAGGCAGTCGGATGGTGACTGGACTTGGAGCTGAGCTAGCTGCGCCCTCTACAACTAAGAGTGAAGGACAACAACTTGGCTGTTCCCCTTCCCCACTTCCCCAACACTGTTCCCCTTCCCCAATTCCCCAATAAAATCTTTAAAATAATAATAATAATAATAATAATAATAATAATAATAATGATAATGAGGGGCCAGCCGGGTGGCTCAGTTGGTTAGAATGTGAGCTCTGAGCAACAGGGTTGCCAGTTCGATTCCCACATGGGCCAGTGAGCTGTCCCGTAGCTGAGCTGCAGCTCCGCTGCCAATGGGCAGCAGGATGGCTCAGCTGGTGAGAGCGCATGCTCTTAACAAGATTGCCAGTTCGACTCCCGCATGGGATGGTGGACTACAGACCCCTGGAACTAGATTGAAGGCGGCAACTGGACTTGGAGCTGAGCTTGCACCCTCCACAACTAAGACTGAAGGACAACAACTTGACTTGGAGCTGATGGGTCCTGGAAAAACACAATGTTCCCCCTCCCCAAATCCCCAACACTGTTCTCTTCCCCAATTCCCCAATAAAATCTTTTAAAAATTAATGAAAAAGAAACATATTTGCTATCATTACTCACTCAATCAACATTTACTTAAAGCTTACTCTGAGCCAGGCCATGTTCTAGATGCTGAATACAGAGGTATACTAAACCGACAGAGCCCCTGCCTTCTTGGCACTTACATGCCAACGAGGAAAGCAGACCACAGAACACACACAAATGCATCTAACATGTCATCCGATTGTGATAAATGCCACAAAGAAAAATCACGCAGGGTAAGGGGGCTGCAGAGTGTGTACGGGGAGTGGGGCCCACTATTTTAGACAGCAAGGTCAGAGAAGGCCTTTCTGAGAGGGCAGCATTTCAGCAAGTGCAGGGTATCTGCTTTCTAGCCCACGGGAGGTTAGAAGCAGTTTATTAGATGAGGATGGGAATGCCGTTTGAAGGCAGACAAACTGACAGAAGCAAGGAGTGTCCATGACATCAAGAGGAGGACGCAGGAGTTAGGAACTAGCTGGCCCAAGCACTCAGACAGCCCCGCATGAAGGCCACATACCTTCCCTTTCATTTAGCTTCTAGGACATCCTGGTGACAAAACTCGAAACAGCCTTCTATTCTAATCACTTCTCTTACTGTGTCATCACCATTTCCTGGCCTCTCCTCCACTAGACAGTGAGCATCTTGCAGGCAGGGATTTGGTCCTGTGTGTCACTGGATCCTCAGCACCTACCATGAGGGGACAAAGCAAGGTAGTCAATAAATATTTCCTATGTGCCTGGCTATCTGAAGATGTTGAGATACCCCGAAAATAGTGCTATGAAACTAATTCCAGATTCTGTGTAAGCATGTAATAGAATTTAGACTTCAAAGTAAGTAACGCATCGAGTTGTAACTTTTAAGATTGCACGTTTCAAACGAGGAAAGTCAGCCATCTGGAAAAACGACTTAAAGGAAACTCCTCATTTCCCACAGTTGCTGAGGAAATGAGGGGTTACCGTGCTCATCAGTCTTGTCTTAACATCACCTGATCTCTGTCTCCGCCTCTCAGTCTGGAGCAGGGGGGTTCAAATTTCAGGATGCACCATGTTTCCCCGAAAATAAGATCTACCAGGAAACTAAGCCCTAGCATGATTTTTCAGGATGCTCGTAATATAAGCCCTACCCCAAACACAAGCCCCACCCAGTTAAGATCGTCAGCCAGACATGGTTGTTTGAATACATGTAGATTTTTGTACATGAATACATGAATAAATGTAGATTGTTGGAGCAAAACTTAATATAAGACCCGGTCTTATTTTCGGGGAAACAGTATATGAAACACATGAGGGTCTGGTTACAAATGCACATTTCCAGACTCCATCTTCAGAGATTGCTTCACTAGGACTGGGCTATGGACAAGAATAATCATAAAAACAACAACTCCCATTACTGAACACTTAGTCATTGCCAGGCATCATTCTATTGTAAATGCATTCCACGTTCTACATCTAATCTACAAAACAATCGTGGGAGACACACTTTACAGATGAGGAAAAGGAGGCACAGCCAACTCGGGTAACTTGCCCAGAGTCACACAACTAATGAGTCGCTCTGGGATTCAAAGCCAGGCCCTCTGGATCCAAAGCCCACGCTCCGCAGCTCCCTCAGTCCATTGCCAGCCAATATGGATTTCTGTCAAGCGGGCCAGAGATGCTGGCGGCCAGGGAGCTTCACTTTAAAAACTCTGGCCTATATCAGTCTTTTCCTTCAATTCCTGCATCCTCTAGCTCTAATTATTGTTACCCTGACCCTGGACATTCAGGTAACCCTTACATTTCCAACAGAAGGGGGCCACAGGCCCTATCCCTTTGGTTTTATGAATTGATTTTGCATGATGAAAGAACAGAGTTTTCTAGCTTTTGTTAAAATAACTTCTCCAAAAACTTAAAGAGGCCCACTGTACCGCACCCCGAGCACAGACTGAGCAATCGCAGTTGCAATCCCCAAGCTGATCACTCCCCTACCCTCCTTGTTTTAAATGAGAGGATCACTAGGCCGACCTCCATGGGAAAGACAGAATATGATACAAACCATGGTGAGATGGGTAAGCACGGGTATCTCAAACCATAGTTTGGGATGAGAGACAAATAAAGAAAGAAGCACAGCCATGGAGCAAAGGAGATGGACAACAGAGGGTTGCTCTGTGAGAAGAGGAGGCGAGGAAGCTAATCAGCATTCAGGGTTCTCCTTCTGTGGGGGCTGAACCAGAAGCAGCATCTGGGAGATAACGTGGAGATTGGTGCCCTCTGCCTAAAGGCCTTTCTCTGGCTTCATGAGCATGTTTAGTCTGGGCATGGGACAGGCTGGAAGTGTCAGATGCCCCCACCCAACGAGAGATAGGAACTGGTGGATACATGCTCTACTTTCCTCACTCCTCCCAGGGGAGGACTCTGGGGTATGTTCTACATCACGTATCAAAGGTCCCCATGGGTTTGTAGCTCAGATGTCCACAAGGGCATCCTGTTCATTATCATACTTCTATTGGCTTTCTTGCCTTCCCTACCTCACTTTCCACTCCTTCACTGTGCTTTCCGGGATCACCTCCCCAGTAAACTACTTGCTCTCAAAGCTTTGTCTCGGAGTGTCCTTGAGGAGACCCCAAACTAAGACAGTGAGTATATACAAAAAATATAGTGCCTACTACCAGTGACGTTCTAAAATTGGTGAATCTCCTAATGTGTCAGAGAAGGCCACTGCTGGTTGGAAAGGCCACTGATTAACAACCTGCAACTTCTGTTTCTCTTGTTTAATGCTTTTTTACTCTCTTCCCTGTGACCTGAAATGGCCAAAACTGGCCTCTGAAACAAAGATGAGGAGAAAATTAAGATTGCTTTTAGATTAGACTTTTAGTAAAGGCCAACCATTCTGTCTAGAGGGATAAAAGGAAGAAAAGGAGCAAGGTGAGAAACACTGAGACATCTGTTTGACTTTTGTAAACACTAATTTAAAGCCTAGAACATGGGCCGGCCAAGTGGTGCAATGGTTAAGAACTGGTTTGGGACACCAGAGGGCCCCGGTTTGGATCCCACATATGAGGGCCAGTGACACTGTCCTCTACAGCTAAGATGCTGAACAACAGCTCAACCTGGAGCTGGGCTGCCGTGAGTCGCCGGCAACGGCATACGCTGCAGCCCCTGTGGCAATGGGTTGCCATGGGCT
>NW_017732499.1:77870-101766 GCF_001890085.2 Hipposideros armiger | reverse complement strand
GCTGGAGCAATAGGAAATGCTGCCCATCTCACCAACAGCAAGGGCTTTCATGTCTCTGTAAATATTCATCAACTGATGGATAGGCATAGTGTTTCTCTCATCCCATCCAGGCTGGTTTCCATGGAAACCTGATTTTCCATAAGTTCCCTCGATTCCCTCTTGCAAACAAACTTTATTAGACCAGAGATTGAGTTATAGGTCCTTCGAGTCAACTTAACAAATCCAAAGACCCACATGGACTGATCTTGGAGGAATATCTCTTTGGGCAGCTACAGATCATCAAAATGCATCTTTCTTTTCTCGTCTTTCAAAGTGCAATAATAGAACTCCATTCATAACCCACAATAACACTTCCTCAAACCCCTTCCCCATTCTCCAATTCCTTTCTTTGCTCCTCACAACTGCTTCAGAACCTTTTACACACAAATGATTTCTTGAGCCCCCAAATCCATTTGGGTTCTTCCCCCGCCCCCCCCCCCACTTCTCTCCCCGTCTCCCAAAACCTTAATTTAGCCTCTAGGTCAGGAAGGAATAATTTTTACCCGTTCTAGAACGTGAAATGGACAATGAAGGGAGATTCTGAGCAGGCAAACATGGGTTTCCTTTCAGCAGGTAGGTTTCTGGAAGGAGGTGGGAAGGACGGTTGCTACCACCAATTTTGATTTGGTCTCAATATATTACAAAGCATCCATTTTAATCTAACGAGTAATGAATACCAGCAAAAGATAAAAACAGTAAATCAGATAAATTTTATGTTGATGAAAAGATCTGCTTAGAATCTACATAAAACTTTGTTAGATTTAATCATAACATCAGGAAGTCTTTCTATTCTGTAGAACCAAGGAAAACTTGAAGCACATTTCTGGCAACAAATTTGTTAATTGGCCCAGACAAACAAAATTTGGAGGGAATAAAGTCCTGCTTTAAGTTCAACTCTCTTTGTCAATTACCCATTTTTTTTTCTTGTTTTCAGTTATCATTCCTGGCTCTTTTTATTCCTATGTTAATGTGAATATTCAAGCTGAGTAAAGGCAATTTGATGATTTCCTGGTGAGGATTTGGATTCTAAAGACACATTTACAATGAACCATTATTCCATATTTTGAAAGACCTCTTAGGGATTTTCTTTTCCTTGGCATTGGTTTGCTGTGGTCCCTTTTACCCATTACCCAAGCCGTCAATGGGTCATAATTATGTCAGGCAAGAAATTACCAGTCATTTGTGCTAATGGTAGAAACATATTTAACAATAATCACAAATGCAACAGGAAAAGTAAAATTACTAAAAGACCTTCTATTTCTGGGTACAGAGATACTCAGGACTAGCTAAAATCAAACATTCCCCCTTCCCCCCCACAGGAAATTCCACATTTATTGGGTCTTCGGAAAAGTCATGACACATGTTTGTGACAGATGGCACTAGTTCATTTTTGGAAGTACTAGAGTAATTCGAATCTATGTTATTGCTATGTCATTTGACAGCTGACAGTTCTAGCTTCATTCTAAAAAAATTGAGCGATTTGGTTCAGTTTTGGAGATTTTGCAACAAGTTGAAGATGGAAGACCAACTTGTGCACTTTTGCCATATTTTACTGTTTTACTTCCATGAAGGGAAGAACGCACGTCAAGCTTCTTCCCTTTATGAAAAGTTGCATAAAGTTTATGGTGACAATGCTCTACAAGAATGTCAGTGTCAACGATGGTTCACAAAATTCTGTAGTGGTGATTTTTATCTCAACAATGCTCTTCAGTCAGGAAGGCCTACCGAGGTTGATGACGACAAAATAAAGGCACTGATGGAGTCAAACCCACGTTATATGGCATGAGAGATTGCAGAAACATTGAACATCCATCATTCAAGCGTTCACAACTACCTGAAGAAGCTGGGATACGTAAGCAATCTTGATATTTAGGTTCTGCATGAACTCAAAGAAGGTTATTTGTCAGCGCATATAAACATCTGCAATACGCTCATTAAACGTGAGGAAAACGATCCTTTTTTGAAACGACCGATAACTGGTGATGAGAAGTGGATTATTTACAACAATGTGGTATGCAAACGGTCTTGGTCCCAACGTAATGGTTTGCCTCAAACGACATCAAAAGCAGACATTCATCAGAGGAAGGTTATGCTCTCAGGGTGGTAGGATTTTAAAGGTGTCTTGTTTTTCGAGCTCCTACCAAGGAACCAAACAATCAATTCAAATGTGTACTGTCGGCAATTGGACAGATTGAACGAATCCATCATCCAGAAACATCCAGAGCTTGTTAATTGTAAAGGAATTGTGTTCCACCGCGACAACATGAGACCACACAGAAGTTTGATCACCCGTCAAAAATTATTGGAGCTTGGATGGGATGTGTTGCCACACCCACCATACTCGCCTGACCTTGCGCCATCAGACTTCCACTTGTTTTGCTCTCTTCAAAACTCCTTTTGTGGTATAATATTCAATTCAGATGAGGCTGTAAATCAGTACCTTGGACATAAAGGCAGGTCCTTCTAGAACAAGGAACTTTGAAGCTCATTGAAAGATGACAAAAGGTTATTGAACAAAACGGGCAATATATCATTGATTGGTCTTTGTTCTTTATATAAATAAATGACCTTTGAAAAACATAGACAAAATATGTCATGACTTTTCCAAAGATCCAATAGTTTCCTGACTATTCCTTCCACGCCTGAGCCCAGTGGTTCTCAAAGTGTGGTCAATGGACCATGACCATAAGAACCACCTGGGAACTTGACAACAATGTCAAGTTCCCTGTCCCTATGCCAGTCCTATAGAAACAGAACCTCTGAAGTGGGGCCCAGCAATCTGTGTAGTAACAAGCCCTCCAGGTGATCGTGTTGCCTGCTGGACTGTGAGCACCACTGCCTTAGAACATCAAAGTGGATCAAGAAATTGCACAGTGACCTGAATGTGAAAGGACCTCAGTTCTGTTCTGTGCTCTGCTGTTAGTTTATTGTGTGACCTTCGTCAAGTTATTGCACCTCTCTGGACTTCGGTGTTCTCATCTATAAAATCAAAGATTTGAGACAGAAATCCCTCCCCCCCCTTTTTTAGGTTCTTGCCAGTTCTCGAAGGTAACAAAGTCACTGCCCTCAAGAGCACTAGCCGAGTACTAAAATATGAAATATGATTCCTTTATTTTTCATGTCAGATTTTTTCAAGTTTCAGGAAAGGCTAACCCCATCTTGTCAAAATGACGAAATACTTTCAACAGTTAGAAGCTGTATTTAAAACGTTTCTGTCAAGACCGAGTCATTTGTTAAAGTTGCTAGTGAATACTCCCTGACAGTTTATCTCCCTCAGAATTTATCATTTCTCTGCCAGAAATATTAATTCATCTGATCAGGGATCTTGATGTGCAAGTATTTTTTATTTGCCATAAAAATAGATTCATAATTCCCCTTCCATTCAGAAGAATATTTTCCCTGTATAAAAGTGACTCAGCAATAGTTAGGATAGTTAAGATGTCAACCTAGCATATTCTATTGGTAGGAATGATATTTTACCACATTCTTGCAAGAGTATTAAAAGTTGATTCTGATGACAAATACTACATAAGATTTATCATATTCTAAGACGGTTCTATGATATTCATTTAGAGAACCTTTCATTTTCTCTAGCTGATAAATTCAACTGAACATTTTTGAACTGAGACAAGGGCTGGGTGTTCTTTGTTGAATTTCAACAAATGATTCATTCCATCCATTTGTCAAACTTCAGAATGTGACAAGCAAGCCTCTGATGAAGTAGACACTTTCCAGATGCGATGAAATCCTGACACAAGTGGCTTTAAAATTAGCTTAATCTTTCTATTACTGAAGGAGCAGGGAATGAAAAATGAGGTTTTTACCTGAAGAGTCACTGATAATAGTAAACTAAAGAGCTCACATAGTCACAGTGAAAAATGGTTCAGGATCTGGAAACAAAGAAAAAGAAGGAAGTGTATATGGTGTGTGTGCGCGCGGGGGAGTGCTTCAACATGGCACTTTTGCCTTTAAAGATAAACTTTAAAAGAAGAACTTGGGCCTGCCGAGAGGCTCAGTTAATTAAGAGTTTGCTTAAGAGCTCAAGCTCTGAGCAACAGGGCCACTGGTTCGATTCCCACATGGGCCAGTAACACTGCGCCCCAGCTAAGCTGCCGCTGAGCTGCCAACAGGTGATAAGATTGCTCAGCTGGTGTAACAACAAGATTGCTTCTTCAATGGTGGTCTACGTCCACCCGCGGCTGGGACTGAACTCGGCACCTTGAGCTGAGCTGCCGCCCAGATGGCTCAGTGGATAGAGCGTGCACTCTTAACAGCAAGGTTGCTGGTTCAACTCCCGCATGAAAAAAAAAGAAGAAATTTTAAGACATTGCTTGCATAAATGTCACAAATACGGGCAAAGTCGAACAGTCCACCCAGGCCAGTTTTCAGTCCAAACCAATTAATAATGTTTAAGACAATACAGCATTTACTCAGCACTGTGGTAGACACGGTGGAATGGCAGAAAACAAATGTGGTAAAAAGAAAAAAACAGGATCAAGAGACCTGGGTCCCTATTAAGCAGCTAACTAGGTTACTCTGGACACGTTGCTCCTGGCCCATGGAATCGTGAGGGAGAAGGTCCTTTGCAGCTCCTATGCTGCCTGATTCCATCATAAGATGTTGGCACTTTGTAGAAGAGAAGACTTCCATGTGAGAGAATCAGATTAGGCTCAGCTTGTTTCAGGCCCCCTGGACAGGGAGCTGTGTGGATGGCAGTCTATGGGCCTGCTGGTTTGCGTAAAGCCTCGAAGGGGTCAATCAGGAGATTGTTCCTCCTTTTGTGTGGTATTTCCGCCATAGAGAAAGTGCACTCAGGGGCTTGGGTTCCATCTCTTCTTTCAATACATACTTTATTGAGCACTTAACTATGTGTCAGGGACAGTTATAGGGGATGCATCATGAAACAGAAGATCTCTGTACTCAAGAAGGTAATATTCTGGGCTGGCTGGGTGGCGCAGTTGGTTAGAGCATGAGCTCTGAGCAACAGGGTCGCCGGTTCGATTCCCACATGTGCCAGTGAGCTGCGCCCGAGTTGAGCTGCTGCTGAACAGCTGAATGGCTTAGCTGGTGAGAGCATGTGCTTCTAACAACAAAGTTGCCAGTACGACTCCCACATGGGATGGTGGGCTGCACCACCCGCAACTAGATGGAAAGCAGCAACTGGACTTGGAGCTGAGCTTGCACCCTCCACAACTAATATTCAAGGACAACAACTTGACTTGGAGCTGATGGATCCTGGAACAACACAATCAAAGTTCCCCTTCCCCAATTCCCCAGTAAAATATTTTTTTAAAAAAGGTAATATTCTTCCATGGTATGGAGAAATAAATTTTCATTGTAGGACCGAGACTGCCATTTAGAAAGGCCTGCTTGCAAGACTGGCCCTTGGCTGGCATTTGGGAACTTGGATTTCCAGGCAGGACAACCATTCCCAGGGCAGGTAAGAGTGGCTCACTGTGCCATAACTATTTGTGCAAATACTATATGCTGAACACCTGCTTTCCTTCTGGGAATCTGGATACATGCTGGGCAGAGGGTGCCCATGAGACCAGCCCCCAATAGAAACCATGGCACTGAGTCTCTGGGCTTCCCTGGTAGATAACGCTTGACACATCTTATCACAACTCGTTGCTGGGGGAAATAAATGTGGTTTTTTGTTTCGTTTTGGTTTGGTTTTTTATTGCACTGGGAGAGGCCCCCGGGAAGCTTGTGCCTGCTTTCCCCCAGACTTCACTCTGGACACTTTTTCCCTTTGCTGATTTTTCTCTGTGTCCTTTCACTGTAATAAATCATAGCTGTGGTTAGGACTACAGGCTGCTGAGTCCTTTGAGTTCTCTGAGTGAATCATCGATCCTGGAGTGGTCTTGGGGACCCCCAACACAGGAGGGGGAGGTTCAGACAATTTGCAATTAATATTGTAAATTATCTAGTAAACTAGAAGGTATTGGTGTTAAGTTATAAAGAAAGTGTAGGTCAGGGAAGGAGGATTGGACTGTTGTGGTGAAAGCCTGCAATAGGAGTATACTATATTAAATGGGGGTGGGGGGGAGTCAATGTCAGTCTCATTAAAAAGGTGCCATGTGATCATAGACCTGAAGGAGATGAAGATATTAGCCAAGGTGATGTGTGTGTGAGGGAAGAGTTTTCTAGGCAGAGGGCACAGCTCTTGCAAAGGCCCTAATGTGGAAGTAGACCTGTGTGTTTAAGGAACAGTAAGGAGGCCGGTGTATCTGAAGCAGTGACCACCAGAGGGCGCTAGGTAGGAAATGAGGCCAGAGAAGGGAGGCCAGGAAAGAGGATGCCTATCATACAGGGCCCTGTAAGCCACCACGAGGTTAACAAGAAATAAAAACAAGGGTAGGATAACTCAGATGAAGTCAAGGGTGAGGTGAATATACAAAAATAGAGGCACTATGGACTTTCTTAGTTGGCAAGTGGGCTATATATTTGTATTGGACTGAGAGGGCAAAATCTCAGGTGTTGTCATTATACAGCAGGTCTTCAAATAATGTCATTTCATTATAATGCTGATGAGATGCAGTAGGAACTTAACTCTTGTGTATTTCAATCAGCCTATGGTAAAATTGGTTTCATGATACATCGGTTCACATAAAGTCTCAGAACCTATCCACAACATTAGGTGAGGACTTGCTGTATTTCAATCTTAAGGCAGGACTATGTCAAATGTAACAATCTAATAGCTTAATAACTGGTTTGAATAATCAGTACCTTTTTTTTTCTTTTCACATTAACAGCAAATAGAAAAAGCACACTACGGAACAAAACCATATCCTTTCAGGCCTCATTCTGCAGTTACATGCATTTAATACCTAGCACTGGCTTTACGAAGGGGCAAAGGGATAAATCGTCTATGATACATGTGAGGTGTAGAAAGCTGTTTGGGATTCTTTATGGCAGTCCTCAAGAGAGATGTTGAAGGCAAAGAAGATTGGGGGCTGTGAAATACTCCTCAGAACCTGTCTCACCCCTTGTCCAGCACACACATCTCCCCATAGTTTCCAGAAGTCTAGAGCCCTGAGAACACATACCCATGCCCAACACACTACTTCATGATGCCTCTGACATCACAAGCTGTGACAGACTACAAAACCAGCCCCAAAGTTTTTCCCTCTCTGTACTGATAGCCTTGCAATCTTTATTTGTAACTCCTTTCATCCAGAGGTGAAGTCCAGCTCTTTACCCTCTGAAATTGGACTGGCCACAGGACTTGCATTAGTCAATAGAATTTGTTGGAAGTGATGATGTACCACTTCTGAACCTAAGTCTCAAGGGGCCTTGCATGCTTCCACTCTCGTTCTTGGAATTCAGTCATCCCTGTCATCCCAGCCAACAGCTGACTAGCTGAGACATATAGGTGAGGCCATCCCAGACCAGCCAGTTTCAGCCGGCCTTTCAGCTAACTGCAGACACATGAGCAAGCCCAGCCAGGATCAGCCGATCCTGGCCCAGCTCAGCAGAGCTACCAGATGGCCCGCAGGCTTGTGGGCAATAATAATAAATGAAATATAAGCCACTAAGTTCACAGGTGGTGACTTTTGCAGCAATAGATAACTGACACGTGCCCAAGCTTGAGTGTCTCTGAAAAAAATTCTCCAGATGCCATATAATGGAAACACCAAAGTTAAAATCACTGTAGAATCTCTCACAGGATCTCTTAGGACAATGGCAGATCTGACTACCACTTCAAACCCAGAAGGACTCAGGGCCGGCCGAGTGGCTCAGTTGGTTAAGCGCTCGCTCAAGAGTTTGAGCTCTGAGCAACAGTTCGAGTCCCAGCCCGAGCTGAGCAGCTGCTGAGCTGCCAACAGGTAGCAGGATGGCTCAGCTAAAACAAAACAAAACAAAAAAACAACAAAGCCAGAAGGACTCAAAGTGAGGCCACTCACTTCAAAGATGGCATGCTTAACTTCAGAATGGCACTTCCATTTTGGCTTGAGAGTCCAACAGTTTTCGCACTACTTTGCGCACTCTCTCGTCCTTTCTCCCTCCTTCTCTCCCTCTCTCTCTGTCTGTCTCTCTCTCCCCCTCCCTGGCTCACCTGGAAGAGAGCAATTGAAATGTTGGAAACATTCTCTGCTCAAGTACAACAAAGGGCATATTCTCACTGTGGCTCAGGGAAGCTGGGCCTTTGTCAAAGTGGGGAACAGCAGAAAGGGCACAGATGCCAGAGCAGCTGAGAAAGAATTCAGTGCCAGGGTGAAATGCAGGCAGAGTGCCCAGCAGGGAGGCTGGCATCATTTCAATATTACAGCCTCATTTTGTAGAGCTGAGAGAATATTTCCATCTCCCAAGAAGTTTCCCATGTTATTGTATGTTTCTTAGGCAACAACATGTGAAGTTAATGTAAAACCTGAATGTGTCCATGCCTGTCAACCCCCACCTTTTTCATTCTCTTCAGCCCCCGACTTTATTTTTGTTTTACTGCTTCACAAGATATCCTTTCTAATCATGGTGCTTTGAAAAGAAAAGGTCAACATATTTCAAGTACCTTTCAAAGTCATACCAAGAATTCTCTCAACACAAGTTAAATAAGTGCAGTCAAAGCAGGCACAACTTTCCAATGAAAATGTGGGTCATAAAATGAGACACAAACTCAAATGTAAGAATCACAGAGAAGTTCTTCACTCGTTCGCCCATTTATTTGGTATCAACTATGATGAACAAGGACACATCCTTGCCCTCTGGAGTTTGAGGGCTTGGGTCTGCCCTCAAAGAGATCTCAGCCCTGGCAGAGCTCACTACCAAAAGTGCCAAGTGCTATGGATCTGTGCCAACACAAAAGAGGTCATAGTGCTTACAAGTACATCAATAAGGGCAGAGGAACCAATGTGAAATTAGAGCACAGCTATCCACTTCAATGTTCACATCTCCCGGGGTCTGTGAGTTCAGCTCATTCACTCAGATGTATACACAAAAATCCCTGAAATTCTATTTTGTCGTATCTCAGCCACACAATCCTACCAGGACCCTACCCATCCTTTAGATCTGACACAAGCTATTTTATACTCTTTTGGAAGCAAGAAAGGGAATTCTCTGTAAGAACTAATCTCCTGTTTCAAGATAGATAAAAAGAAGCCCATCCTTATCTTTATCTTTTCACAATTGCCATCTTCTGCCAGACTTTCTATGGGAATCTGAGAAATGTTTCTATTTCCTTTAGATGGATGAAACAAAATTAAAATTTGTCTTTTACCTCACTTTTCTCCTCCAAATTCTAAAATCTGCACAACACAGAAATTGTCATTCTCTTTCATCCAGTGACTGAACTACAGATAAAAATGTATGAACTAATTCAGAGCCAGAAAGCACAGAGGATTAAACAAGGCAATCACCTTCAAAATGTTACAAAGCCAAGCTGAAAAAAACTTGATCTTGACCATCCACACTACTTTTTTTAATCAAAAAAGAAATACATCACTCTCTCCCCCCACAAAAAAAATTGTATTTTTCTTCATCTTTGAAAGAAGAGTTAACTCCTAGCAACAAAATTATCTTAAGGTTAAATGAAGAAGAAAAAAAAAGCAGTTACTCAGCTCAACAATGTGCAAAATCCTAATCGAACACAGATCTAATTAACTCTAATTGATGCAAAAGGTTGACTAAAAATCAACAGCAAATATATAGTAACATCATTGGAAAGATATTTATTATTTAAGAATCCATGTCCAAAGAACATTTTTAAAAGGAATAAACCCCCAAGATTTTCACATTCCTCACTGCTTCATTCTTTGTCAAAAAACCTTATTGATTGCTCCTTATCAAGAACTGAATCTTCAAGTGCCCTAAGAGGCACTCTAATTATAATTAATAGTACAAGGTTTTCTTTCAAAATCATTAGGGATTCATTAAGCTAACAACACAGCCTGTTTAATACTTGAACTTTCAAATCAAACTGCAGGATAAGGGTTCCTGCCATATTTATGGCCTTGGAAATTCTGTTGTTGAATTTCCAAACTATTGTGTGTGCACCATGTGATGTTCATTTACCTTTCCTTTTGATTTTAGGTGTAATTTGCGCCTTCAAAGCCCAATATGTAGGGGTGATCGGTTAGCTCAGTTGGTTAGAGCGTGGTGCTGATAGCACCAAAGTTGCCAGTTTGATCCCCACATGGGCCATTGTGAGCTGCGCCCTCCTTAAAAGGGTCTACTATGCCATTGTAGCATGAAAGCAATGTGTAACCAATGACCATGGCTGTTCCCCAATTTTAAAAAAATTTAAAATAAAATTTTTAATTTTATGTATCTCAGTTGGAGAGAATGGAGTTTGGATGTTGAAAACCTGTTTGATTTTTGCTTCTTCCCTCTACCCAACCTTCCCCTGCCATACACTCACTGTATTTCCTAGTAATGAATGTTGGATTCTGGTGAGAAAAAAAGTTTAATCACAGAAGGTAGGGAAATCTTACTTCTAGTTACTTTAGGTGTAGCACACAGTTCTTTTCCGACTCAATATCATTTCTCCCTTCTTTCTTCCTAACAACCCCAACAGTTTTTAAGGTGGCCCAGATAAATGCAATAAATGCAAGCTTTCTCAGTCTCCCTTGTGGGGCAGGTGACAGCTCTGGCCAATAGCTACAAGGAAAAACTTGCTGGAGATGTCCTAGACAGCTTTTTTCTTCCCTGATAAGTTCAGGTAGAGTTAGTACAGCCTTCCGTCTTCCTCATGCCTTGAACACAGGTATGGTATCTGGAGTTTCAACACATTCTGCAACCACAAGGCAGAGAGGCAAAGAAGTGTAGAGATACTGGCCCTGACATCACCAACTCATTGAACAAATGCCAGCTGCCGCCTACTTCCAGACTTCTTTCTATGTTAGAATAGTAACCCTATCTGTTTAAGCCACTGTAACAGGTTTTCTGTCACAGCTAAAAGCATTGCTAACTGCCACATTTGGCCAGGAAAAGAATCCAGTCTTCACCTTCACATCTGAGTAGATTTCGCTGTTTAAAATAATCCTTGTTAGGTTCCTGCAGTTTGCCTGCTCCTTGAGAATAGAAGCTTCTAGGGGCCATGCAGTGAGCAATGGCCGCACACAGGCTCTAATATCTCTCACCACTCCTGTTTCACCCAAGACCAAAGCAAGCAGTGAAATTATTGTATTAAAGTTGTCATCATCCTCATGCACCACTGACCATTGGTCACAAGTTCAAGTTTACAAGTGAAAGCTGTGGCCTTCTGAGGACATCATTAAGGGCCATATCACAGAGCATGCACCATGTTTCTTCTCTGATACAATGCTATGGAATTACCTTCAATGTGACAATCATGACAATTCTTCCCAACAGCATTTTCTGATGGAAATAAATTTGGCATCTTTAATGACCAAAGTAAAAGGATCTTAAAGGACACACACATAAAAGGAGGGGCTTCCAATGTGAATACTGTCCGCAGGGGAAGAATATTTTTACTAAGTGGACATAAGATGCAGGCAATGACCACTTTGGGGGACCAGGCTAAGCTTCTGGGTGAAGGGCTACACCAGTACCCCACTTGCTAATATGCAAGAAGGTATACCCCCATGAAAGCAGGTGGTTCCAAGATATTTAGCATCTTGCCACTCAACATGGGGTCCTCACACCAGACACACTGGCACCACCTGGGAGGCTCTGAGAAATGCAGCTCAAGCTCCATCCCAGATCTTTAACAGGCTCTCCAGGTGATTTAAATGCATTCAAGCTTGAGAAGCACTGGCTAAGAACTCTAGAAAGGTTCCCCTCATGTTATATTACACCTGAAATCAGGAGATGTTAATTATTCCCACTCCAGCAAATGGCAGGCATTGTCCAGTATTCAGAGGGCCACAAATGTTGCCTGTGGACGCTGCAAGGATTTGCAGCACTTACCATCGCAGCAACAAGAAAATTTACTCTGCCTGTGGCATCAATGATGAATATATTTGACTCATCTAAAGATATTAATTTTCACCTAACGGGTCATTTATCAAGGTCTCTGAGGTAAATACATATTCTTCAAGATGACAGGGATAACAACAGTTGTTGCTGGGAACTATGCTATGTATATGCAATAAAAATTTTTCATAAAGACACTTCCTCCTATCACCTTAACAAGGCTACATAAATATTTCAGAAGGCTGGTATGCAGTCTGGTTTATACCGCTGGAAAGAGCTTTCTTGAGCATTTGTGCTAGTTGGTCAGACCCTAGAATTCTGTCAACAGATTGTCTGTGGCATTATCAAAAGAACCGGAAGCTTATTTATACCCAATCATGGCACTAATTCACTTAAGTAAAATGCACATTTTGCTATTCTAGAAGTGTAAATATCAAATATAACCACATATACCGTGCATCCTATATTGATTGTGCCAGCCCTGAAGGTCAGTGAAGGTCAGTGGTGTTCTGAATAGAGCACCAAGGAAAGGAGATTAAACAAACTGAAGTTTAGGGACGTTATCCTTTTTGTTATTAAAATTTACTGACGTCTACAGCCATCCCATCCTGACCGTGCCCCATCTTGTCTGATCTCGGAAGCTAAGCAGGGATGGGCCTGGTTAGTACTTGGATGGGAAGTTATTCTATATTCATTAAAAGAAAGAAAGATCGCTGCAAGCAGAAACTTTCCAGAGCATCAGGATTTCTTGTCCTACAAACCAAGCTGAAATTCCTTGGCAATAAGATTTCTGCTTCCAGCAGTAGTGTGGTCTAGGGCAGTGGTTCTGGAAGCATGGTCCCTAGAATAACAGCATCAAGATCACCTGAGAACTTGTTACAAATGCAAATTATCACAGTCCACCTAGACCTACTGAAGGCCAGAAGCCTATGTTTTAACAAATGATTCTGCCGGTAGCTAAACTTAAGAGAACCATTAAGATCAATGTTACTCAAACCATTATCAGTGAAGGACATGTTTTTTTTAGTTCTAATCGATCATGGATTGATACTTTTGAAAAATAATATACTGATACATTGCCAGGAAAATGAAATACAGAAGACATATGAAATACAAGTCCCAATGTTTTATTATTAAATTCCACTGAAAAAAAATTACTTGGTGTAATTACTAAAGTGCTTACTCTCAAATGCTTACTCTCAATCTCTGCACTTATATCCTATCCTCTTAGACCAGCAACTAATTCACAGAATGGCACTGTCGTGCAAGCCACATTTTCAGTAGCACTGGTCCAGATACCCAGAAAGGCCTTTTCCTATAACAAAGTATGTAATTTTATTGATTCTAAGATGCACTTTTTTCCCCACATTTTAACCTCTCTGAAATTGGAATGTGTATCAAAATCACTATCCGCCTGGAGGCAGTGGGACTTAGCTCTCATGGTCTGTGCATGTGCATTAAAACCTCCAAAATGGGTGTCAACCACCTGGAAAAAGGCCAGAGACAAAGTAGAAGACTTTCTTTTTTTTAAGCTGACACATCCTGCCACTTGTTGGCAGCTCAGCTCAGGTCAGGAATTGAACCAGCGACCCTGTTGCTCAGAGCTCGCACTGAGCGAGCTCTTAACCAACTGAGCCACTCGGCCGGCCCTAGAGTAGAAGACTTTTAAGAAATGCTGCATCACCAGTGCTTCTGATGGCACCGAGGATGATATTTTGTGGAAAATCATTGGCATCAGTGACTCTGAGGAGAAAGTGATTCAGATCTGTTGGAGTGTGAATATGAGAAAGTTTTCTATCTTTTTTTTTAAGATTTTTTTATTGGGGAATTGGGGGATGGGAACAATGCTGGGGAACGTGACACAAAGAAATAATTAAATGGAAATGTAAAAGAAAGGATAAACAATATGAGCTGACACAAAGGTGTAATGTATGTTCACTTGGATCCCAGTGGGATATAGAGCAGTGGTTCTCTACCTCGGTTGCACAGTGGACACACCTGTAAAACTATAAAACTATTAATGCTTAGGTCCCACCCCAGTAGATTCTGATTTAATTGGTATGGAGCATGGCCTGGGCTTCTGGAATTCTTAAAGCTGCCCAGTTCTAACATGCAGCCAAGGAAGCATTGATATTAAAAAATGGAGATTGTGAGGGCCAGCCGAGTGGCTCAGTTGGTTAAGAGCTCGCTCAAGAATGTGAGCTCTGGGCCGGCTGAGTGGCTCAGTTGTTTAAGAGCTTCCTCAAGAGTTTGGGCTCTGAGCAACAGTGGTTCGATGCCCGGCCTGAGCTGAGCTGCCAATAGGAGGCAGGATGGCTCAGCTAAAAAAAAAAAGAGTATGAGCTCTGAGCAACAGGGTTGCCAGTTCAATTCCCAGCCCAAGCTGAGCTGCCACTGAGCTGCCAAAAGGTAGCAGGATGGCTCAGCTTTAAAAAGAAAATGGAGATCATGATCTCAGTTTAGGCAGTCTTCTTAGATATGACTCCAAAAGCACAAATGACAAAAAAAAAAGTAGACAAATTGGGCTTTATAAAAATTATCTCTTGGGGCAGCCAGGTGGCTCAGTTGGTTAGAGCACATGCTCTGAACAAGGTTGCCAGTTCAATTCCCACATGGGCCAGTGAGCTATACCCTCTGCAACTAGATTGAAGACAACGACTTGAGCTGAGCTGCTGCTGAGCTGCCGGTGGGTGGCCGGATGGCACAGTTGGTTAGAGCATGTGCTCTTAACAAGGTTGCCGGTTCAATTCCTGCATGGGATGGTGGGCTGTGCTCCCTGTAACTATTTTGAATACGGCGACTAGGCTTGGAGCTGAGCTGTGCCCTCCACAACTAGATTGAAGGACAATAACTTGACTTGGAACTGACGGGTCCTGGAAAAAACAGTTACCCAATAAAAAATAAAGAATTAAAAAATTAAAACTCTTGTACTTCAAAGGAAATCATCAATACAGTTAAAAGACAACCCACACAATGGGAGAATATATTTGCAACTCATATTTCTGATAAGGGACTTGTATGCAGAATATATAAAGAACTTTTACAACTCAATAATAAAAAGCAAATGACTCACCTAAAAATGGGCAAAGGATCTGAAAAGACATTTCTCCAAAGATGTGCAAATGGCTGACAAACAACTGAAAAGATGTTCAACATCAATTAGTCATCAGAAAAAAATGCAAATCAAAGCCACAATTATATACCATACCCACTTAACATGGCTATAATGAAAAAGTCTGATAATAACAAGTGTTGGTGAGGGTTTGGAGAAACTGGAACCCTCATGCATTACTGGTGTCAATGAAAAATGGTACAGCTGCTGTGGAAAACAGTCTGACAGTTTCTGAAAATGTTAAACAGAGTTAGCACCAGCAATTTCATTCCTAGGTATCTACCCAAGAGTAATGGAAACATGCACCCACACAAAAACTTGTTCATGAATTTTCATGGAAGCATTATTCATAATAGCCAATAACTGGAAATAAGTCAAATATTCATCAACTGATGAATGGATAAATAATATGTGGTCTACCCATACAATAGAATGTTATTTGCAATAAAAAGGAATGAAGTACTGATAACAGACTACAACACAGATAGACCGTGAAAACAGTTTGCCAAGTGAAAGAAGCCAGCTGCAAAAGGCCACATATTGTATTATATCCATTTGTATGAAATGTCCAGGATAGACAAATCCTAAAGACAAAAAGTAGATTAGTGGTTACCTAGGTCAGTGGGGGTTGGGGTACAGGGTAGGGGTTGGGTAGAAGAACAACTGCTTTTGGGGTAACGAAATCTTCTAAAATTAACTATGTGATGGTTGCACAACGCTATGAACATATTAAAAACCACTGGTTTGTAAATGGGCAAATTGTATGGCATGTGAATTATAACTCAAGTTGTTAAAAAAAATGGAGAAGTGGCAATATTTGAAGGAATAATGGCTGAGAATTTGCCAGAACTGATTAATTACATGAGTCCATAAATACAAGAAGCAAACATGTAACAAGTATGTTAATTAAAATGAAATCTACCCTGGACATACTACAGTGAAACTGATAGCCCAAAACAAAGAAATCCCTGGCAATCAAAATTCGGAGGGCATTGCAAACACACTGAAATCATCACAGCATCTTAATTGCCAGAGGACAGAACTTCAGAACAAGGGACTACTCAGAAGGTACCGTGTTTAGCCTGAAATCTCTAGGATAAAAACAAAACACTAGACAGAAACAGAAATTGAAGCGGTATTGCCCTGCCTTTGATTCACATTTGGTTTGTCAGGACAGGAACACAGCTTGCCTGGTGGAAAATATAAAATGCCTCTAACTTAAAAGCTAAATGTTAAAAAGCCATCTGACACAGTTTTAGTTAGAATCTCTAAGAAATTACCTGCACTAAGGGGAAGAATGGAGACTTTTCTCCGACTGCTGGATATCTGTTGGTCAATACTCAAGAGTGTAAATCAGAAACAGCTGTCTATAGCCACATAGGGTACCACCTTACTGATTAAAAGCTCACGCTGCCTAAGATGAAGAGAAATATTAAGTCATTGTATATGCTGCAGGAAAATTCTGAGGGTTCATTTTTCCTAATTCCTGAGTAAATTATCTGCTTCAGGTATCTGTTTATTTTTTTTAAATGGACTGTATTCTTTCTTTCTTTTTTTTTAACTTTATTGGGAATCATTGTGTTTTTCCAGGACCCATCAGCTCCAAGTCAAGTTGTTGTCCTTCAATCTTAGTTGTGGAGGGTGCAGCTCAGCTCCAAATCCAGTCGCCATTTTCAATCTCGTTGCGGGGGGTGTGGGGGGCGCAGTCCACCATCCCATGTGGGAGTTGAACCAGCAACCTTGTTGTTAAGAGCACGTGCTCTAACCAACTGGACCATCAGGCCGCCCTTCAGGTATCTGTTTATTCACTATGGGAACGACATGATAAGGTATTCATTTTTAGTAAAAGTATACTTCCTGAAAAGTGGTTTTGAATCTTCCATTCCTACACATATATAATTCATAAATATTGAATTCAATTGTTTAAGGAACAGTATTTAAGATACAATTAAAGTGACAGTTTTCTACATTAAGTTCTCCTTTCTTTACAGGAAAAGCATTAAGTCCTTTAAGACAAACAAGAAAGAAATTCTAATAGTTCATTATGTATGCAGCTACATCTGTCAATGTTTATCAAGAGTGAATGCAAGCTTTAAAACAGGGAGATAAAGGCTGAGAGAAATATACACAAGATTTTATCACCTACATGACTACAAAAGTAACAGATTAATTTACAAAAGCAAAACAAAGACCTTTCTAGATGTCAGGTATTGTACAAGCCCACAATTATAGTTTCCTAAAAGATAACTTTATGTTAACAATCAGAGGGTTCTATTTGCCAGCACAGAAGTACATAAATAGGTACATTTCTCATTTTGTACTGTAAGAGTGGTAGAATTTTACCATCCTTTGGCTGGAAAAAAGCTGATTGTGAGTGAAAATGTGACAATACTCATGACCAACCAAGCATCCTGCCCATCAAACCCTTAATCCTAAATTGTGCTGCTTTCAGTTCCATAAAAGCGAAAACACATTTAGGTAGGAGCTCCTTTTAAAATGTTGAGTTGTCCCTTCTAGAGCCTCAAATAAAGGTAGCTCTTTACACAGTTGAATGAAATTAACAACATTTCATCTGCAATCCTTCCTTTCTTCATTAAATATGTATCAGGAATTTTCTGTTTGCCAGGAGTGTGCCTGATATTCAGCTCAGTAACAGTAAAAAGATGAGTGGAGATTAAGAGCTCATAGTTGCCCCAGTTTAGGATGCGATATAGGCTCCCTTCAGAAACATGTAGGATGAAAACAAACAGATATGCAGTGAATGGTACACCCAAGTGGGAAGCCAGAGATGCTGGGGAAAGGGATTAAGAAAAAAGGCTTGTGGGGAAAACAGCAAAAGAAACCAAGGGAACAAATGCGATGTGAGAAACTTTCTACTAAGAATTTTTTTTACTTCACAATTTGCTATCTACTTTCAGTCCTCACACTTAATCATTCATGTTTTGTCCCCAATATCACACTACCAGTTATTTTACCATGTTCTGTTTGGGACCTTCTCACCTGTACCTGACTGCCTTCTAGACACCTGAGTTTTCAAGCTACTGTGAAGAATCTGGGGTGAGAGTGAGCCTCTAATTCAGTCCTGAATCCCCAGGACTGATTCAGAAGCTCCGCCCACGCCCTTGAGGGTTCTCTCAATGAACAATTATTGATATTATTGGTCAACATTTCTTGGTATATTTAGGGAATGGAGAATTTTGTTTAATGCTATTGATACCACCAGCCCAAGGCAGCAGAAAGATCACAACTTTGGAGAAGAATTTGGATTCAATCCCTTATCAACGGGGAGCCAAAAGTCCCATAGGAAAGGCTCCGTTTGTATCTCTTGTCTTAGATTCCCAACTGGTTGGTTCCTATGAAAAGCACCCTGCTTGGGCAATAAATGTTACCAATATCCGACCTATCAACCCTATATCCTTGGGAAAGTCACTTAACCTCTGCAATGTTTTCTATTTTCTATACCAGGGGGCGGCAAACTTTTGAGACAGAAGAGCCAATCCTGTCCCTCACAACAATTTAAAAATTATTTGCGAGCCATAAAACAAATGAAATCACCATTATGTGAATAATACCCTTTAAAATTTTATAAATGAAACTATGATAGTTTTATTTTCATTTTCAATTTTATTTCAGAGCCGCATGTGGCTTGTGAGCCGCAGTTTGCGAACCCCTGTTCTATACTGAAAATGCAAATAGTAACTTGAGATATTGCCAGTTATATAAATAACTTGAATATAACTTGAGATATTGCGAGAATTAAAAGGGACAGTTTATGTAAAAAGTACTTAGCGGACCTAAAGTTCTATATAAATATTACTTTGGGTTGCAATGTCTTGGGAGCATTTTAGGATCTTGGAGCATTTTAGAGTCACTACCATGAAAAAAAAACATTCTTCTTGTTCTGCTTTATACATAAACGGTTCTACCAGTCTTTATTATATTCTAATCATCTATCTTTTCACTTCTGGGTAGAAGCTTAATAAATATAGTTCTGATCCTCATTATTTTACTCAATATTTTATTAAAGAAGACACAACTATTTAAATTAAACTATATGAAGGTTTTAATTGACAGAGCTATTAAACCATTCAAATAAAAGTCATCATTAAATCCTAATTTAGTATTACTTATCAGAATACAAGGGATGTATGAAACCATATTTTTGATGGGGAAATACTTGTTGACAAAAATTATCTATAAATGACCACGTTATTTCTGTTATTAGGTAACATTCCATAAATATTCTGAGAATATTTTTAATCATTGAGCAGGAGTAGAATAAATGTGAAGAACAGAACAAAATATGGGGAAATGACATCCAAAATAGCACAGGTATGGTTAAGAAAAAGATGTTTATTTTCATAGTGTTTATATTTTTCAAAGAAATACATATGTATAGTTTAAAAAGTGAAGAGTTCTTTAAAATATCAGGTCCCTGCCCTACCCCTCTCCATCCACATTCTGACTCCTCTGAGGCAAAAATTTAAAACACTTACCTGTATTTTTTTCTAGCTACTTACAGTAAGCCCTCACTTAACATTGTTGATAGGTTCTTGAAACTGTGGTGAAACAATATATAACAAAACCAATTTTACCATAGGCTAATTGATAAAAATAATAGTAAGTGCCAACAGCATTTCAATGTTTTAATGAAATGACACTATTTGAGGAACTGCTGTATCTTCATATTTCTAAATGACATCCTTTTACAGCTATAACTTGACTTTTTCATTTTAGGTGTTTTTTAAAATTTTTATTTATTAGTTTCAGGTGTACAAAACAATGTACTAGTTAGATATTTACACCCCTCACAAAGTGATAACCCTCCTCCCCCAATCTACTACCTCTCTGACATCATATATAGCTGTTACAATTCCATTGACTCTATTCCCTATGCTGTACTCCACATCCCGTGACTATTATCTGCACTATAGTTGACTTTCAATATTATTCAGCTTCAGCTTCAGGTGTACAGCATGTTCTCTTAATCTCCTAACATGGAAGATGAAGATTTACTAGCTCTCTTATGTCTCCATACATATACTTCCTTTCTCAAACATCCAAAATAGTCATATTTAAAATTTATTTTCATTGGGGAACAGTGTGTTTTTCCAGGACCCAACAGCTCCAAGCCGAGTAGTTGTCTCAATCTAGTTGTAGAGGTCGCAGCTCAGTGGCCCATATGGGGATCAAACCAGTAACCTTGGTGTTGTGAGCACTGCGCTCTGACCAACTGAGCTAACCAGCTGCCCCCACACCAAAACAATATTTATTTGGGTAAATCAATGATCATTGAGCAAAACTACCTGCAATGGTTACCATTTCCTTTCTTCTTCTATCCCTCCCCAATCCAATAACTGCCTCTTCTTTTTACACTATTGTTTGGTTTTCTATTCGACTAGAACAAATTCATGCCCAAACTTTCCGACAACCTGCAAAACACTACTAGGTACAGCCAAACACATCATGTAAGCCTTTTTTTTTTCTTGGCAATCTCCTGGCTGTAGTTATGCTGTAGTACTCACTGGTGGCATTCAAGCCCTGATCCCCAGCTGTCATCCCAGGCCATCCTTTAACATCAATCTGGAAGTTTCCTATGATTCCACCTGTATTGGTGCTCCAGGTTTTAAGATCCCATATTTTCCTATTTCTTGGTTCATTTCCCCTTTGCAATGGACCAAAACAAAACATTTCATCAGTTAGAAAGCTGTTGCAGTGTTCCAGGTGGTGGCTGGTTCACTTGGAACCTTTGGCCCCTAAGTTCTTGTAACACTTGTTCTGTGAGGCTAGATAACCTCTGTTTTATGCTTTTGAAAGAAAAAAAGTTATAATCTTTTTGAGACCCTGCAAAGATATTTTTTTCTACTCTTACACTTGACTGATCATTTTGGCTGCTATTTCCAGCTGACAAATAATTTTCTCTGTGAATTTTGGAGGCCTTGCTCCATTGTCATATAGCTTTCTAAATTGCTATTGAAAGTCCAGTGCTTATTTCGCTTAGCATAATCATCTCAAATTCCATCCATGTTGTTGCAAATGGCACTATTTAATCTTTTCTGATGGCAGAATAGTATTCCATTGTGTATATATACCATATCTTCTTTATCCAATCATCTATTGAAGGAATAAAGTTTAATAAAAAAATACCATTGGTGACTCTGAGAGAATGAAGCCCTCACACATTTGTATTTATATAAAATCTGCAAACTTAAAAAAAAAAGTCCAGTGCTAATAATCCTTTTATGGAACTAGTTATTCTTTTTCTTGGAAGCATTTAGAATCTCCTTATTCTTTTTCCATCTAACATGCTGGTGGGTGCCTTAAGTCTGGCAACTCATGTCTTTCACTTGTGAAAAAACACTCTTGAGTTCTCTTTCCATAATTTTCCCTTTCATTTACTCTGTTATCTTTTATCGGGATAACTATGAGACAGGTTAGGCTTTCTCTAATTAGTCTTTTCTCTTTTTATCAATCTCATTGTCATATGGTTGAACTTTCAGGGACATTTCCTCAACTTCATATTCTATCCTACTGAATTATTTTATGTCTCCTACCATATTGTTAATTTCTAAGAGTTCTTTTTCTGTTCTCTGAATATTGCTTTTAATATTATCCTGCTAATATTGCATTCATGGGATCACTTTCCTCTCTGACAATATTAATTATAGATTTAGGCACTTAGGAAGTTTTATTCTGCTCCCCATACTCACTGTTTACACCAAGTTCCATTTTCCTATTTATTTTGTTACAATTGCTGTCCTTCACATCAGATGCTTTCCTCAAATGGACAACCATGTATCATCCTTCAATCTACCACATGGTGGACAAGTGGGTCTGCCAGTGTTCTGGGAGTGAGATGAGGAAGAAGCAACGTGAGCGTGTGAGGGTTAGGGGATAGGGGGCATGTCTCAACATTCAGCATGTCAGGCTGTTTTCATGGAAGTGCCTCATCTCTGCCCTTGACAATGCCTTGAGCCTCAGAGTCCAGAATTTATCTAATTCAATCTGTCAAGAAAGTGAACTTCAAGGCTTCTACTAAGGTCTGGAGAGCCCACGTATGGAAACTGTGGGGGTTCCTACCTGACCCCTTCAGATCCTTCCGATTGATTCTATGAATCCATCCCCCAGTGCCTGTGTGCTTTGCTTCTAATAATTCTCACCTTCATCTGCAGCCTTCTTCAGCGTCCTATTTTTAGGCTCTAAGAGTCACTTCGCAGCATGCTAACAGAGCTGGAAACACGTGGATGATAACACTCCCACGCACAACTATAGTGAATTGCTGGTGTAAGAGTATGCCTCTAGTCAGGACAATCTCTGATATGCAATGTACACTCCCGAGTTCCCCTACTGGGTGAGACAGAACCTGGGACTTAGCCTAAAATTACCCCTTTCCTTGGCTTCCTACTCTTCACTATCTCCATCATTCCCCTCCTGCTTTCTCTTAGGAGCACTTCCTTAATGGAGCACTTCCACATGAATCTACATCTCAGAGTCAGCTTTTGGAGAACCAGGCTTCAGACCATCATCTCGGTGCCCAGGTTTGGGAAAGGACCCAGGAGCCTAACCACTCTTCAGCAAACTTGCAACTAGTTCTTCTGATTCTGGACTTGACCCAAACCCCCACTACCACCAGAGATTTCAGGAACCTCCAATTCCTGAACATTTAGTGTGTTCCAGGAAGCTGAGACTCACAGGCTTCTGGGAGTTTGGGACAATTTTAGAGCAATTTCCTGTACTGTCATTTTTTATTCAATTTTAAGTTAGACTTCAGAAACACCTCGAGCATCAGAGTCAAGTATTATTCCAAATGTCTTGGGATACAACTCACTCTCCTCTTGGCAGTGTGTACTTTACTAGAAAATATGCACAAGTCTTACCCGACTTCAACCTCTAGAAGTTAAGAAGCTCTATAATCAGACAAACGTAGGTTTAACTACTTTACAACTGTGTGATGACAGGCAAGTTACTGAACCTCTCTGTGACAATTTTATCCCCTGAAACGGATACAACATGCTTATCACAGTGCCTGTCATATAGTGAGTCCTATCATTGGAGTTCTTTTCTGGTGGTGAAAATAAGTTTTTAGTACTCCCACCATATGATTTCACCTAGTTTCCACATTTCAGAGATGTTGGTCAAGGTTAAGGGTATAGTCTAAGGCAGTGATTCAAAAAATGTAGTCTCCAGACAAGCAACAGCATCACTGAGAACTTAATAGGGCAAAGTTTCAGGTCGTCTCCAGACCTACTGAATCAGAAATTCTGGGAATGGAGCCTAGCCATGTGTGTTATAATGGGCCTTCTAAGGGATTCTAAGGCACACACAAGTGTGAGAAACACAGTGCTAAGGCTACAGATCAGAGAAAAATACAATAGACCCCCACAGAGATAAGGCCAAGACCTAGAGCCAGTTGGTGTGGTATTTAAGATCATAAGCAGAACAAATGACTATATATAAAAACTCAATGGGGCCGGCCGAGGGGCTTGTTGGTTAAGAGTTGGCTTGGGAGCGTGAGCTCTGAGCAGCAGGACCCTGGTTCGGATCCCACATGTGGGCCAATAATGCTGCACCCTCTACAGCTAAGATGGTGAACAACAGCTTGACCTGAAGCTGGGCTGCTGTGAGTTACCGGAGATGGCGTAAGCTGCAGTGGGGCTGCAGCAGGCTGCTGTGAGCTACCGTGAGTGGCTGGCAGCCAGCGTGAGTGGCCGGAAGACGGTGTGAGCTGCCGTGAGCCACCGTGAGCAGCTGTCCAATGGCCAGCGACCAATCTGCCTTAGCCAGGAAGAGCGCAATGATCACAATACCAACGTGGGCCAGTGAAGTAACGTCCTCCACAACTAGACTGAAGAACAAAAGGACAGCAACTTGTCT
>NW_017732499.1:74573-76470 GCF_001890085.2 Hipposideros armiger | reverse complement strand
CATATGCTGTTTGTCATTCTCCGACTGACTTATTTCACTTAGCTTACTATGTTCTCTAGGTCCATCCATATCGTTGCAAATGGTACTATTTCCTTCTTCTTCATAGCTGAGTAATACTCCATTGTGTAAATGTACCATAGTTTCTTAATCCAGTCATCTACTGATGGGCATTTAGATTCTTTCCAAGTCTTAGCTATTGTAAATAGTGCTGCAATGAACATAGGGTGCATATATTTTTTTCGAATTAGTGTCTTGGGTTTTTCTGGATAAAGACCTAAGAGTGGAATTGCTGGGTCATAAGGTAGTTCCATTTCGGGTTTTTTGAGATACCTCCATACTGCACCAATCTGCAATCCCACCAACAGTGCACTAGGGTTCCCTTTTCCCCACAACCTCGCCAGCACTTGTTGTTTGTTATTTATTGATGATAGCCATTCTGACTGGGGTAAGGTGGTATCTCATCATTGTTTTAATTTGCATTTCCCTAATAATTACTGAGGTTGAACATTTATTCACATGCCTGTTGACCACCTGTATGTCCTCTTTAGAGAAATGTCTCTTCATATCCTCTGCCCATTTTTTAGTTGGGTTGTTTGTTTGTTTTTGGTGTTGAGTTGCAATGAATGTTTTATAAATTTTGGATATTAACCCCTTATCAGATATATCATTCACAAATATCTTCACCCATTCAGTAGTCTTACTTTTTGTTTTATTGATGGTTTCCTTTGTTGTGAAAAAACTTTTTAAGTTTGATGTAATCCCATATGTTCGTTTTTTTTCTTTTACTTCCCTTGCCTGAGGGGATGTATCAGTAAAAATATTGCTCAGGGTAATGTCTGCAAATTTACTCCCTATTTTTTCTTCTAGGAGTTTTATGGTTTCAGGTCTTACATTTATGTCTTTAATCCATTTTGAATTTGTTCTTGTATATGGCGTAAGCAGGTTGTCCAGTTTCATTTTTTTGCATGTGTCAGTCCAATTTTCCCAGCACCATTTACTAAATAGACTATCTTTACTCCACTGTAAATTCTTGCTTCCAATGTCATAGATTAAGTGACCGTCTATGGATGGGTTTATTTCTGAGCTCTCTATTCTGTTCCATTGATCTATGTGCCTGTTTTTATGCCAGTACCATACTGTTTTGATTACTGTAGCCTTGTAGTATGTTTTGATGACTAGTAGCATGATACCCCCAACTTTGTTCTTATTTCTCAGGATTGCCATGGCTATTCGGGGTCTTGCACGATTCCATATAAATTTTAGGATCATATTTTCTATTTCTGTGAAAAATGCCCTTGGTAGTTTGATAGGACTTGCACTGAATGTATATATTCCTTTAGGCAATATGGACATTTAAACTATATTAATTCTTCCTATCCATGAGCATGGTAGGTGTTTCCATTTGTCTGTATCTTCTTTTATTTCTTTCTTCAGTGTCTTATAATTTTCTGAGTACAAGTCTTTTACTTCTTTGGTTAAATTTATTCCTAAGTATTTTATATTTTTTGAAGCAATTGCAAATGGAACTGTTTTCTTAATTTCTCCTTCCAATAATTTATTATTGGTATATTATCAGTGGTAAATGCCACTGATTTCTGAATATTGATTTTGTATCCTGCTACCTTACTGAATTCGTCTATCAGTTCCAATAGTTTTTTTTTTGAGATTTTTATTGGGGAATTGGGGGGATGGGAACAGTGCTAGGGAATTGGGGAAAGGGGAACAGGCAAGTTGCTGTCGTTTTTTGTTCTTCAGTCTAGTTGTGGAGGACGTTGTTTCACTGGCCCAAGTTGGCACCATCATTGCGTTCTTCCCGGGCGAGGCAGATCAGTCGCCAGCTTCTGGATGGCCACTCACTGCGGCTTGAGGGCCGCTCACACTGGCTGCTGGCTACACA
>NW_017732499.1:63211-74068 GCF_001890085.2 Hipposideros armiger | reverse complement strand
CTTGTTTTGTTCCTGATCTTAAGGGGAATGGTTTTAGCCTTTCCCCATTGAGTATGATGTTAGCTGTGGGTTTATCATACATGACCTTTATTATGTTGAGCTACGATCCCTCTGCTCCCACTTTGCTAAGAGTTTTTATCATAAATTGCTGCTGGATTCTGTCAAATGCTTTTGCTGCATCTATTGATATGACCATATGATTTTTATTTTTCATTTTGTTGACGTGGTGTATCGCATTAATTGATTTGCGGATATTGAACCAACCTTGCATACTAGGGATGAAACCCACTTGATCATGGTGTATGATCTTCTTAATATATTGCTGAATTTTGTTTGCTAATATTTTGTTGAGGATTTTTGCATCTATGTTCATCAGGGATATTGGCCTGTAGTTTTCCTCTTTTGTACTGTCTTTGTCTGATTTTCGAATCAGGGTGATAGTGGCCTCATAGAAAGAGTTTGGGAGCCTTCCCTCCTTCTGAATTTTTTGGAATAGTTTGAGAAGAATGGGTGATAATTCTTTGAATGTTTGGTAAAATTCACTTGTGAAACCATCTGATCCAGGGCTTTTGTTTGTTGAGAGCTTGTTGATTACTGATTCAATTTCCTTGGTGGTAATCAGTCTACTCAGATTTTCTGTTTCTTCTTGAGTTAGCTTTGGAAGATTGTATGCTTCTAGAAAATTATCCATTTCTTCCAGATTGTCAAATTTGTTGGCATTTAGTTGCTCATAGTAATTTCTTAAATTTTTTTGTATTTCTGTGGTGTCTGTTGTCACTTCACCTCTTTCATTCCTGATTTTACTAATTTGAGTCCTCTTTTGTTTTTTTGATGAGTCTGGCTACAGATTTGTCCATTTTGTTCTAAAAAAACCCCAGCTCTTGGTTTCATTGATCTTTTGTATTGTTTTCCTGGTCTCTATTTCATTTATTTCTGCTCTGGTCTTTATTATCTCCTTCCTTGTACTCCCTTTGGGCTTATTTTGCTGTTCTTTTTCCAGTTCCCTGAGGTGTAAGGATAAACAGTTGATTTGAGATTTTTCTTGCTTTTTTAGGTAGGCCTGCACTGCTATGAACTTCCCTCTTAGGACTACTTTCACTGCATCCCAGAGATTGTGGGTTTTGGTGTTTTCATTTTCGTTTGTCTCAAGATAGCTTTTGATTTCTTCCTTGATCTCATTTTTGTCCCAGTCGCTATTTAGTAACATGTTATACAGCCTCCATGTATTTGTGTGCTTTCCGGATTTCTTCTTATACTTGATTTCTAGTTGCATAGCATTGTGGTCGGAGAAGACACTTGATATGATTTCAATCTTCTTAAATTTATTGAGGCTTGTTTTGTGGCCTAACATGTGGTCTATCTTAGAAAATGATCCATGTGCACTTGAGAAGAATGTATATTCTATTGCTTTGGGGTGAAATGCTCTGAAAATATCAGTTAAATCCAGCTGGTCTAATGTGTCATTTAAGGCTGCTGTGTCCACACTGATTTTCTGTCTGGAGGATCTGTCCATTGGTGACAGCAGGGTGCTGAAGTCCCCTACTACGATAGTGCTACTGTTGATCTCCGTCTTTATGTCTGTCAATATCTGTTTTATATAGTTAGGGGCTCCTAGGTTAGGTACACAGATGTTTACTTGTTGGATCGATCTCTTTATTATTATGAAGTGCCCTTCTTTGTCCTTTATTATATTCTTCAATTTGAAGTCCGTTTTATCTGATATAAGTATTGCTACTTCAGCTTTTTTCTCCGTTCCATTTGCATGAAATATTTTACTCCATCCCTTTACTTTCAGCCTGTATGTGTCTTTTGATCTGAGGTGAGTCTCTTGTATACAGCATATGCAAGGGTCTTGCTTTCTTATCCATTCAGCCACCCTATGTCTTTTGATTGGAGCATTTAATCCATTTACATTTAATGTGATTATTGATAGGTGTGTAGTTATTGCCATTTTGTTATTTGTGGTCCTGGTCTTCGTTAGTTAGGTTGTTTTTCTCTTTCTTCTGCTTAAAAAAGCCCTTTTAACATCTCCTGCAATGCTGGCTTGGTAGTAATGAATTCCTTTAGCTTATTCTTTTCTGGGAAGCTCTTTATCTCACCTTCAATTTTAAACGATAACCTTGCTGGATAAAGCAATCTAGGTTGTAGGCCTTTGTTTTTCATCACTTTGAAAACCCCCTGTCTCTCCCTTCTGGCCTGCAGAGTTTCTGTAGAAAAGTCGGCTGATAATCTTATGGGGGTGCCCTTGTATGTAACTTGCTGCCTGTCCCTTGCTGCTTTTATGATTCTGTCTTTGTTTTTAACCCTTGCCATTTTCACTATAATGTGTCTTGGTGTGGGCCTGTTTGGGATCATCTTGGTTGGAACTCTCTGCACTTCCTGGGCTTGTATGTCAATTTCCTTTGCCAGGTTAGGGAAGTTTTCAGACATTATTACTTCAAATATGGTCTTGATCCCTTGCTCCCTCTCTTCTCCTTCTGGTATTCCTATGATGCGCATGTTGTTGTGCTTGATGTTGTCGCCCAGCTCTCTTAAACTATTTTCCATGTGTTTTATTCTTTTTTCTTTTTGTTGTTCCACTTAGATGATCTCTGCTATCTTGTCTTCTAAGTCACTGATTCAATCCTCTGCTTCATCCAATCCGCTAGTAATTCCATCGAGTTTGTTATTTAATTCAGTAATTGTATTCTTTAGTCCTAGTTGGTTGTTTTCCATTTCTCTATCCTTTATATTCTCATTAATTTCCTTGAACATTCCAATAAGCAGTGTTCTGAACTCTGTCTCCAGTCGATTGTTTACCTCTATTTCCTCTAGTTCCACTGATTCAGGAGGTGTCTTCTGTTTTTTTTATTTGGGATGTGTTTCTTTGTTTCCCCATTCTGGCTTACTCTTTGCGCTTGCTTCAATGTAATAGGTAGATCCCTTAGGTCTCTCAGTCTTTTCTGGGTGGTTTTATGTGGTATGTGTCCTTTATATTTGAATTACTCAGTCTCCTTATTCTCCTGTGCATGTGTACCAGAGGTGTTCCTTGTGTTGTGCATCTTCTCCTGTTGAAGTTGAGCTTTGATTGCTTTTGGCTTGTCAGTAGGTGGGACTGATTCCCAGGCTGACTTGCTGTGAGGATTAGCTGTGTCCACAGTTTATGAGCTGCTGTGAGAGGGTTGACCCCTCCGATGAGGCTTGGCCCCTATGGGCTCTTGTGCCTGTAGCGATTTCCCTTTGGGTGTGACTCTTGTAGGTCAAACCCCATAATGCTCTGATTTTATCTAAAGTTGGCCTCTGGGTGTGATGATTCTTGTGCCTGTTTGGCTGGGTCCTGCTGCAGAGTGATTTTAGAGCAAAACAGATCAACAAGCACAACCACAACAGCCACCAAAGGAAACCAGATACTCTCACGTGTAAAAAACAACCAATGCGGGCTGGCTGAGTGGCTCAGTTGGTTAAGAGCTCCCTCAAGAGTGCGAGCTCTTGAGCAACAGCGGTTCGATTCCTGGCTCCAGCTGAGCTGCCGCGGCAGGATGACTCAGCTAAAAACAAAACAAACCCAACAACCTACACTCAACATGTACAGAAATATCAAACATACAAAAGAAAACAAAATCAAAACAAAAAAAAAGAACAAAAAACAAAACAAAATAAAAAATATAGCACAAGAAACAAAATAGCAACTAAAAAAAACTGCAGAAAAATGAAAGGAAAAAAGGAAAAGTAGAGCAGTGAAAAGAAAGCAAAGAAGGGAGAGAGGGTAGAAAAGAAGAAAAAAGAAAAAAATATATATATCTACACACCCATATATATGGACATATATAGCCACATATATACCTATATATATATATATGCGTATATTAAAAACTAAAAATGATAATGAAATAGAAAAAAAAACCAAAAACAAGCAACCAAAAAAACCCCCAAAACACTCCCCTAAAAAAAAAAACCACACCCAAGGAAAAAAGAAAACAACCAGTGCTAATCTTGGCTAAAGTCCACCCAGCTTTCCCCAGGTCCTCCTCTGCTATACAAAAACTCCTCTGCATCTTGTGGGGGCAGAGCTGGCCACCTGGCGCCTAGAGTGACCCTGGCAATGCAGGTCTATTGTAGATGAGTGGGGTTATAAGGTGTGATTGGTAGTTTTTACAAAGTCAGTGCCATTTCTGGTCTCGCCTGCCCAGAGGCACACTGAGCAGCCAGAAGAGCCGATCGATGTTCGATGTGCATCTTCTGGCACTGTTTCCGCTGGAGGCGGTGAGGGGAGGGGGTGAGATTTCAGAGCTGCTAAAGGTCACCTGCAGGGGGTGAGGAGGTGGGGGGAGGTGGAGATGGGGTTAGGGGTGGGGGGTGGGGCGGGGCCCTGCGAGTGGCTCAGCAGCTGAAGTTGCCCTGCCTCCCAAGCAGGTGCAGGAGGGGTGGGGGCGGGGTATGTAGGCTCACACTCTGCAGCTTCTTCTCATTCGGAGTTTCTCAACCCCCTGGGTGTAGGAGCACCTCTGTAATCTGTCCCTACTCCTCCATTCAGAAGTCAGCTTAAGACTCTGGTATGGCGAGGGGCCAAGGTTTCTGAGAGAGGGTGGGGGTGGGTTCTTATCTATGTAGTTGTTTTTTGCTTTTTGTCCAAGAAAAAAGAAAAAAAGAAAGTCCCACCACTGTTTTGAGCTGAGGCTTCTGCCTCAGATGCTCCAGCCGAGCTCCGGGAGGGACCGCAGGGGCGCAGGGACTGAGCCCACCCTGGCGCTGCAACGTGCTCTCCGCTCTGCCTCGTGGCGTCCTGCAGCTCTGCAGCTCTGCAGCTGCGGGTGCGGGCTGCGTCTCCACTTCCCTCTTCCACCATTCGCCCGGTTTAAGGCTTCTGCCTCAGAGTCTGTGTGCCGCAGGGCTTCTGTTGCACTCCCGGTGGGACCGGGTGGGCGCAGGGACTGTCTCCTGGGGTCCTGCGGACTGTGCGGACCGCGCCTCTGCACACACGGCTTCTCTCTTCCCCCATTCACCTGGCCTCAGGCTTCTGCCTCAGACTGCAAACCGTTGCACACTTGCTGCTCTATAGGCGGGCCGTGAGGCGCAGGGAGTGAGCTGCGGGAACACTCTCTGATCTGCTCTGAGTCCCCTTGTCTCAGCAGCTGCAGGTGTGGGCTGCAACTCGATGAGTCTCGCCTCTCTCTTCCCCCACTTGCCCGATTTGCCCACCTTCAAGAAATCGGCGTGGGAGTCTCTTAGCTGCTCTTTTTGATGGGTAGAGGTTGGTTTGATGAGTTACAGCCATTCAAATTGCAGCAATTTGCAGGGGAGAACTCAGGGAGCCCTCCTCACAGCTGCCATTTCTCCCTCAATGAGACACAACTATTAAAATTCATTTGAAATTCTGAATTAGTGCCATGCAATCAAATGATCTTTAGAAGCAAAGAGAATTTAAGAGCAAGAAAGAGCTCCTTGAATCTGCCACTCAGAATCTGTGGGAACTGAGCAAGAAACAAACATTCCAACATGACCTTCATAGCAATTTACAGTTGCTTCAAGCCATGTAGGTGGTTTACTCTGAGGAGTACAAATCCGAGAAACAAGAAAGTCAATTCCTAATTTATGTCAGCCAAGAGCCTGAAATTTTAAAGAGAAAAAAGAGACAGCCCTTTCCCTGAAGGAAGCAAAGCGCAGAGGGTAACTCACACAGGTTTGTGTGCAGGGGTGATGACCAGCCAACCTACTTGGACACAATCTCTGAGCAGCTCAGTTTAATCTCCTGCATGGCAGAGCAGAGGATATTTCCCTCCAGCCCTTTCTGGCCTCTGTGTGAAGACCTCAAAGCTCTGCTATTGATATTAGGGACATAGCAGCTGTGAATACCACCACAGGGAATATTAGAGGGACCAGCTAAATGTCTGAAAAGCTTACCTATTTTATTTAATCATTGTGGAGTCTCACTTTACAATAATGATAGCAATATTCCAACTACTAATGAAATAATGGCTAACTTATACAGTATTTGCTGTATGCCTAGAAGACCTTTGTAAAGTACATGACACGCACATTCTCAGTGAATCCTCATAGCACACCTATGAGGTGGGTGCTGCTTGTATTACATTTTGCAGATGAGGAAATTAAACTTCACCAATGCTAAGTAACTTGGGTAAGGTCAACCAGCTACTGTGATGGAGCCAGTATTCAATCCCAAGTCTATCTGACTCCAAAAACCCTGTACTTAGCCACAGATGTTTCAATACCTTCATTGGGAGAGTCCAACCTATTTCAACTGTTGCAGTCTGTGATACATGTGCAGTTCTCTTTGCCTCACAAGGAAAGAAAATATTTCAAATAGTAATATTATATTATTGAAATGTGCATGAGGACAATACTTCCTTTCTGGTTGAGTACTGGATCTCTGCAGCTTTAGACAGCAGTAAAATCTGTTCAGAATGTGGCACCCTCCTAAAGTCATTGTACTAGTGGAGATTGAGCTGGTCCCCACAGTGCTTGCTTTGAGATTGGTGATACTTTGGTTGCCATGGACACCAGATTTCAACACACCACTGAGCACCGGGAATCCATCCCATGCAAAGCAATGGAGCCAGCAGATGGGCACAGTAACAGCTAACTGCTCATAATGCTATGGCCAATATTTGTTTTGCCACCTCTCATTTAGATGATGTTCTCACCCGTGAAGTCTGTAAGACTGTCTCTCATGTGGAAAACAGCTTCTTTATAGCCCAGGTAGCAACATTCACACTTCAGCATATCAAAGTCATTCATTTGTCTAGGTCAGGAATTGGCAAACTGCAGCTCGCGAGCCACATGCAGCTCTCTGGGTACGTACATGTGGCTCTGAAGTAAAATTGAAAATGAAAATAAAACTATCATAGTTTCATTTATAAAATTTTAAAGGATTTTTAAATTTCCCTTATTCGTAAAAATATATTTATGGCTCTCGAATCATTTCTAAATAGTTGTGACAGGATTGGATCATCCGCCTCCAAAGTTTGCCGAACCCCTGGTCTAGGTTGTTGAACGGGTAAAGCTATTCAGAAAAAGAAACCTTATCTTATACATAACACTTCTTTGTTCAGCTTGCTAAAAGAAAGAATGGATCAAATGACTTCTTGAAAATTCAGTTGGTCCAAGAGGCTACCACCCCAAGAACAATGAGTCTGTTAACTTGGTAGGTTTCACTAAAACTAAATCCATAAAGAAAATAATTAAGAAAAGACAAGTAGTATTTATATATCTATATCTATATCTAAAATGCATGAGAACAACATATTTTTCCTTGAGACAAACCAAACATCCAAGGCATTGTATTTAATTAATGAATGGAGGGCAGAGATCAATTAGAAAATGAATCATGAAGAGAAACACTTACTTGGACAAATCATGGACTGTCGGCCAATTTACCAAAACGACCATCACCACCTGGGGATATTAAAGGATGACTGCCACATGGAGGAAATACATTGTGTATTGTGTAGGAGCCACTCACATGACAAACATCACTCATTAAATTAACCAGCAAAAATGAAATTAGCCAAGTTAATAAGAAGTTAATACACTCTATAATTTTCACATTCAGAGGTCAATAAAAATAGTGCAATTCCATTAAACAACTTCCTTATAGAACACTGACAAGTTGAATTATTGGCAAAGTAAATAATTCAGTACATTTAAAAGAATTTTTACTATGCTTATTTCCCCATTTATGCAGTAATAAGAAAATTACAAACCATGCTCTCTTCAAATAATTACAATACAAATAATAAGTCTAGGTTTTAGTGGAGAATATGAAAACAAATAAAAAGGTATAAATAAATTATACCTACGGAAATCTGGGTTATTTTGAGATTTGTTAAATCATTGCATCAGAAAAAAAAATTTTTAAAGGAAAATGTCTAAGTATGTTCAATTTAAGCTAATTCAGAGTTGGGAGGCACTACTTTATTTCACACAGGCAAATGTAATTGAATGATTCTAAAGTGGGAATGGTTCCATGAGCATAAAGATCAAATGTTCTATCTGATCTGGGAATGCTGTAATAAAGTGCCTCTTCTTTTATCATCATGAAATAATTTAAAACTGCTAGAACATCTATTTGGGCCTTGAAATAAATTCTAAGAAACCTTCCGTATTGAGTACAAAATTACATTTATCAGAAAAAAGAAATCCACTCATTCACTCGTACATGTGAAGAGTGCTTAATCCTGCAAGTAGATGTCAGGCAGTGCCCTCTTCCCTTCAGCATAAACTACAACCTGGAGAACTGATGGTCTCACATTTGTGAAAGAAATTATTTTCAGTACAAAGGACAAACAATGGAAATCATGAAGTTTTATGGGAATAAGTCAAATCTGTTTGTAGGCAATCCCATTAAATGAAAAGAAATAGTTATTCAGAGCTTTGTACTCAAATCTGCTCAATAAACCAGGAGCAGTAGCATCACCTGGGGGTTTGCTAAAGAAGCAGAATCTGGGGACTCACCGTAGATTTGCTGAATCAAAACCTGATTTTTAACAAGATCACCAGGAGATTTTTGTGCACATTAAAGTGAGGAACACTAATTTAAAGCAAAGATTTGGCAGCCAGCCTGTGGGACATGGAAACCCCATCTCTACCACTGGCTAGCTGTGTAACTTGGAACAAGTTCCGCAAGCTCTCTATGCCTCAGTTCCCTCACTGGGTATGATGGAGATAGTAATGGTGCCTACAAGTATGTCATAAGATTCCAGGTAGTATTAAATAACAGTACGTGTAAAGTGCTTACAACAGTATGCCCAATCAGTGTTAGCTCTTAGCAATCACAAGCTTCCATTGGGTCGTCGGGAAAGTCATGAGACGTATTTTTCTATGTTTTTCAATGCAAAGCATCAAGAGTAACAAAGGATCTAAGCTGTACCCTACAGAAATGCCCCACTTTCTGGCAGGTCTACAATTAGGCAACTAGGAACTGGACTTGGACTGGCCTCCAAAAAAAATCCAGCTTCCCCAATCTACCGTCATTTCAAGCCAAACTTGAAGGTTTACTTACGCAGTGCACACAACACAGCTGCTTACAAAATAGACTGAGTAAAATCTTATATATTCATTTTGTACAGTGAGTGTTGAATGCAACAGTAAGGCGATTCATTTTCTACCCATCAGTTTTTCATACGTTAAAAAGTCTGATGAAACCCAGTGCTGAAAATAATGTGGGAATACAGGCACCCCCAAATGGTGGTGAAAGGAACAGAAAATGATATAACCTTTTTGGAAAGCAGTTTGATCATCTGTATCATGTTAAAAACATCTGTAAACTTTGACTCAGCAATTGTTATAAAAATTTGTCCTACATATACACTTGTAACAGAAGGCAAAGATTTTATACACACACACACACACACACACACACACACACACACACACATATATATATATACACACATACATATGTATTATGTGCATACTACATTTAATATGTATATATGCATATTATATGTATATGTGTGATAATTTACAGCACTGATTTTGATAGCAAAAAAAACTTGAATCAACTTAATGTCCATCAATAATGATTAAGTTATTGTATAGCCATTAAATCAAACCAGTATTGGGCCAGCCAATTGGCTCAGTTGGATATGAGCATGAGCTCTCAGCAACAGGGTTGCCGGTTCAATTCCCACATGGGCCAGTAAGCTGCCCCTGAGCTGAGCTGCCACTGAGCTGCCAACAGGTGGCAGGATGGTTCAGCTGGTTAGAGCATGCACTCTTAGCAACAATGTTTCCCGGTTCAACTCCCACATGGGATGGTGGGCTATGCCCACCCACAACTAAGATTGAGCAGGGCACCTTGAGCTCAGCGGCCACAAACTGTGACGGGCAGCCAAATGGCGACAGGACTTGAGAGCTGAGCTAGCTGTGCCCTCCACAACTAAGATTGAAGGACAACTTGGCTGTTCCCCTTTCCCCAATTCCCCAATAAAATCTTTTAAAAAGAATGAGACATCTCTCTATGCAGTAACGTGCAAAGATGCCCAAGGTACATTAAGCAAGAAAGCAAGCTATATCTTTTGGTATCCTCTTACTGTTTTACCTTGTGAATATGACAGTAATAATTTTTAAGGCAAACAAAGAAAAATCTTAAACAACCTAACATTACACCTCCAGGAACTAGAAAAGAGAAGAAAAAAAATAAGCCCCAAGTTAGCAGAAGAAAATAACAAACATTAGAGCAGAAATAAATGAGACTAGGTATACAATAGATAAGATCAATGAAACTAAGAATTGGTTCTTTGAAAAGATAAACAAAATTGACAAACCTTTAGGTAGACTAAGGAAAAAAAAGAAGACTCAAGTAAATTAAAACAGACATGAAAGTGGAGACATAACAAAAATATCACAGAAAAACAAAGGGTCATAAGAGACTCCTGTGACTAATTATACACCAACAAACTGTATAACCTAGAAGAAATGGATGAATTCCTAGAAACATACCAAGGTCAAATCATGAAGAAATAGAAAATCTGAGCAGACCAATAACAAGTTAAGGAGATTGGATAGTAATCAAAAACCTCCCAATAAAAGAAAAATCAGAACCAGATGGTTTCTAGTGAATTCAAACATTTAAAGAAGAATTAACATCAATCCTCCTCAAACACTTCCAAAACATTGAGAGAACACTTCCAAACTCATTTTATCAAACCAGCATTACCCTGATACCAAAACCAGATAAGGACACTACAAGAAAACAACAGAGCAATATCCCTGATAAATATAAGATTAAAAAATTGCAACAAGGGGCCAGCCAAGTGGCGCAATGGTTAAGAACTGGCTTGGGATGCCAGAGGGCCCCGGTTCGGATCCCACATATGAGGGCCAGTGACACTGCCCTCCACAGCTAAGATGCTGAAC
>NW_017732499.1:60789-63091 GCF_001890085.2 Hipposideros armiger | reverse complement strand
GACTGATCTGCCTCGCCTGGGAAGAGCGCAATGATGGTGCCAACTTGGGCCAGTGAAGCAACGTCCTCCACAACTAGACTGAAGAACAAAAACGACGCAACTTGTCTGTTCCCCTTCCCCCAATTCCCCAGCACTGTTCCCATCCTCCCAATTCCCCAATAAAAAATCTTAAAAAAAAATTTCCAGGCTTCTTAAAAAAAAGAAAATTGCAACAAAATAATAGCAAATCAAATTCAACAACACATTAAAAGAATCATACATGATCAAGTGGGATTCATCTCTGGGATGCATGGATGGTTCAACGTATGCATATCTATGAATGTGATACACCACATTCATAGAATGAAAGCTAAAAATAATATGTTCATCTCAATAGATGCAGAAAGAGCATTTGAGAAAATTCAACATCCCTTCATGATAAAACCTCTCACCAACTTGAGTACAGAACGAACATATCTCAACACAATAAAGGCCATATAAAAATCCATAGCTTGGGCCGGCCGAGTGGCGCGATGGTTAAGAACTGGCCTGGGACGCCAGAGGACCCCGGTTCGGATCCCACATATGAGGGCCAGTGACACTGCCCTCTACCAAAAAAAAAATCCACAGCTAACATCATTCTCCATGATAAAAGTTGAATGCTTTTCCTCTAAGATCTGGAACAAGTGCTCACACTCGCCACTCCTACTCCACATAGTAATAGAAAAAATAATCCTAAAGTTCATACAGAACTAAAAAAGACCCCTAATAGCCAAAGCAATCTTGAAAAAGAGCAAAGCTGAAAAAAATCACACTTCCTGATTTCAAACTATATTACAAAGTTATAGCAATCAAAGCAGTGTGGTACTGGAATAAAAAAAAATACATAGTGGAACAGAATCAACAGGCCAAACATAAACCCAAGTTTATATGGTCAACTAATATTTGACAAGGGAGCCAAAAATACTCAATTGAGACAGGATAGTCTCTTCAATAAATAGTAAGGGGAGAACTGGATACACATGCAGAAGAATGAAACTGGACTCCTAGCTTACACCACACACAAAAATTAACTCAAAATGGATTAAAGACTTAAACCCTGGGGCAGCCAGTTAGATCAGTTGCTTGGATTGCAGTGCTTATAACACCAAGGTTGCCAGTTCGATCCAGGCATGGTTCACTGAGATGTACCCTCACAACTAGACTGAAAGAACTACTTGACTTGGAGCTGATGAGTCCTGAAAAAACACACTGTTCCCCAATAACAAAAACAAAACAAAACAAAAAGACTTAAACCTAAGAAGTGAAACTGTAAAACATAGAGGAAACATAGGGAAAAAGCTCCTTGACATTGGTCTTAGCAACATTTTCCAGGATGTGACACCAAACGCACAAGAAACAAAAGCAAAAGTTAGTAAGTGGGACCACATCAAATCGAAAAGCTTCTGCACAGCAAAAGAATCAACAAAATGAAAATGCTACCTATTAGGTAGGTGCAAATCATAACCACAATGAGATACCACATCACACCTGTTAGGATGGCTATTCTCAACAAGAAAGTAATCACAAGCATTGCAGAGGCTGTGGAGAAAAAGGAACCCTCATACACTGTTGGTGGGAATGCAGGTTTGTGCAGCCGCTATGGAAGGCAGTGTGGAGATTCTTCAAAACCTTAAAAGTAGAATTACCATATGACCCAGCAATCCCTCTTCTGGATATCTGCCAAAAAAAATCTGAAAACATGTATCCATAAAGATATATGCACCTCTATGTTCATTATAGCATTATTCACAGGGGCCAAGACATGGAAACTGAAGCGTCCTTCAATAAATAATTGGATAAAGAAAATGTGGTATATATACACAATGGAATGCTATTCTGCCATAAGAAAAGATGAAATAGTGCCATTTGTGACAACATGGGTGGAACTTGAGATTATCATGCTAAGTGAAATAAGTCAGACAGAAAAAGTCAAGAACCATGTGATTTCACGCATATTTGGGATATAAAACTGACAAACCAACAAGACCAACAAAACCTCATAGACATATACAACAGTTTAGTGGTTACCAGAGGGTAAGGAAGGAGGGAGGGAAGGAGGTAGAAAAGGCTAAAGGGGATCAAATATATGGTGACAGAAGGAGGATTGACTCTGGGTTGTAAACACACAATGTGAGGACCGGCCGAGTGGCGCGATGTTTAAGAACTGGCTTGGGACGCCAGAGGGCCCCGATTCGGATCCCACATATGAGGGCCAGTGACACTGCCCTCCACAGCTAAGATGCTGAACAACAGCTCAACCTGGAGCTGGGCTGCCGTGAGT
>NW_017732499.1:58942-60542 GCF_001890085.2 Hipposideros armiger | reverse complement strand
CTTGGGCCAGTGAAGCAACGTCCTCCACAACTAGACTGAAGAACAAAACGACAGCAACTTGTCTGTTCCCCTCCCCCCAATTCCCCAATAAAATCTTTAAAAAAAAACAGGCAGAGAAACTACATAGAAATTTTTCCAAAGAAAATATACAGATGGCCAACAGGTACATGAAAAGATACTCAACATCACTAACCAGGGAAATGCAAGTCAAAACCACAATGTATCACCTCACACCTATTAGAATAGAGATCATCAAAAAGACAAGAGATAAAAAGTGTTGGCCAGGATGTGGAGAAAAGGGAACCCTCGTGCACTGTTGGTGGAAATATGAATTGGTGCCAGTACTATAGAAAACCGTATGGACGTTCCTCAAAAAATTAAAAACACAAATAACATGATCCAGCAATCTCATTGCTGGGTATGTATTCGAAGGAAATGAAAACAGGATCTCAAAAGAGACATCTGCATCCCCATGTTCTTTGCAGCATTGCTCACAATAGCCAAGGAAGTGGGAGGTCACAAGACAAACCTTGCCAAGGGGCAGACACTTTGGTAACCACATAAGAGTCATTCCCCTTTCCTTTCTTCTTTCTTGTCAGAACCTGTGTCCAAAGATAAAGGTTAGAAACGAAGGACACTTAACCTTCTCAGCCTCCCCGGAATCCAGAAGTAACCAGTGACCAAGTACTGGGCAATGAGGCAGAAAGGAAATTCTTCAAGGATAGAATGTTTTATATGATTAGAAAAAAAAAGATGCAAGAAAAATGCCTCTGATCCTCCCTTTCTACTTCAGTTGTATGGAAACACGATGATTGGAATGGCAACTGTCATCCTGCAACCTTGAAGACTGACAGAGCTCACACATTGAGAATAGCAGAGAAAGGGCTGGAAAGGGCTTGGGTTCTGATGACTTTCCTGAGTTGCTGAACCAATCCTGGAATGGCCTAGCTCTACACTCCTTATAAAGTGAGGTCATAAATGCTCCCATCATTTAGATCACTTTTTACTGAACACTCTGTTATTTGCAACTCAAAGCATCCCCACTTATACAGCTGCCAACTACCTGCCTTAGCAATGAGCTGGGGACCCAATTAACAGTCTTGCAATAGGGTTTTTTATAACCATCCACGAAGCTAGATTCCTTGTATTGTGTATAATTTTCTATGTGATGTTCAGAATCACTTTTAATTTTCTGCTACTAGATGCGAAAAGGAATAACACTGATTTTGCAGCTGCTACTATATGCCAAGTACTATACCAGTCATTTTATCTAGGGTTAGTCATCACAGCAACTTCCAGACCCGTCCCCTTTGGGAAAATTAAAATCACATCTGTATTTCCTCAAATCTTAAACAATTTCACTTCTACTTTCATTACACATGTAGACCACAAGCCAACGTAGTACTTGTGACTTGCCATCTATAGAAACCACAAATAAATTCACATCACACTGCAGCTGTTGAAGATGTCTCAAAATATCATTGACCCCATCACTGTTTCAAAAGTACCACAATCCTTAGGCCCGCTGCCAAATCTTGTTTATTAATGTGTTAATCAAGAAGCACAGATGGGGGCCGGCCGAGTGGCGCGATGGTTAAGA